>NC_066579.1:272736202-273336202 GCF_024323335.1 Lathyrus oleraceus | reverse complement strand
ATGTCTTCCGTAAATGTACCTGCACCATGAACAACACTACCCTTTCCGACGTTTCTCGGATAGGATTCATCAAAAGTGACATGTACAGACTCTTCCACAGCAAGTAATCGTTTATTATATATTCTATATGCTTTACTCGATTGAGAGTATCCGAGGAAGATATCTTCATCGGCCTTGGAATCGAATTTGCCCAAGTTTTCCTTTCCATTATTTAATACAAAACATTTGTAACCGAAAACATGTAAGTGAGAAACATTTGGCTTTCGCCCTTTTAAAAGCTCATACAGTGTTTTATTTAGAATGGGGCGAATGAGCACCCTGTTCAAAACATAACACGCCGTACTAATGGCGTCGGCCCAAAAATATTTCGGTAAACCACTTTCGTTAATCATTGTTCTTCCCAATTCTTCCAAAATTCGATTTTTACGCTCCACAACCCCATTTTGTTGAGGAGTACGTGGAGCGGAGAATTTATGATTGATACCATGGTTACCGCAATATTCTTCAAATAAATGGTTTTCGAACTCACCCCCATGGTCGCTTCTAATTGACACAATGTTTGTATTTAATTTATTTTGGGAAAGCTTAGCAAACCTTTCAAAGGCGGCGAACGTATCACTCTTGCTTACTAAAAAGATAGTCCAACAAATAAGTCCATATGAAGAAGTTCGAGAGGTCTCGTTGTTGAAACGATATTTTTGGATTTAAATGAGATCCTCGTTTGCTTCCCTTTTTGACAAGCATCACAAAGGTGATCCTTGGTGAACTTTATTTTGGGGAGACCTAAGACTAGATCTTTTGAGACTATTTTGTTTAGTAAGTCAAAGTTAACATGTGTTAAACGCCTATGCCATAACCATGAATCTTCACTCATTGTTACAAGGCATTTGTCACTTGTTAACGATACTTCGTTCAAGTCTAACATATAGACATTATTCACTCGCAGGCCATTAAACATACTCTTCTTATCACCATTATGTACAATTTTGCAACAATCTTTTGAAAACGATACATTGTATCCTTTGTCACATAATTGACTGATACTAAGTAGATTGTGTTTAAGACCTTCGACAAGCAATACATCAGAAATAGTAGTGGAAGAAGGGTTACCTACACTACCTTTACCTAGTATTTCTCCACGGTTGTTGTCACCATAGGTTACATATCCTTTCTTCTTAGCCACGAAGTCAATGAAGAGTGATATGTCTCCTGACATGTGCCTTGAGCATCCACTGTCGAGAACCCATCTTCTTTCGGTGGTCTCGAGGCATTGTACCTATGGAAATGCAATTAACACGAGAAGGTACCCAATGGCTTATTGGGTCCTGAATGGTGAGTAACGAAATGGTTGCATTTAGGCAGCCATTGATAAATGCCTTTAGGAACTAAGAATCTCCTAAACCTGCATTTATCAATGGAGTGGCCTTTCTTGCAACAATAAAGACAACAGAAATTAACATTTTGATTGCCTTTGCTATCTTCATCCTTTATAACATATTTATATTTTTGATATGGATTACCCATACTTTTTCGAAAGTTTGATTTATCAATTGCAAAGGTAATCTTGGGCTCAAGAGCCTTGTCAAGTTTGGTCTTTAGGTTTCTTACTTCACCTTGCCAAATATAACAAGTATCACACCCAAAGTTTATCATCCTACTTCTAAGGTCCTCACAACCTGCTTTTGTGCTTTCTACTATAGAAGCTTTGAGTGCCTCAAGTTTCCTTTCAGATTCTCGAATTTTTTGTTCCAAATGGGTAAAAAAATTGTTATTTGAGGCAAGCCTTTTAAAAGACCTCTTTAGCTTCACAGTGTAAAGTATCAAATGCAGCTCGTAATTCATAATGAGACATACTAGAGGATTTTTCATATTTAGCATCTCGTACCTGTTTCTTTTTGTTCTTTTGATGAGCAGATAGGCATAGATTTGCGGCTTCATCTTCATCACTAGAACTTTCATCATCGGAGGAGTCGCTATCGCTTTCCCAAGATATGTATGCTCTCCTTGGCTTTGATGATCTCTTGTGTGATTTGGATGATTCCTTTTCCCATGTCTTCTTGTTCATCGGACAGTCCGGTTTGTAATGACCGGGCTTCCCACAAGTGTAGCAAGATCCTCTAGTCATTTTACCTTTTGAGTCATCATTTTTAGAGTACCTTGATTGTTTCCGGAAGTTTACCAAGTTCTTCTCGGAATGTTGGATGTCGTTCTTTCTCACGTAACAGTTGTAGCATTTAACGAACAACCCCATATCTTCGCTCTTGTCCTCTTCTTCTTCGTCGTTCGAGGAATAATCTGTTAGACTATGGCACGGATCTAGAAGGGGGGGTTGAATAGATCCCAATTAAAAAATTGAGTCGGCGCTATCAATTTAAAAGAAAATTGGTTTTAAAAATTGTTTTAAGTGCGGAAGCAGCCGAGGAAAATTTTAGTCTAAAACGAACCGTTATTGGAAAACCGGATATGCGTTAAGCTAATGGATTAGAGATAAAATGAAATACTAATCACTACACTATTTGCACACTCAATTGATATATTTCACTAACTAGCAAGCCTAGTTCCAATGATCCAAAATACCAAATTAAACTGGATGTAAACTTAAGACAACTTTGGCTTATGCAAATTCACAAACACTTGGTGTGCATACACTCCAAGAGATATTTGAGTTGAGTAAGTAGTTCAATTTTATCTAGTACAATAAACTATTGTACTTTGTATTCAAACAGCAGTTTTAGTTTCTTACTCAACTTATATCAAAGTTTGGGAAAATTGCTTAAACTAAAATCACTTAATTTTTAAGCTGAAAAGCACTTATGCAGAAAATTAAAGAAGACAGAGATTTGATGAGGCAGTTCCCCCGCCGTCCTCGCTTCGGGGTACGTCTGCCCTCAATTCCAAAAATAGAATTGAGATGATTAATTAGATATCACCTGTGAAATTTAATCGTTTATACAAGGATTGCAAAGCATGTAATACGGAGAACTTCCAATGTGTTGAATGATGCTTCCTATCCTTGCTCCTTGATTCAAGATGAATCAAGACCTTCGATCGTTGATGCTAGACCTCCGATTCCAGCCCCTTTGTTGAAGAATCTTCCGTTCTTCAAACCCTCGGCCCGGCTGATCTCAAACACAACGAGTCGAACCCGAATCATTCACTTCAATGTCACCGAATCCGCTACTAGACTGATGAAGACTTCCTCTTCTCATTCACCTTCGCTCGGCTGAATATTGATGAAGCGATTCGTACAAAAACCCCCAAACACAAACCCGTATTGGAGGACAAAACCCTAACGGTTTTATTCAAGAAAGAACCTGCCACAAGCTTCAACCCGAACTGGATTCTTCGATCACAGCTTCGAACCTTATCACCTTTGCTCGATCACGAACCACATCAAAAGTAATTGTTTGCAGATGATGAGTTGTGAAATGTTGAAGATGAAGATGATGAGTCTTGGACACCTTTTTCACTCTTTCTTGTTTCCTTGAACACTTGAACTCAATTAGCAAATGTTGGTTAATAAAAGTGTTTTAACTTCTATATATAGTAACAGACAAAACCAATTAAAAATAACAGAATTTCAAACATTGGAAATAACTCAGAAAACTGAGTTTACGCACGAGCGGTCGACCATAGGTCGGCGTGCGCTGAGCCGTGAGTGATGCGCCGACCCCTATGGTCGACCCATGGTTCTATGCGCTAACCCAGGATTACTTCATTAAGCCATGCGCTGACTTCTGGTCGACGCAAGGAGTTTTTGCGCTAACCCGTGAGTTATGCGCCGACCCTTATGGTCGACGCAAAGGAGCATGCGCTGACCAATCTCAGTTCTGCTGAGCTTTGCGTTGACCCGTGAGCTTTGAGCTGACCCCTATGGTCGACTCAAGGCCTTCAAATCTGCATAAAACTGTGTTTTGTGATTTTCATGCATTTCGTCATGATTACACTTTGTCCACATATGTTTTTGATCATTATAATAGGTTTAGACAAACGTAGAAAAGGATATGGTGGATAATGTGTTTCATTTGTTTGTAGACGTGCATGATGGTCTTTTGTCATCATCGAAACTTGCGATCTTATGTTGTCTGACTCTTTGTCTTTACATACTCCCCCTTTTTGATGATGACAACCTGTATAATTCAGCATGACGAACAACATGCGGTATTGACACATTTTCCACACTCCCCCTTTCTTTTGTAATCTAAGGCTATCTGCAGAAAGCTACTGTTAGTTGTGGGCATTTTTGTCTGCCTGCTTTGTGCACCTTTCTCCCCCTTTGACAACATCAAAAAGAGAGACAGAGTGATTTTTCAAGATATCAAGGAAATTTCACAGGAAATAACATAAACAGATAATAGTAACACACCAATGTCATTTTTTAGCAATAGTGATTTATAAGGAAAACAAGTAAGACATAGAAATACATTCAAAATAACAGTCAAACTACATAATGCATGTGAGTGTCTATGTCCTAGTGGCGGTGTCCTGGATGATAACAAATTCCCGGGTTTTTGTAAGGGTCAGCCAGAGATGATAGGTATTCGGTGACACCGTTCAGATTCTTGAGACTCATGTCGATCGACTTTTCTTGAAGTTCAAATGAAGCCGAAAAGGTTGCAAACCGGTCATTCATGCTTGTAGAGAAGGCGTCGAGACGCTCATTTTGGGCTTGAATTTGCTCGTTGATATGAGCATAGCGCTCATCTTGAGCTTGCAAGAAGGACTGTTGAGCTATCTGCATATTATGCATCATATCCAACAGTTCTGAAGAATCTGCTTGTTGTGGAGGGGACGGAGGAGATTCTTCCTCATCTTGGTAATATGGCTGGTAAAATTGACGTTGAGTTGACCATCCCTTGTGTTGCCATTCACCCCAGCCACCCCAGCGTGGAGCATCTTCTTCATTTGAATGCGACTGCTGAGCCCAAGCGGAGTCCGAGTAGTCTTGAGTGTCAACGGGTGGTGGATCATCATCTCCACCATTATGATCCACATCGTGCCTGGCTTCTTCTTCTTCATTTTCTTCTTCATCTTCTTGGTCTTCGCTTTCATCACTATCATCATCTGCAGGAATATTTGCTCTCCGAATAAACTTATACATTCTCCGCTCATTGCACCAAAGATATCCCATCATAGACATGGTTTTTGTGCTGAACTCTTTGTCAGATGAGATGGAAGTGTACTTGAAAGACGGATGATGAACGTTAGCTGCAGTCAGGACCTCTTGAATGAAGGATCCGTAGGCAAGCGCCGTTCCTCGTCCGGAGTCATGTAGCCCAAACATTCTACTGGCAATGTAGTACGGCCAGTTGATTTTTATCTTATTTTTCAGAATGTAAATCAGATGAACCTCGGTCGGTTCGACTCTGGAGAGGCCTCCCTTCTTTGGGCGCAGGATTCGTGAGACAACCCACTGAAGGATCCTTTCTCCGGCTTTCAGCTTGCCGGCAGTGACAGTTCGTGGGAACGCATCACTGTTCACAAACTGATCAGTATAGGGTCGTCTCAGCATGTTATTCAATGCATTCTTAAACTCATAGCCAGCTACGTGGTGAGAGTCAGTGATCTCAGGTAGAGGGTTTCCATCATCATCAACAGACATATCAAAATATTGGTTCCAGATATTTGATTTAAGCGGTACCTTTGTCCGACCAATTCTAGAGTGAAACTTGTGCCCGCGAAAGTTGTCATGAAGGCCGGCATAGAACACTCGAACAAGGTCTTCACTGTATTTGGTATTACATTCCAAGAAGTTGATAAAGCCCTGATGCTGCAGCAGAGCCAGGACTTCAGGAAGGTGCATGCGTTCAGCGGTAAGTTTGTAGAACGCATGTTGTTGCACAACGCCTCTTTTGCTGATGTCTCTGTTGAAGACTTCGACGCGAGCGGGTGGAACGAGTGATACAGCAGATATGGGTAGAGATGCGGCGGATGATTCTCAGGATCTCTTGCCGGAAGGTCTGCGTGATGTGGTAGCCATTTGAGCAAGTTTGAAACGGAGTGTTTGGGTATAGAGAGAAGGTTTAAGAAGGGTTTTGAGAGTGATTCTGCTAGATAGAGGTCTCTCCCAATTTATAGTGGAAAGGTTAGGGTTTTGGGAAGATGGAAGATCAAAGAACAATAGCCACTAGGTAGATGCAAGTTACAAAGTAGTGGGTAGTTTGAAAGGTGATGGAATGTAAATGCACAATTAATGATGATTTTTGGATGGGAATGCATGAAAAACGATTTAAATTTTTCTGCAGAAAAACGAAATTTTCGAGCGATGCGTCGACCATAGCCCTGTATGCGTCGACGCATACTGTTTGGTTTTTGAGAAAATGCAGAAATTAATTTGCTTGCGTCGACCATATCCCTGCTGCGGTCGACTCATACAGTCCAAATTTCAATTTTTCACTATTTGCCACATGTGATGACAGGTTTGATGCATAATTAACACAGCATACAGAAATAAACATCCAAAGAGAGATCATATATATATATATATATATATATATATATATATATATATATATATATATATATATATATATATATATATATATATATATATATATATATATATATATATATATATATATAAACAACATCATTATGAGATATAACTATTGTAGTCATGAGATTTTGCAAAGAGAGAAAGAGAGGAACAGTATCACCTCAATGTCGGAGTGACTTAGTGAACGGTAGACTTGTGCTTACAACAACATAGATTGGTTAGAGGTACAAGATTAAAGTCTTATATGGAATAAGGTAAAACAGCAGATTATGGTACCCGTTCCGAAATATCGAGAATGCCAAGTTCTCGGCGGATATGAAAGAAAGGTTCAGTGGCTAGCGGCTTTGTGAAAATGTCCGCTAGTTGATTTTCAGTATTGATATGTTCAAACACAATGTCACCTTTCTCTACATGATCCCGAAGAAAGTGGTGTCGTATTTCAATATGTTTGGTGCAAGAATGTAGCACAGGATTCTTGGTTAGGTTAATGGCACTTGTATTGTCACAAAAAATGGGAATACGTTCAAGTTTGAGGTTAAAATCCAATAGTTGTTGCTTAATCCATAGGATTTGGGAACAACAACTACCGGCGGCAACGTATTCTGCTTCGGCGGTTGAAAACGCAACAGAAACCTGTTTCTTGCTATGCCAACTGACCAAAGAGTTTGAAAATAAGTGACAAGTGCCACTGGTGCTCTTCCTATCCGATTTGCAACCGGCAAAGTCGGAATCGGAAAAACCTACCAATGAACAATCATTACCTTTGGAATACCATAGTACATACTTCGGAGTACCGGATAGGTATCGAAGTATTCGTTTGACGGCTTTTAAATGGGATTCCTTGGGACATGATTGATATCTTGCGCACATGCATACGCTAAACATAATATCGGGACGAGAAGCAGTAAGATAAAGGAGTGAACCAATCATACCTCTATACCGTTTTACATCTACTTCCTTACCGTCTTCATCTTTGTTCAAGTTTGTACACGTAGGCATGGGGGTGTCTATGGCCTTAGCTTTTGCCATGTCAAATCTCTTGATAAGGTCCAAACAGTACTTTGTCTGGCTCACGAAAGTTCCTTCTTTGAGCTGTTTGATTTGCAGACCGAGAAAGTATGTGAGCTCCCCCATCATACTCATCTCGAATTCGCCCTGCATAAGGTCAGAAAACTCTCTCACAAGATTCATGTTAGTAGATCCAAATATGATATCATCTACATAAATTTGCACTAATATCAAGTGCTTTCCTTGACATTTAATGAAGAGGGTTGTGTCAACCTTTCCTCGTGAGTATTTTTGATCGAGTAAGAATTTGCTTAGTCTCTCATACCAAGCTCTAGGAGCTTGTTTGAGGCCATACAAAGCTCTTTTTAGTTTATAGACATGATCAGGATACTCATGGGATTCGAAACCCGGAGGTTGTGCGACATAAACCTCTTCATTTATGTGACCGTTAAGGAATGCACTCTTGACATCCATTTGGAATAACTTAAAGTCTTTCGCACAAGCGAAAGCAAGGAGAAGGCGTATAGCCTCGAGTCGGGCAACCGGCGCATAAGTTTCCTCATAGTCGATGCCTTCCTCTTGGTTATACCCTTGCGCGACTAAACGCGCCTTATTACGGGTTATTACCCCGTTTTCGTCCAGCTTGTTCCTAAACACCCATCGGGTGCCGATTACTCGATGATCTCGCGGAGGAGGGACGAGGTCCCAAACCTCATTTCTGGTGAACTGATTAAGTTCCTCCTGCATTGACAAAAATCAGTGTTCATCGAGTAGGGCTTCTTTAGGGTTTTTAGGTTCCATCTGCGAAACGAAAGCGAAGTGATAACAAAAATTACTTAGCTTAGATCGAGTTGTTACACCCTTTGATATGTCCCCGAGAATGTTGTCTATTGGATGGTCTTTGGAAGACTTCCAAGCTTGAGGAACATCATCATTTGAAGGCGGATGAACTACCTCGGTTTCCTCATGGTGTACATCTTTGTCCTCCTCAATTTTGACTATGTCGGGTTGATCAATCCCCGGCTCGCCACCTTTGAGTATGTCTTCAGTAGATGTACCTGCACCATGTAAAACACTACCCTTTCCGACATTTCTCGGATTGGATTCATCAAAAGTGACATGTACAGACTCTTCTACAGTAAGTAATCGTTTGTTGTATATTCTATATGCTTTGCTAGATTGGGAGTATCCGAGGAAGATACCTTCGTCGGCCTTGGAATCGAATTTCCCTAAGTTTTCCTTTCCATTGTTCAATACAAAACATTTGCAACCAAAGACATGTAAGTGATAAACATTTGGCTTTCGCCCTTTCAAAAGTTCATACGGTGTTTTGTTTAGAATGGGGCGAATGAGCACCCTATTCAGAACGTAACAAGCCGTACTAATGGCGTCAGCCCAAAAATATTTCGGTAAGCCACTTTCATTTATCATTGTTCTTCCCAATTCTTCCAAAATTCGATTTTTACGCTCCACAACCCCATTTTGTTGAGGAGTACGTGGAGCGGAGAAGTTATGATCAATACCATGGTTACCGCAATATTCTTCAAATAAGTGATTTTCAAATTCACCTCCATGATCGCTTCTAATTGCAACAATGTTTGTATTTAGTTTATTTTGGGAAGGCTTAGCAAATCGTTAAAAGGCGGCGAATGTGTCACTCTTACTTACTAAGAAAATAGTCCAACAAAATCGAGAGAAGTCATCCACTATTACGAAACCGTAATAGTTTCCTCCTAGACTTTTAATCCTAGATGGCCCAAATAAATCCATATGGAGAAGCTCGAGACGTCTCGTTGTTGAAACGATATTTTTGGATTTAAAAGAGATCCTCGTTTGCTTCCCCTTTTGACAAGCATCACAAAGATGATCCTTGGTGAACTTAATTTTGGGAAGACCTAGGACTAGATCTTTTGAGACTACTTTGTTGAGTAAGTCAAAGTTAACATGTGCTAAACGCCTATGCCATAACCATGAATCTTCACTCATTGTTACAAGGCATTTGTCACTTGTTAACGATACTTCATTTAAGTCAAGCATATAGACATTGTTCACACGAAGACCATTAAACATGCTCTTCTTATCATCATTATGTACAATTTTGCAACAATCTTTTGAAAACGATACATTGTATCCTTTGTCACATAATTGACTGATGCTAAGTAGATTGTGTTTAAGACCTTCGACAAGCAAAACATCAGAAATAGTAGTAGAGGAGGGATTACCTACACTACCTTTACCAAGTATTGCTCCACGGTTGTTGTCACCATAAGTTACATATCCCTTCTTCTTAGCCACAAAGTCAATGAAGAGAGATATGCCACCTGACATGTGCCTTGAGCATCCACTGTTGAGAAACCATCTTCTCTCGGTAGTCTCGAGGCATTGTACCTGTGACAAGATAATTAACAAGAGAAGGTACCCAATTGCTTATTGGGTCCTGAGTGGTGAGGAACGAGATGGTTGCATTTGGGCATCCATTGATAAATGCCTTTAGGAACTAGAAACCTCCTAAATCTACATTTAGCAATGGAATGACCTTTCTTGCAACAATAGAGACAAGAGAAAGTTACATTTGGATTGCTTTTTCTATCTTCATCTTTTATAACATATTTATATTTTTGATATGGATTAACCATACTTTTTCGAAAATTAGATTTATTGATAGCAAAAGTAATCTTGGGCTCAAGAGCCTTGTCAAGTTTGGCTTTTAGGTTTCTTACTTCACCTTGCCAAATGTAACAAGTATCACACCCAAAGTTCATCATTCTACTTTTAAGGTCCTCATAACTTGTTTTTGTGCTTTCCACTATGGAAGCTTTAAGTGCCTCAAGTTTCCGTTCGGACTCTTGAATTTTATGTTCCAAATGAGAAAAAAATTTCTTATTTGAGGCAAGCCTTTTAAAGGCCTCTTTTGCTTCATAGTGTAAAGTATCAAAAGCAGTTTGCAATTCATGATGAGACATACTAGAGGATTTTTCATATTTAGCATGTCGTACCTGTTTCTTTTTATTCTTTTGATGAGCAGAAAGACATAGATTTGCATTTTCATCTTCATCACTAGAACTTTCATCATCGGAGGAGTCGCTATCGCTTTCCCAAGCTATGTATGCTCTCCTTGGCTTTGATGGTTTCTTGTGTGATTTGTATGAATCTTTTTCTTTTGTCTTTTTGTTCATCGGACAGTCCGGTTTGTAGTGACCCGGCTTTCCACACTTATAGCACGACCCTCTAGTTGTTTTTCCTTTTGAGTCATCATTTTTGGAGAACCTAGATTGCTTCCGGAAGTTTACCAAGTTCTTCTCGGAATGTTGGATGTCGTTCTTTCTCACGTAACGGTTGTAGCGTTTGACGAACAGCCCCATATCTTCACTCTTGTCCTCTTCTTCTTCGTCACTCGATGAATAATCACTTTGCTCTTTTGCTTGAGACTTTGAGGAGGAAGTCTTTAGAGCTATTGATTTCTTTTCACTCACCTTTGCTTTGTCTTTCTTGTCTTTCTTTTCGTGTTGTTCCAGGCTTAAGAGAACTTGTTCGTGCTCTTGTAGTTTACCAAACAATGTTGTCAAGTCCAATGTGGTAAGATCATTTGCCTCTTTTATGGCGGTCACTTTCGGCTGCCATTCCCTGTTAAGACATCTTAAGATCTTATTAGTAGCAATATCATTGGAAACAGGCCTACCAAGTGAATGTAATCGATTGATGAGATGAGTGAATCTCTTTTGCATGTCGGCAATGGTTTCCCCTTGCTCCATGAAAAAGAGATCAAACTCTTGTGTTAGTGTATTGATTCTAGCCAATTTAACATCATTTGTCCCCTCATGGGCAATTTGTAGTGAATCCCACATGGCCTTAGCAGTAGGACAATGGGATACACGATAGTATTCATCTACACCTAATGAGGAGATAAGGATATTTTTGGCTTTCCAATCATAATTGTATTTCTTTTCATCATCATCGATCCATTGTGCTTCGGGCTTAGGCACAACTTCGTTGTTCTAATTGGTCATGGTTATTTGAATTGGACCATTGAGAATAACATTCCATATTTTTCTATCTATGGAATTTATGTGCACCCGCATACAGTCTTTCCAATAACTATAATTTTCACCATTGAAAACGGGAGCTCTATTGTAAGCCCCATTAGGTTCGTTAGCCATTTTCTATCACGTTGTATTTTGAAGCACAAAGTGAACCGGAGCTCCTGATACCACTTGTTAGACTATGGCACGGATCTAGAAGGGGGGGTTGAATAGATCCCAATTAAAAACTTGAGTCGGCGCTATCAATTTAAAAGAAAATTGGTTTTAAAAATTGTTTTAAGTGCGGAAGCAGCAGAGGAAAATTTTAGTCTAAAACGAACCGTTATTGGAAAACCGGATATGCGTTAAGCTAATGGATTAGAGATAAAATGAAATACTAATCACTACACTATTTGCACACTCAATTGATATATTTCACTAACTAGCAAGCCTAGTTCCAATGATCCAAAATACCAAATTAAACTGGATGTAAACTTAAGACAACTTTGGCTTATGCAAATTCACAAACACTTGGTGTGCATACACTCCAAGAGATATTTGAGTTGAGTAAGTAGTTCAATTTTATCTAGTACAATAAACTATTGTACTTTGTATTCAAACAGCAGTTTTAGTTTCTTACTCAACTTATATCAAAGTTTGGGAAAATTGCTTAAACTAAAATCACTTAATTTTTAAGCTGAAAAGCACTTATGCAGAAAATTAAAGAAGACAGAGATTTGATGAGGCAGTTCCCCCGCCGTCCTCGCTTCGGGGTACGTCTGCCCTCAATTCCAAAAATAGAATTGAGATGATTAATTAGATATCACCTGTGAAATTTAATCGTTTATACAAGGATTGCAAAGCATGTAAACAGCAGAACTTCCAATATGTTGAATGATGCTTCCTATCCTTGCTCCTTGATTCAAGATGAATCAAGACCTTCGATCGTTGATGCTAGACCTCCGATTCCAGCCCCTTTGTTGAAGAATCTTCCGTTCTTCAAACCCTCGGCCCGGCTGATCTCAAACACAACGAGTCGAACCCGAATCCTTCACTTCAATGTCACCGAATCCGCTACTAGACTGATGAAAACTTCCTCTTCTCAATCACCTTCGCTCGGCTGAATATTGATGAAGCGATTCGTACAAAAACCCCCAAACACAAACCCGTATTGGAGGACAAAACCCTAACGGTTTTATTCAAGAAAGAACCTGCCACAAGCTTCAACCCGAACTGGATTCTTCGATCACAGCTTCGAACCTTATCACCTTTGCTCGATCACGAACCACATCAAAAGTAATTGTTTGCAGATGATGAGTTGTGAAATGTTGAAGATGAAGATGATGAGTCTTGGACACCTTTTTCACTCTTTCTTGTTTCCTTGAACACTTGAACTCAATTAGCAAATGTTGGTTAATAAAAGTGTTTTAACTTCTATATATAGTAACAGACAAAACCAATTAAAAATAACAGAATTTCAAACATTCGAAATAACTCAGAAAACTGAGTTTACGCACGAACGGTCGACCATAGGTCGGCGTGCGCTGAGCCGTGAGTGATGCGCCGACCCCTATGGTCGACCCATGGTTCTATGCACTGACCCAGGATTACTTCATTAAGCCATGCGCTGACTTCTGGTCGACGCAAGGAGTTTTTGCGCTAACCCGTGAGTTATGCGCCGACCCTTATGGTCGAAGCAAAGGAGCATGCGCTGACCAATCTCAGTTTTGCTGAGCTTTGCGCTGACCCGTGAGCTTTGAGCTGACCCCTATGGTCGACTCAAGGCCTTCAAATCTGCATAAAACTGTGTTTTGTGATTTTCATGCATTTCGTCATGATTACACTTTGTCCACATATGTTTTTGATCATTATAATAGGTTTAGACAAACGTAGAAAAGGATATGGTGGATAATGTGTTTCATTTGTTTGTAGACGTGCATGATGGTCTTTTGTCATCATCGAAACTTGCGATCGTATGTTGTCTAACTCTTTGTCTTTACATAATCACTTTGCTCTTTTGCTTGAGACTTCGAGGAGGAAGTCTTAAGAGCTATTGATTTCTTTTCACTCACCTTTGTTTTGTCCTTCTTTTCTTTCTTTTCGTGTTGTTCTAGGCTCAAGAGTACTTATTCATGCTCTTGTAGTTTGCCAAATAATGTTGTCAAGTCTAATATGGTAAGATCATTTGCTTTTTTGATGGCGGTCACTTTCGGTTGCCATTCCTTGTTAAGACATCTCAAGATCTTATTAGTAGCAACATCATTGGAAACTGGCCTACCTAGTGAATGTAATCGATTGATAAGATGAGAAAATATCTTTTGCATGTCAGCAATGGTTTCCCCTTGCTCCATGAAAAAGAGATCAAACTCTTGTGTTAGTGTGTTGATTTTTGCCAACTTAACATTGTTCGTCCCCTCATGGGCGATTTGTAGTGAATCCCACATGGCCTTAGCAGTAGGACAATGGGATACACGATAGTATTCATCTACACCTAATGAGGAGATTAGGATATTTTTGGCTTTCCAATCATAATTGTATTTCTTTTCATCATCATCGGTCCATTGTGCTTCGGGCTTAGGCACTAATTCATTATTCTCATTGGTCATGGTTATTTTAATTGGACCATTGAGAATAACGTTCCATATTTTTCTATCTATGGAATTTACGTGCACCCGCATACAGAATTTCCAATAACTATAATTTTCACCATTGAAAACGGGAGCTCTATTATAAGCCCCTTTAGGTTCGTTATCCATTTTCTATCAAAGTTATATTTTGAAGCACGGAGTGAACCGGAGCTCCTGATATCACTTGTTAGACTATGGCACGGATCTAGAAGGGGGGGGGGTGAATAGATCCCAATTAAAATTTGAGTCGGCGCTACCAATTAAAAATTGGTTTTGAAAATTTGTTTTAAGTACGGAAGCGGCCGAGGAAAATATAGTCTAAAACGAACCATTATTGGAAAACCGGATATGCGTCAAGCTTATGGATTTGTTATAATGTAGAATACGAATCACTACACTAGTCACACTATCAAAGATTTGTTTCACTTACTAGGATTCCTAGTTCCAATGATTTAAAGAGCCAACCAAACTAGATACACAACTAAGATAATTTTGGTTTAGGCAAATTATCAAACACTTGGTGTGCAAAAACACTCCAAGTGATATTTATATTGAGTAAGAGATTTCAATTACTCTAGTACAATATTTTGTTGTACTTTGAATTCAAAAACAGAGTTTTAACTTCTTACTCAATTAATATCAAGGTTTGATAAACGTGCTTATACAAAAATCACTTAATTTTTAAGCTAAAAACAAATATGCTGAAAAATAGAAAAGGCAAAGATTTGATGAGGCAGTTCCCCCGTCGTCCTCGCTTCGGGGTACGTCTGCCCTCAATTCTAAAACTAGAATTGAGATGATTTAATAGATATCACCTGTTGAATTTAACCGTTTATACAAGGATTGCAAAGCAAATATACAACAGAATCCTCAAGACGTTGAATGTTACTTCCACTCCTTGTTCCTTGATTCAAGGTGAATCAAGTCCTTCGATTGTTGTTGATAGACCTCCGATTCCAGCCCCTTTGTTGAATAACCCTCAGTTCTTCAAACCCTCGGCCCGGCTGATCTCAACTACAACAAATCGAACCCGAAATCTTCCCTTCAACTTCACTGAATCCGCTACTAGATTGACAAAGACTTCCTCTTCTCAATCACCTTCGCTCAGCTGAAAATTGATGAAGAATTCGTCCAAAAACCCCCAAACACAAACCAGTCTTGGAGGACAAAACCCTAACGGTTTTATTCAAGAAAAAACCTGTCACAAGCTTCAACCCGAACCGGATTCCCCAATCTCGGCTTCAAACCTTATCACCTTTAACCAATCACAAAACACTTCAAAAATGGTTGTGTGTAGTTGATGTGTTGTGAGATGTTGAAGATGAAGATGATGAATCTTGGACACCTATTTCACTTTTTATTTTCTTTGAACACTTGAATCAATTTGACAAATGTTAGTTGATACAAATAACTAAACTTCTATTTATAGTAACAAACCAACCAACCCACTTAACAACTTTTCAAACAGAGTGGGAAATACTTAAAAACTGAATTTGCGCATGAACGGTCGACCATAGCAGGTCTATGCGTCGACTCATGGCCTGCAGTTTTGGACAGACTGAAAAGCACAACAGTATGTGTCGACCATAGGTCGGCGTGCGCTGACCCGTGGGAAAGTGAAAGCTTCATGCGTCGACCCTGTGGTCGACTCAAGTCTCCATGCGCTGACCCGTGACCAACTACACTATGTTATGCGCCGACCTGTGGTCGACTCAAGCCTCCATGCACTGACCCGTGACCAACTGCACTATGTTATACGCTTACCTGTGGTCGACTCAAACCCTGCAAATCTGCAAAAATTCAGATTTTTGTGATTTTCATGCATTTTGTCATGACCACATTTTATCCATATATGTTGTATGAAATATAGCAATTTAGATGAGCATAGAAAAGGATATGATAGGTGATATGTTGCATTTGTCATGACCACATTTTATCCACGTATGTTGTATGAAATATAGCAGTTTAGATGAGCATAGAAAAGGATATGTTAGGTGATATGTTGCATTTGTTTTGTAGAGGTGGAATCGACAATGCCGATTCATCCATGGTGGTCATTTGTCATCATCGAAACCTATGATCGTATGTTGTATGACAGTTTGCCCTTACACAACTTTAAATGGTCTAGACGAAGATAAGCCTTAAGGAGTTGGCTGGTATTAGGCGAAAAGTTCCTGAATCAATTTACGATTATTTGAATAGGTTCAGACTTCTTAAAGAAAGGTTCCTTACATAAGTCCCTGAACACGAGTTAGTCGAAATGGCCGCAGGTGGACTAGATTATTCCATTAGGAAGAAACTAGACACTAAATACCTTATTCACATGTCACAATTAGCAGATAGGGTTCTCCAGGTCGAACACTTGAAAGTTGAAAAATCCAGAACAAATAAGTACCATATAAAAGAGAAACTCGCGTATGTGGAGACAAGTGAATATCTCTTAGATGCAGGTGATGAGTATGTCGAATGGAGTGGGGTCAATGTTGCCGACCTTAAGTCAGGACCTCCTTACATATGTAAATTGCTTAAACCTTCAAACAGGAAGAATCATGTCTTACCCAGCAAAAATGATAAATTTGTCACAAAAACGTATACGCTTGATATAACTAACTGTGGTAAATATTTGACTTTCTAGATACTGATGGGCAGATTATAATGCCTCAGGGCCTAAAAACTCCCCCATTAGAACAAAGAAAAAAGAGAGGTTTTTGTAAGTATTATAATTTTTTGGGTCATAAAACTTTTTAATGTGTACTTTTCAAGGGTTTGGTGCAAAAGGCATTGAAGGAAGGAAGACTGTAATTTGGCGAGAAGCCAAAAGCGTCAATGCAAGTGAATGCTGATCCACTTCAAACTGAATATGCTTACTATGCTGAACCTGTCGAGATCTTAATGGTGGAAGCTACTGATGGCTTCGACATGGATGTCGAAAAGGCCGACCATATTTCTGCAGTTGCTAATGAAGAAATGCAACTAGTGTACCCTATGGATGAAGAGGAACTGGTCGACTTCTTGGAGCGCTGCAAGTTAAGTGACTCAAAAACAATGTTATGCCCTAGGTGTAGCACTATTTTACACGAAGAAGCAGCAAAGAAACTAGGAGACACCGGAATGCAAGATCCCAAAATAAGCAAGGGAGGAAATTCGACTGCTAGTTTCACTTTCGACAAACGGGGTGTTCCTCGCAAAAACGATGAATACATGAGAAAGTTTTGATAGCCTCACCAAAGAACCTATCGCCCTCCTGCAAATGTACCCTAGGTAAAATCGTTCAAACCTCTAATCAAAGGGGAGAAAATCGACTGAAATGGAAAGTGGTCGATCCAAAAGTAGGGTTGCCAAACCGTAAGAATCCCAATGTGTCGAAGGAGTTGCGGCAGTGAAGCTTAAAAGAAGGCCAATTTATTCTAAGCTCTAACTGCATAAATATTGATGGTGTCGATGAATCAGATGAAGACTTTAGTAGGGAAATCCAACACATATGTAGATGGTGTCGATGAATCAGATGAAGACCTTAGTAGTGAAATTTGATTTTGTACCTTTTTTCTTCTTGACTTAGTTGTAATTTGATTTTTTTTTATCTTTTTAACTTGGTTGAACAAATGACTATAAGTAGCTTGGTTGTCAGACTCATTTTTAGTAGTGTGACTGTGCAAGTACTTGTTACTAACTTTGTAGTAATTTTTAGTTCTATGAATTTGAAGTTTTCTTATGTAAATCAAAAACATTTTAAATTAAATTTATTATTAAAATAACCATAATATAAATTAAATACTTTAAATTAAATAAATAAATAAAAATTTGAGTACATTTGGATTTCCTGCGGATTTACCTGCAGTTATACCTGCAGATATAACTGCGGATTTACCTGTTGAATATTACCGAAATGTGTTTCGTCGAAATTTAATTTAGCTAAATTTCGCAGATAAATCCGCAGGAAAACAGAGTAGTTCTAGTAGTAGTTTTGCATTCAAAATTTTCAGTTTTAACGAATGCGGTTCATAATGGAGAAGAATGTGGTGAGATAAATAATGTTTGTATGTATGAATGCATGAAGAAAGAGGTTAGAGATAAGTTGGAGCTTCTCTTTTATCTAAGAGACTGCTGATTATATATTAATCTATTTAAAGAATTAATAAATGCAATTTATATATAGAGGAAAATGAAACGGATATGTAAGATAAAACACTCACAGGGCAGCTCTCCTTTGGCAAGTGAATTTCTATGGCTTTAAGTCAAATGAAATATCACCATCTTACCTGCCAATAGAAAATTGCCCTACGAATGATTTGCTTATTAAAATACACACTTTACTCTCTCTCACTCTTGCTCTCTAATATGTCTTGTTTTCATATAAGTGTATGACATTCTCAACAAGTTATATAGGCTAATTCTTTAGGGTTTTATGCTTTGGATATACTTCTCCTTTTTACTTCTCAACAATGGCATATCCCTAGAGGTGAAGGTCTTAGTTATGATATATAGTCTTGACTTCCATTAAGATTCTTTCTTTATTATCATGTTCAGATTTTGGAACGAGAATCCCAATATGCTCCACTTCCAAATGTTGTTGAGTGACCACACCCAATGTCGTCGAATCCCAATCCCAATATACTATCCTGAATTTAAAGCAATACTTTTGTAAGAATGAAGTCATCCTTTTAAAGTAATATAGATTCGCGCTTTAGATATGAAAATAAAATACTCTGATTTTGTTTACAGCTTATTTTTTCCACTTATTTAAAGTACAAAAGGATCGACCAAAAACGCTTTCTGAGTTGGATATTATGAATAGACAAATTAATGAGAATATATCGAAAGTGTGTCAATGAAAAACATCTATTTTGGATATCCATGGCATAACCCTAAGTATATGCCAATGTTTCACAATTTGTTTTTTCTATCTTTTTTTTGCTACAAAAGTTTCGCACCTTTCTTTGGCCAAGTAAAAAGTTTGTATATAACTTGCTAAATGAGAGTTGTTATGTGGCGACTTTAGCTTAAACTCTATTTTAAAAATAAATAAATAAACTGTGTCAATCAAAATTACTAAGATAGAGGTTTATGATAGTCGTGTTGAGATTTAAATCAAAATTTTCAAAAATTTAATATTCTTATAGCTGGTGGATGGATAGTGTTGAAGTTACTCAAACATAACTTAAGCTACTCATATTAGCTCTTCAAACGTGTTTTAACTTTACTAATAAATGTGGAAAATACCACTATCAATACGAAGTTCATATGAGTTCAAAATAGAAAATAGAATGTAATGCTAATCATGTTATGAGAAAGATGACAATTAGGATTCTTAGAGAAAAACACTCCTTGATTAATATAGAAAGCTTCTAAAATGCTTTTATTTTGGAGTTTTTTAAAAATAAATTCAAACTTCTTTATATTTAATTAAGCTCTTTTTATTAAATAAATTAAATCAAAATTAATTTAATTAATTTTCCATTCTAATTTATTTAATCATATATCTATCTATCTATCTATATCTATATATATATATATATATATATATATATATATATATATATATATATATATATATATATATATATATATATATATATATATATATATATATATATATAATATTAAATACAATTATCACATAATTAAATTGAATCTTATTTAATGTAATCATTCGTTACACTATCACTACTTTATGCGTGTTGCTTTGTAGGTTCTTGTAAAATAATATTAAATCATATTTTAATATTATAGATAATGAGCGATATCTAACAACATATCATTGTTATCTAAGTGGTGAGAATGTGATTTAATCTGACATAACTTTTTTATGATAATGATCATGTACCCTATTTCCCTTATATCTATATTGAATATAAGACATATAATGTAGCACCAATGGATAGTCCAATATTATATTCCTCGATACTTTGAGTATAATTTATAATTGTTGAACAAGTGACTTTAATTACAAGAGGGGAATCAATTGTGGTATTTAAATTTGAGATTAAATTTAAGGTTCTATAACTTAAAAGTCGTATTGTGTTAGTATTCTTTAAGATTAGAGTAAAATGAACAACGGAAAATAAAAACATAGAAGAGAGTAAGAGATAAGGATTTAGAGAGATTTCGCCAGTGATTTATCCAGGTTAGGGTGAACATTGGTCTATTCCTGCTCCCAAGAGATCTTCTAGAGATTTTCACTATAAACTTGAACCTTTATGGGTTATGCCCACGAACCTCAGATACAAGTGTTAACTGCGATTTTTTACAGGACCAAAATCTCATCCTAATAAAAGAGATTGAAAGTCTCAGGATGAGAAGTGAAGATTGGGACTTAATATTTTCAGGAAGAAGATATTCAGTTCATCATTTTGACATAAATTGAGTTTGTGATTTCGACGTTGGCGGGCTACATCGACATATAGCCTTTAGCATGAAGGAATACTTTCAAAAAAAGTAACTGCTTCTCAGTTTTATCCAAAGGGACACATGGAGGATCCTTTGGAGGCGAAAAGTATGCAGAAATCTACGTGGCGGATGTTGAAGAGAAGAACGTTACGAAACAATTATTTTACACTTGTATAAATAGGAGTTCTAATGTTAGGATTCAGGGTGTTCATTTTATTTCAACAAAAAACTCAAAAAAAAACTAAAAGTACCAATCGTAGATACTGTAAAGACTGCAACTGAAATCGAACAGGAAACTGCAAAGCTTTTGACAAAAAGCGTGGGAACTATATTTAATCCTTTGATTACGAATACAAACTAAACCTACAAGTTGTTAGCCAATCAAATGGGTTAAATAGCCTACTTTTTTGGCACACATCGGATGCAGGCTCGACCAACCCCTCAGATATCAAATGTTAGGCAAATCGAAACGCCTGAAAACGGGATGGCCGAAGTAAACTTAGGCCAAAATCAAGGTTTTTGACCACTATACCCCATCCCAAATAAGGAGGATGAAGAATACATAGTCAGCATAATCCTAGGCATGTAATGGTTTAGAGAAATCAAGATGTTGATTAGGTTTTTTTGACATGTCCAACAAAACAAATTTGGGGGACATAACAACATAGCTAAATGTTCGAACAAATTTTGGCCCAGCATGGCCTTAATGTGGGACTTCATTGACCCAATTTTATATCACCTTTGTCAAAATACGTTCGACAGACTGAGATCGCTATGGGATGGAAAGTCCCTAAGTTTACCAAGTTCGCTGGTGACACCAGTGAATCTACGGTCAAACATGTCGCTAGGTATCAAACTGAGGTTGGTGACATCGGAAACAATGAGAATTTTAAAATGAAGTATTTTCCAAATTCTCTAACAAAAAATGTCTTCACTTGGTTTACCACACTCCGTACAAACTTGGAGTCAATTGAAGAGACTGATCCATGAACAATTTTACATGGGTCAGCCGAAGATAATCCTTAAAGAGTTGGCTAGCATTAGGAAAAAACTTCCTGAGTCAATTGAAAATTATTTGAACAGGTTCAGACTTTTTAAAGCAGAGTTTTTTTACACAACTCCTTGAACACGAATTAGTCGAAATGGCTGCAGGTGGCCAAGATTATTCCATTAGGAAAAAACTAGACACTCAATAATTTATTGACATGACACAGTTAGCAGATAGGGTTCTCCAGGTTGAATGCTTGAAAGCTGAAAAAGACAGAACAAATAAGTACCGTAAGAAAAAGAAAGTCGCATATGTGGAGATAGATAAATATCTCTCAAATTTAGGCGATGAGTATGTCGAAGGAAGTACATTCAATGTTGTTGAACTTAAGTTATGACCTCCTTACATATGTAAATTTTTGAAACCTTCGAACGGGAAGAATCATGTCAAACCCAGCAAGAATGATAAGTTCGCCACAAAAACGTATACTTTTGATATAACTAAGTGTGACGAAATATTTGAATTTTTAGTTACTGATGGGTAGATGATAATCCTGATAGGCCTGAAAACTCCCCTATTAGAGCAAAGAGAAAAGTGAGGTTTTTGTAAGTACCATAATTTTTTCGGTCATAAAACTTCTCAATGTGTGATTTTCAGGGATTTGGTGCAAAATGCATTGAAGGAAGGAAAAGTACGATTTAGCGAGAAGCCAAAAGCTTCAATGGAAGTGAATGTTGATCCACTTTAAACTGAAGATGCTCACTATGTTGAACCTGTCGAGATCCTAATAGTGGAAGCTACTGAGGGCTTCGACATGGATGTTGAAAAGGTCGAGCAGATTTTTGCAATTGTTGATGCAGAAATGCAACTGGTGTACCCTCAGGCTAAAGAGGGATTGTTCAACTTCTTGGAGAACTTTAAGTTAAGTGACTCCAAAATGATGTAATGCCACAGGTGTAGCACTATTTTGGATGAAGAAGCAGTAAAGAAACTGGAAGACACCCGAATGCAAGATCTCAGGAAGAGCAAGGCAGGATATTCGAATGCCACTTTCGATAAATGGGGTGTTCCTCGTAGAAATGAAGAATGCAGGAGGAAGTTTAAATAGCCTCACCTAAGAACATATCGCCCTCCTGCAAATGTATCGTAGGGAAAATGGGTCAAACATGTGAACTAGAGGGGGGAAATCAGCTAAAATGGAAAGTGGTTGACCCAAAAGTAGGGTTACCAAACCGTAAGAATACTGACATGTCGAAGGGTCAGTCACACGTCCCTCATAATTATAAGGGAAACAACCATATGAAACAGATGTAATTGAGGTGTCACCAAAGAAAGAAGAAGGCTAAGCTTGAAGCCCTTGTGGCGAAGAGTGATATTGTTGGGTCACACACTCTGAAGAAGCCTTACACGGGGAAAATGGGTGATGAAGACAAGAAAATAGCCAACCATGGACTATCCTTGAGTATTGCGTCTTTGGGAAAGGGTGATGCTAACACAAGGGAGGAAACTTCTAAATATACTCCTCAGCCAGATGATGAGATGGTAGAGGACAATCTTGACACAGAATCTGAAGATGATATGATGATAAATTGTGGAATAGTCTTATATCTCCCGGTACAATATGACTGTGTGTAAGAGGTTTCAGAGATGGAGGAGGATTGCATACAAGATTAAGTGGAAAAATCAGATTCCGTTAGGTTATTACGTTATGAAAAATGGAGTTGTCAGGGAATAATAGGCCATTATTGAGAATCCAGACATTGAGATGATGTATTATCTCAAACCTCTATTTATAAGGGCGAAGGTAGATAATATGGCTGTCAAGAAGGTCTGTGTTGACGGAGGATCGAATGTCAATTTGATGTTGCATTCATTGTTTAAGAAGATGAGGAAGATAGATGTTGATCTTCGACCTCACAACATGGCCCTATCAATTTATGAAGGCAAGACCGGTCACATTTTGGGGGTGATCTAGGTCAAAATCTCAGTTGGCTCTACGACTATGCCAACATTATTTATGGTAATTGTATCTAATGCAAACTATAACTTGTTGCTTGGACGTGAATGGATCCATGGCATAAGTCAAGTCCCTTCGATGTTGCACCAAAGGGCTTCCATCTGTCTTGAATATGGAATCGTAGAGAATATTGAGGTCGAAGAAAGTTATTATATGGTTGAAGTCAATAAGGTTAGAAAGAAACACTGACAGAAACTTGGCGAAGATCCCACAATGTTTTGTAACAGAGGATGTTTACACTCCTCAGAAAGATGTTGCATGTTTCTTGAACCTCCAACCCAATCATTGTTTCATCTGAGACAAGGAAGATGTGCGAAATCAAATTGCTGAAGAAGGAAGTGTCGCACCCAATGGATGAACCATGGTTGATGATAAAGACTACTGAGTCAAATTCGTTGGCTCGAATTTCAGCTTATATGGTCGAAAATAGACTAAACTCGACCCTTGTCGAAAACTAAAAAAAAATTAGGATGGCCTTTTCGGCCTGACAAAAGTTTCTGAAAGTCGGAGGCTTAATTTTGTTTATGACAACGAGCCTTTGAGGTTTGAAGAAGACCCACTTGATTCTACAAAAAAGATGCAGGACTTAGATCCATTTGAAGAAATAGATTTGGGCGTCAGAGCAGTCAAAAGACCAACCTATATCAATTCTAAACTCGAACCAAGCATTAATGGAAAGGTGGTTGAATGTCTTAAAGAATTCAAATATTGTTTCTCCTAGGATTACAATGAGATTCCAGGGATGATTCAAAACATGGTGCAATTGAAGCTACTAATTCGACCTAGTAAGAATCCGGTGAAGAAATTATCGAGAAGGTTTGTACCAAAAATTATGTCGAAGATCAAAGAGGAGATCAAAAGTTTGCTCAAGAATAAGTTCATTAGAATGGGCAGGTATATGGAATGGTTAGAAAATATTGTGCATGTTATAAAGAAAAATGGAACTCATAGAGCATGTATAGATTCCATAGATTTAAATAATGCTACACCTAAAGATGAGTACCCAACGCTTGTGGCAAAAATGGTAGTAGATTCAGCCGTAGGTTTTGAATATCTAAGTATGTTAAATGGATATTCTAGGTACAACCATATTTTGATAAATAAAGAAGACATGCCTAAAATGGAGTTTTGATGCCAAACTGCTTTAAGACCTTATAAATGGGTAGTAATTGCCTTTGGTTTAAAAATTTCTAGGGCAACCTATTAAAGGGATATGAATTTGATGTTCTATGACTTCATCGAAACATTCATGCAAGTCTACATTAATGACATAGACAAAAAATCCTCATTAGAGAATGGTCACTTAGGCCACCTTCAACGATCCTTTGAGAGGATGAAGAAATATGGATTAAAAATGAATCTATTAAAGTATGCTTTATATGTCCATGTAGGATATGTTTTTAGTCTCCATCCTCCTTCGAAAAAGAAGCAACTTAAATCTTTGTTGTGGAAGATAAATTTCCTGAGAAAATTCATCTCCAATTTAAGTGGCAAGACTCAAGCTTTCTTGCCATTACTTCAACTTAAGAAAGAAAGTGACTTCACATGGGAGAGCGAGTAAAATGTTGAAGGAAGTATGGTCAATTTTGTTGAACTTAAGTTAGGACCTTTTTACATATGTAAATTTTCAAAACCTTCGAACGGGAAGAATCATGTCAAACCCAGCAAGAATGATAAATTCGCCAGAAGAATGTATACTTTTGATATAACTAAGTGTGACGAAATATTTGAATTTTTAGTTATTGATGGGCAGATTATAATTCTGCTAGGCCTGAAAACTCCCCCATTAGAGCAAAGAAAAAAGTGAGGTTTTCGTAAGTACCATAATTTTTTCGGTCATAAAACTTCTCAATGTGTGATTTTCAGGGATTTGGTGCAAAATGCATTGTAGGAAGGAAAAGCACAATTTAGCGAGAAGCCAAAAGCTTCAACGGAAGTGAATGTTGGTCCACTTTAAACTGAAGATGCTCACTACGTTGAACCTGTCGAGATCCTAATAGTGGAAGCCACTGAGGGCTTCTACATGGATGTTGAAAAGGTCGAGCAACTTTTTCCAATTGTTGATGCAGAAATGCAACTGGTGTACCCTCAGGCTGAGGAGGATTGATCAACTTCTTGGAGAACTTCAAGTTAAGTGACTCCAAAATGATGTAATGCCACAGGTGTAGCACTATTTTCGATGAAGAAGCAGCAAAGAAACTGGAAGACACCCGAATGCAAGATCTCAGGAAGAGCAATGCAGGATATTCGAATGTCACTTTCGATAAACAGGGTGTTCCTCGCAGAAATGAAGAATGCAGGAGGAAGTTTAAATAGCCTCACCTAAGAACATATCGCCCTCCTGCAAATGTACCGTAGGGAAAATGGGTCAAACATGTGAACTAGAGGGGGGAAATCAGCTAAAATGGAAAGTGGTTGACACAAAAATAGGGTTACCAAACCGTAAGAATACTGACATGTCGAAGGGTCAGTCACACGTCCCTCAGAATTATAAGGGAAACAACCATATGAAACAGATTTAATTGAGGTGTCACCAAAGAAAGAAGAAGGCTAAGCTTGAAGCCCATGTGGCGAAGAGTGATATGGTTGGGTCACACACTCTGAAGAAGCCTTACACAAGGAAAATGGGTGATGAAGACAAGAAAATAGCCAACCATGGACTATCCTTGAGTATTGCGTCTTTGGGAAAGGGTGATGCTAGCACAAGGGAGGAAACTTCTAAATATACTCCTCAGCCAGATGATGAGATGGTAGAGGATAATTTTGACATAGAATCTGAAGATGATATGCTGATAAATTGTGGAATAGTCTTATATCTCCCGGCATAATATGACTGTGTCTAAGAGGTTTCAGAGATGGAGGAGGATTGCATACAAGATTAAGTGGAAAAATCAGATTCCGTTAGGTTATTACGTTATGAAAAATGGAGTTGTCATGGAATAATAGGCCATTTTTGAGAAGCCATACATTCAGATGATGTATTATCTCAAACCTCTATTTATAAGGGCGAAGGTAGATAATATGGTTGTGAAGAAGGTCTTTGTTGACGGAGGAGCGAATGTCAATTTGATGTCGCATTCATTGTTTAAGAAGATGGGGAAGATAGATGTTGATCTTCGACCTCACAATATGGCCCTTTCAATTTATGAAGGCAAGACCGATCACATTTTGGGGGTGATCTAGGTCAAACTCTTAGTTGGCTCTACGAGTATGCCAACATTATTTATGGTAATTGTATCTAATGCAAACTATAACTTGTTTCTTGGACGTGAATGGATCCATGGCATAAGTCAAGTCCCTCCGATGTTGCACCAAAGGGCTTCCATCTGGCTTGAATATGGAATCATAGAGAATATTGAGGCCGACGAAAGCTATTATATGGTTGAAGTCAATAAGGTTGGAAAGAAACACTCTGAAAGAAACTTGGCGAAGATCCCACCATGTTATGTATCAGAGGATGTTTACACTCCTCAGAAAGATGTTGCATGTTTCTTGAACCTCCAACCCAATCATTGTTTCATCTGAGACAAGGAAGATGTGGGAAATCAAATTGTCGAAGAAAGAAGTGTCGCACCCAATTGATGCACCATGGTTGATGATAATGACTACTGAGTCAAATTCGTTGGCTCGAATTTCCGCTTATATGGCCGAAAATAGACTAAACTCGGCCCTTGTCGAAAATTATAAAAAAATTGGGATGGCCTTTTTGGCCTGACAAAATATTCAGAAAGTCGGAGGCTTAATTTTATTTATGACAACGAGCCTTTGAGGTTTGAAGAAGACCCGCTTGATTCTACCAAAAAGATGCAGGACTTAGATCCATTTGAAGAAATAGATTTGGGTGTTAGAGCAGTCAAAAGACCAACCTATATCAATTTTAAAGTCGAACCAAGCATTAATGGAAAGGTGGTTGAATGTCTTAAAGAATTCAAATATTGTTTCTCCTAGGATTACAATTAGATGCCAGGGATGATTCAAAACATGGTGCAATTGAAGCTACCAATTCGACCTAGTAAGAAGCCGGTGAAGAAATTATCGAGAAGGTTTGTACCAAAAATTATGTCGAATTTCAAAGAGGAGATCAAAAGTTTGCTCAAGATTAAGTTCATTAGAATGGCCAGGTATATCGAATGGTTAGAAAATATTGTGCATGTTATAAAGAAAAATGGAACTCATAGAGCATGTATAGATTTCATAGATTTAAATAATGCTACACCTAAAGATGAGTACCCAATGCTTGTGGCAAAAATGGTAGTAGATTCATCCGTAGGTTTTGAATATCTAAGTATGTTAAATGGATATTCTAGGTACAATCATATTTTTATAACTAAAGAAGACATGCCTAAAATGGAGTTTTGATGCCAAAGTGCTTTAAGACCTTATAAATGGGTAGTAATTGCCTTTGGGTTAAAATTTTCTAGGGCAACCTATTAGAGGGATATGAATTTGATGTTCTATGACTTCATCGAAACATTCATGCAAGTCTACATCAATGACATAGACAAAAAATCCTCATTAGAGAATGGTCACTTAGGCCACCTTTAACGATCCTTTGAGAGGATGAAGAAATATGGATTAAAAATGAATCTATTAAAGTGTGCTTTATATGTCCATGTAGGATATGTTTTTAGTCTCCAGCCTCCTTCGAAAAAGAAGAAACTTAAATCTTTGTTGTGGAAGAAAAATTTCCTGTGAAAATTCATCTCCAATTTAAGTGGCAAGACTCAAGCTTTCTCGCCATTACTTCGACTTAAGGAAGAAAGTGACTTCACGTGGGGGATCGAGTAAAATGTTGAAGGAAGTACGGTCAATGTTGTTGAACTTAAGTTAGGACCTCCTTACATATGTAAATTTTTGAAACCATCGAACGGGAAGAATCATGTCAAACCCAGCAAGAATGATAAATTTGCCACAAAAACATATACTTTTGATATAACTAAGTGTGACGAAATATTTGAATTTTTAGTTACTGATGGGCAGATTATAATCTTGCTAGGCTTGAAAACTCCCCCATTAGAGCAAAGAGAAAAGTGAGGTTTTTGTAAGTACCATAATTTTTTCGGTCATAAAACTTCTCAATGTGTGATTTTCAAGGATTTGGTGCAAAATGCATTGAAGGAAGGAAAAGTACAATTTAGCGAGAAGCCAAAAGCTTCAATGGAAGTGAATGTTGGTCCACTTTAAACCGAAGATGCTCACTATGTTGAACCTGTCGAGATCCTAATAGTGGAAGCTACTGAGGGCTTCGACATGGATGTTGAAAAGGTCGAGCAAATTTTTGCAATTGTTGATGCAGAAATACAACTAGTGTACCCTCAAGCTAAAGAGGATTGATCAACTTCTTCGAGAACTTCAAGTTAAGTGACTACAAAATGATGTAATGCCACAAGTGTAGCACTATTTTTGATGAAGAAGCAGTAAAGAAACTGGAAGACACCCGAATGCAAGATCTCAGGAAGAGCAAGGCAGGATATTCGAATGTCACTTTCGATAAACAGGGTCTTCCTCGCAGAAATCAAGAATGCAGGAGGAAGTTTAAATAGCCTCACCTAAGAACATATCGCCCTCCTACAAATGTACCATAGGGAAAATGGGTCAAACATGTGAACTAGAGGCGGAAATCAGCTAAAATGGAAAGTAGTTGACCCAAAAGTAGGGTTACCAAACCGTAAGAATCCTGACATGTCGAAGGGTCAGTCACACGTCCCTTTGAATTATAAGGGAAACAACCATATGACGCAGATGTAATTGAGGTGTCACCAAAGAAAGAAAAAGGCTAAGCTTGAAGCACATGTGGCGAAGAGTGGTATGGTTGGGTCACACACTCTGAAGAAGTCTTACACAAGGAAAATGGGTGATGAAGACAAGAAAATAGCCAGTCATGGACTATCCTTGAGTATTACATCTTTCAGAAAGGGTGATGCTAACACAAGGTAGAAAACTCCTGAGTACACCCCTCAACCAGAGGAGGAAACTTCTAAATATACTCCTCAGGCAGATGATGAGATGGTAGAGCAATATTTTGACACAGAATCTGAAGATGGTATGCTGATAAACTGTGGAATAGTCTTATATCTCCCGGCATAATATGACCGTGTGTCAGAGGTTTCAGAGATGGAGGAGGATTGCATACAAGATTAAGTGGAAAAATCAGATTCTGTTAGGTTATTACGTTATGAAAAATGGAGTTGTCAATGAATAATAGGCCATTTTTGAGAAGCCATACGATGAGATGACGTATCATCTCAAACCTCTATTTATAAGGGCGAAGGTAGATAATATGGCTATCAACAAGGTCTTTGTTGACGGAGGATCGAATGTGAATTTGGTGTCGCATTCATTGTTTAAGATGATGGGGAAGATAGATGTTGATCTTCGACCTCACAACATGGCCCTGTCAATTTATGAAGGCAAGACCGATCACATTTTGGGGGTGATCCAGGTTAAACTCTCAGTTGGCTCTACGACTATGCCAACATTATTTATGTTAATTGTATCTAATGCAAATTATAACTTGTTGTTTGGATGTGAATGGATCCATGGCATAAGTGTAGTCCCTTTGATGTTGCACCAAAGGGCTTCCATCTGGCTTGAATATGTAATCGTAGAGAATATTGAGGTCGACCAAAGCTATTATATGGTTAAAGTCAATAAGGTTGGAAAGAAACACTTTGACATAAACTTGGCGAAGATCCCGCCATGTTATGTAGCAGAGGATGTTTACACTCTATAACGCGAAATTCATGATCATCAAGCTATTGACAAGTTATAGATCAAATAACAAGAGTCGCCACCGCGCTTTTATTGTTTCCAAGGGAAACGGGAAAAAGTACGAACAAAACCTAAAAAATAAGAAGTTTTTAAATCAAAACTAATAAAAAGTCAGAGATCACAGGGTTGGTTACACAGACGGAAGGTGTTAGCACCCAAAGTGTCCTAGGTACTCCTAGGGAGCCCTTTTTGTGTGCATATGTACTTGGTATAAAGTGATGTTTACAAACAAATAGAATGGGGAGATGAGAAAAGAATTCATTGATTATATTTTTGTGTTTGACAAGACCTTCGGTCTTGTGCCTATGTACCAACATAAAAATGAGGGATCAAAACCTCGTAGTTCGTGATACAAATTTCAAAGTGGATGCATTACTTTTAACAAAAGTTAAGTTTGAAAGGCACAAAGGCCTAAAAATGGTTTGCATGAGTTAGTTCTTTTTGGCTTTTTGAAAGTTTAAGTCAAGTATAGTTAAGTCTATTTACAAGTTTGATTTAAGAAAAGAAGTTTGAAAAGGCAATGGCATAAGGCCAAAGTTTCTATCTTTTTGCAAAAATGGTCAAAGTTTAGAACAAAAGTAGTTCACACAAAGAAGATTTTGAAAAATGGAGGGAGATATTTTGAAATTAAAGAAATTGGGAGAAGATGAAGAGACTATCCTATGTATAAAATTAAAAGTTTAGAGTTGAAAAGATCTGACCAAATGGGTAGTAATCCAATAGACAAGAATGTCAATAGAAACCCAGAAATCCCTTGGACTTTTAGAATCAAGCAACCCATAAATGCACAATTATATTATCTTGAAGAGAAAAGGCATCAAATAAAGATAGACACATCCAAGCTTTAGCCACTCCATGATCTCCTTCAAATTAGCCCATGTAACAGATGAATTCCACAAGTCACAAATTCAAAATAAAAGCTTCACAATGATCATGTTGTAGATGAACTCAAAGGGATCTTGAATGATGTATCAGATGAAATTTCAAATTGCAAGCACTTGGTTTCACAGAAAGTTGGCATTGGCCAAGTCCTTTAGCATAGGAATGTTGCCTAAGTTCTAAGTCCATTTGTCCAAGATCAAGCCAACAGTCCACACAAAAGTTATTTAGGGTTTTTTGTTGTTATTATGTACATTAATGGTCAAAGACCACACAAACAAGCAAAGTATACACAAACAAGATATATCACACAATATGGTCCAAATGGACAAAGTGAAAATTGCATTAACATAAACAATTAGAATGGTATGAATAATGGCAAATGAATAAAGACTAAAATTAAATGACATTAAAGTAAATGACTTGAAATTAAAAGTTAGTTGTTAATGAGTTAGAAGTTAGTATTGTTTTGCTTTTGCTTTTCATTTCAAGACATTCTTTGGAGAACACTCAACCCACTTACCACAAGCATGAATCCTTGAACCAAAACATCTTCCAAAGGAAGGAAATAAGGCCAAGTTTCCACACAATACCATGAAAGAGGGGAGACTTGCAATCTCACTAACTAGAATGCTTATACCTTTTATGTCACAAATTTAGCGTTATGTTAAGCAATCGTAATTGGACTTATGTAGAAGTCACAACTATTTGAGGCTGGGCAATAGAATTTTTGTGTTAATGCATATTAAAGACATAGTATAATGACATATGCTCATGAAACATATCACACACAAAAAGAATATGCAAAAGGTGTGACATAATCTCATCCATACTCATGTCAATTGTTCAATCAACTAGCATTAGGACTTTGAGATGTCATAGGCCAAATAGAATGAATGAATGAAGAAAGGGAATAAGATGAAGTGGGAGGGGAATGGATCAAAATACAAATTGTTCAAAGGAGGACTTTTACCAAATTAATATCATCCATTCATTTTGGGAGATGGAATGTACATTCCATCAATCCCCTGAATCCAATGATATTAATTTGACAAAGTCAAATCAACCTTTACCAAGGCCCAACAACAAGAGTCAAACATAAATAAGTCATCACAATTGGTCAACAAATTTATTTTGGCACTTATTCAAATAAAAAAAATACTAAAATATGCATTTAAATTAAATATGGTTTGTCCAATTCCTAAAATCTCATCAAAACACCAAAGAAATGGCCATGAGATTTATCATAGGTTAAACAAGGTCAAAGGACCTTGGAGAAAAAATTTCATAATTTTTGGACATTTAAAAATATTTTTTAACAATTAAAAACAAATGCAAAATCAATTAATTCATGAAAAATATTAATAATGATCCAAAAAATAATTTTAATTCAGAATATGAAAGAGAAAAATATTTGAAATTTTTTGGTGAAAGTCCCATATTTTTTGGATCAATATTGAATTTAATATGAATTATTGAAAATAATGCAATTAAAATGGAAATTAAAATATCAGAAAAAACGTGGACCACTTGATCTCGCTCATTAATTGAGGTGGAAGATCTAGTGGCCAGAAACATGCGTTCCACCGTGCACATGAGTCAGCGCGCCATAACATTGGTATTCAAAAGGAACGATCGTGATTAAAACAAATTACATGGATCCTGTGGCTATGAGACATGCCAGCGCATGGCCGGAGCTGTAGCTCCGGTCGTCTTCTCTGGTGGACCTCACCGGACTGGTCCACCTTCAACCATCACCAAAATTAAAAACAAGGACATGATTTCAAAGTAAAAATGGCATTGAGTTCGAATCTGGCCTCAATTCACTCTAACTCCAAGTATATTGAGAGATACATGGAGTTGAAATTTGAGGTACATGAACTGAGTTGCTTTGATTTGGCCTCAAAGCAACTCAATCTTCTTGCCTACATTGGTAGGACTTCAGACAACCAAAGAAATAATAGAATTGAGCAAGAATTTGAGAGAAATCGAAGAGATCAAAATTTCTGGAAAATACCTTCAATGGAGGTCTGGATTCAACTGATCTAGATCTTGCTTGTGATTGTTCTCACTCCAAATGCTTGCAGAAGGAGGATTGAATGCTTACAAGGTTGTGGATTCCTGGAGATTTGAATTTCAAAACAATGGAAACTCAACCTCAAATCCAAATGAATTTCTCAGGTTTATTGAAATTCTGGTATCAGATATAAGATGTCGAAGATAATGTCACGACACTAATATCTGTTCACACACAATGGATAAATATACAGAATGGTAAAGCAAATAACACACGCAATTGTTAACCCAGTTTGGTGCAACTCACCTACGTCTGGGGGCTACCAAGCCAGGAAGGAAATTCACTAAAATAGAATTAGTTCAAAGACTCTCTGTACACTTCAACAAGTTACAGTCTTTCTCACCTAATATCTACCCGTGCAATTTCTACCTAAGCACTCTTAGATATGAGAACCCACTCACTTCCCTACAATCACTCACCAGTGATTTTAAACAACAATCCCTTGTGAAAAGAAAATACTTTTCAATTACACACTCTTGATTTTACTTCATAATTTCAATCAAGAAGACACACTCTTGATCTTGCTTAACAGCTTTGATCGAGAAGACACACACTCTTGCTTAACAGCTTTAGAGTGACAAACTACAACCACAAATCAGTCCAATTCAATCATCAATGGATGACTTGAATGACCTACAAGTCTCACGACTAAACAGACACAAACCCTAGCTCTCTCTCTATATTTCTCTCAGTCTTGGTTGTGTGTTCAAACAGGTTTTCTAAGTCCCTTTTTATAGAAGCATCCAGCTGGGCTTGGACCTCTTGAAAACCTTAAAACTATTTTCCAATCAAATCTTTTTATAATAGCTGTTTAGATCTCCTTGGAAAATAAGTAAACCTGAATGTAATCCATGATTGAATGCGCCAGCTAATCATATCTTCACTCATACAAAGATTGCCTTTAATTATGCAATCACAAAACACCAGACATTCATACTGAATGTTCTGTGTACAGGATGTCATGACATCGAGTCTGACATCCTGGAAAAATCCTGCATGGTCCAAAAATTCCTTTTATAACTTCCAGCAGGTACAACCATATCAGATGTCATGACCTTGTGTATGTCATCTGAAACAATCCTGCATGAACATGTCTTTCATTTAAGCTCCAGCAGGTACATCCAATATCAGAAGCCATGGCATTGTATGTAGCATTCTGAAACACTCCTGCATGAACATGTTCTTGAACTCCAGCAGGTACATAGGATATCTCATGTTAAGACATCACACATAACATCTTGTGAACACTCTTTGTTTTACCAAAATTGCTGCCAACACTTGGAATCAACAAACTCCCCCTTTGGCAAATTTTGGCTAAAACATATATCTGTCCTTTTTGTTCACAAGGTAAACTATCAGCAGTTAAACAACTTAACAGTGGTTTAAATAGCAGCAGAAGCAAAACAATTACTAGTTATGACTACTAGTAATACACATATGTGTAAGACCCCAATTTTGGCCCTAAGATCCCTCATGGCTCATATCATACCATATCATAGCCTCAAGGATCATTGCATGCCCTAGCTTCCCTCCTAGTGGGTGGGTCACCTTGTGAGTGTGGTTCTTGATCACCAAGCATGTATTGCATTTGTGTATCATTGCTTTTCATATGTTTACTAACCAAAAGTACAAAAATATTGTCATCTAATCTTGTGTCTTGCAGCTGAAGCAATCATCAGTCAAATCAGTCAAAATCAGCCATTGAGCTAGGTGGTGACCATTCTTGAAGAATTTGGGCACCATGATCATTCATAAAGAGTTCATATGACTTATGATATCATTTGGAATCAAGATCTCAATTGAAAGAGGCTTGGGATTCATCAGAACATGGCTCAGTCCACCAAAACCCTAGAAAAGTCAACTGTGGTCAACTGTGGTCAACTGTGCATTTAATCAGGAATTTGAAAGTGTGAGATGGTTGGAAATGTCTCATTCATGTCCATATGAGCCTCATTTGGCATTTCAAAGATCAAGGTTGAAGAATTTGAAGTCAGACAAAAAGTTTCCAAAAATGGAAATGACCTGTAATTCTCACCTGCCCAAAATGGAAAGTTTTTCTCCTCAAACTTACATCATGAACCAAGCTTCAAATCAAAATTTGTCCAACATGAAAGTTGAAGATCTTGTTCTTGCCTTTCCAAAAAGTCCAAGAACACTCATTTCCCATTTATGGTTGGCAAGTTATGGTCAAATCATTTTCAGAAAATGCCTAAATTCAAAGTGGCATAACTTTCACATGGAATGGCCAAATTGGATGGTTCTTCTTTGAGCAAACCACATTTAACATGTACTTTCATAATCCATCATCACATTTTGCCAAAAGCCTTCACATAAAAAGGTCATTTTTCAAGTGTACTAATTAAAAACCAAGGGCAAAATGGTCCAAAACTCAAAGTACAAAGAATTTTGGCATGGGACCAATTCCAATAGCTTCTAAATGCAATTTGTGACTTGTTCAAAGTGGAAAAACCCTGTTACATTGCTTCTAACCATCCAAGGGCAAAAAGGCCAAAATGCTTAAATGTGCACATTTGCTAATTATCAAAATTGGTGCTAATCATGATTATGAGTTGGATTAACATGAAGTATATAAGCTTAATTCTAACAGAAACTCAATATCCATAATCACTTTTTTAAGATCAAAGCCAAAAAATCACAAATTCTCTCAAATTTCTCCAAGTTTCACTTTCACTTTTTTCTTGAATTCATCAATAATCCTTGATCGTTTGTGCTAGTTCTTTGTGAATTCTTCATGTGCAGGTCTTGGATAATTTCTGTTTGAAGCATTTGGAGGAGGGAATCGAGCAAACAACCAACTGTTGAAAGTATCATCTTCCATGGCAGCTGCGAAAATCCACTTCTTCGTGCACCTTTGAGCTAAGAGTTCTTCACTGATCATCTTCATAATCAACACTCTTCATCTGTTTTCAAGAATTAAAGCCAAAAACAAGCTGAATCGCGAGCTGCATAATCACACGGTAATAATTCGAATCCTCTAATCCATGAAATCTTGATATGCGTCTTGTAGTACGTTGAACATAGATCATTCTGCCGTTTGAATCGCGCGATTCCGTTAGGTATGGAGCTAGATATGTCGATCTGAATATTTATGTGTGAATCTTGTTTCGATCGGTTCATAGCACGTGGTTAGAATTAGGAGAAGCGCTTGTTATATCCATAATCCTCGTTGCATGACGGTCACGACGGTATATGATTTGTATGATTTGGTCGAGAAATGCGCATAACCGAATCTGGATCGAAGAACAAGCGAAGAACACGTGAGCTTTTCCTGGAAATCGCGCGCTAGATCCTGCCTTCGTCTGTTTCCATTTGAAATTTTGTTTCCCGCCGGTTTCGACCAATGACGCGCTGCCAACGCATTAAAACAACACGGCACCGTTTTGGCCCTGGCTCGGTTATTACGGAAATGCCATCAACGGATAATTAATTAATTAAATCCACATTAATTCCTTAAATAATTATTTCACATATTAACAAATCTTAAAAAAATCATATAAAATTCAATTTTAGTCCAAATTAGGTGGCAATTTTTTTGTTAGATCCCAAATGTTCTCTAGACTTTTTTAGGCATAATAGTTCATGTTGTGCTTGGTAGAATTTTGGATTTGTATATTGATCTTGATCATGTGTGCAATATTTGTATGTTTTACCATTTTAATCACCAAATAATCATGCCTTCTCCAAATTTAATGAAATTTCATATGATGATTCTTGACTCATGCCTGGAGATTTTGATGTATAATTTGTAATTTTTGGATCTCTGGTTTGATAGATATGATTAATTCTTTTTGAGTGTGACAATATGTGTCACACTATGCTATGCTGACTTCATGATTTAATTTTCCATGCTTATGCTTTGCCTATGGCTCTGATTTTTTGCATTAGATATCTTTTATATGTTAGGTTTCACCCTGATTTTTTGTGGATTTAATTGATCCATTTTCTAATTGATTTGGATTTTTGATTGCTGTTTAGAATTTTTGGATTATGTCTTGAGTAGCAAATTTTACATGTATTGTTAAATGCTCATCCCTTACCCTATGAATGTGAAAATTGGTGGAGTGTTTCCTAACATGTTTAGCTTTAATTTGGCTTTGGTCCCATTCATTTCTAATTTGATTTCACTGTTTTACAATTGGTTGAAGTTGACACTTGTTTTGTGACCTAGTTTAGGTTGATTTCTGCATGCCATGACATGTTGAATTTAATTTCCCTACTTCCACTAGTCCAAATTGCATGAAAATTGACATGTAGCTTATTGAATATGTTCTGTTTAGAATAGAATTTTTGTAGAATTTATTGAGCTGTTTTGATATTTGTTTGGATGTAATCATTCTGGTTGCTCATATGTGATTCAACTTTGCTTACTTTGAGTTAATTTGTGCATGAAATGAAATTAGTGCATAGTTTAGATGTGAGACCAATTGGGATCTCTTCTTATTTGAATTATCTTGGTTTTGATCATGTTTCACTTGCTATCTTACATTTTTTCCCTCCTTTGGACCCTAGGCTTGTCCTAGTGGTCTTATTACTCATGTTTGAGTTTGACTTTGACTTTTCAGGTTAAGAAGCAAAGTGCTTAAAAGGAATTAATGCAAGTTGAATTGTTTCATTTGACTATTGTGAACTAACTTGTTTGTTTTGTAGGGAGCTTGGTTCACTTGAACTTTGTGCTATGCACATTATTGTTTGATTGTACATTGTTGTTGATTCTTATGTTGTTGTTTTGATATTCATGATTGGGATGTTGATTATATTAGATTGATTTCAGGTACCCATAGTTGCTCAGTTCTCTTAAGAGCTTGCATTGCTTTGCTCGTATAGCATTTGCATTGAGGTAGACTCTCTTGTCTCCATGTAGTCTGGAAGACCTGGCTTGTTATTTAGCCAGGCAACTGTCTGAAGTCCTCCTTAAGAGGCGATGTTTGTGATTGTTTAAATTTGTACCCAAGCAGGTAAAGACCTCATATGAGGCAATTGGTGGATATAAGAGATATGTAGCCTATCTCCCACTATTATGTGAGTCTTCTCCTTGCTCCCATTACATGGTTGTAGCATTGAGATCCTAACCCAAGATCTATCGAGTCAATAAAATGTGGAGAGAGTTCCATCTTTCTGAACTCCCACACCTTCTGATATTCAATACTCTCCCTGACCAGGGATAAGAGTGATGAGGCACACCCCTCATATCCTTTCATCTGCTTCACCTTAGCCCCTCAATGGCAAGGTTAAGAGCGCCATTCACCTATTCCAGTGGACTTTTTAAGTCAAACCCTTTGATTGAGCCTCCTTGTTTGGTTATAGTGGGTGCTAAATGACTTTGTTTGATTGATTATTTGTTGCATTTGTACATGATTGCTTACTTGCCATTGTGCATTCATCATTATTGATTGGTAATTCTTGTATGATCATTATTGTATACCCTTGTGGTTTGTTTGTTTACCCATTGAGGACAATTGTAAGACCATATTGATTGGCTTTTGTTCCCATGATATGGAAGGATAGAGTGTAAGACCTCATTGGTCACTCATATCTCCTTTGCTCTTGTTCGTTGTATGAGAGGATGCAATTGTAAGGCCCTGTGATGTGGCATTTGTATTCCTATGACCATACTTTGGAGGTTGGTTTAAGTCCAGATAGATTGGCATCCGACTTCCAAGTTTTGTTTTGCTTTAGGAGGTTGGTGTAAACCCAGTTATTGGTATCTGACATCCGCTTTTTTGCTTTTGTGAGATTGGTATAAGACCATTGATGGCATCCGGTATCATTGTTTTATTTTAGGAGGTTGGTATAAACCCAGTTATTGGTATCCGACATCCGATTTTGCTTTTGTGAGATTGGTATAAGACCATTGATGGCATCCGGTATCACCTTGTTTTTAGTTTGCTTACTTGCTTTGTTGCCTCATTCCTAAGGACACACTTGAATCATCTTCTATATGATTTCAAAAGGTGAACTTCTAGGAAGTTTTACACTTCATCCACACCCTTTTGTTTCGAAATCCCTCTTTCACTTGTTGACTTTTTTCAAACTTGTAAATACATGTTGTGCAAACATTCTCACCCTTTCCAAATTAGAAACTTGGACCCTAAGTCCTCGACTTTTCAAACTTCTTTTCATAGCACTTCTTTGAATCAATCTAACCATACTTTGACCATCCTTTTGTGAATAATCATAATCCATTAATCCAACTCATTCAATGATTTTGTGGCTTTGTCCATGCTTGTTAAGTTTTCATACATTGGCCGCAGGTTTGATTTATCCTAGTTGGTTGATGTTAACCTCACCTATTTGTCCTTAGTTGATTGAATTGTAAGTCTTCCTCGCTTATTATAGGGTTAACCCCTCACTAGCAAGTGGAAGCTTTTCTCACATGGTGGACTTGTTGTTTCATAAGGTTGAGTTTTCTCCCGTGGATAACGTAAAACCTTAGTGCTATTGTTTTAAAATAAACTCACAAATGTTTGGAAATTTTTTAGCCGAACTACGGCGTTTTGATCCTTACCTTTGATGGAAGGTACGTAGGCAACGGGTTCATCCGTTCGAACACAAAAATAATTAACTTGTACATTCTTTTCTCATCATCCCATTCATGTTTGCACAATATGTCAAAACAAATAAACATTTTCTTATACAACAAGTGTGAAAAGGGCTCCCTAGGAGTACCTAGGACGTGATGGGTGCCTAACACCTTCCCATTGCATAATTTACCCCTTACCCAGACTCTCTGATCTTTTATTGGTTTTCTACGTGTAAAACTTCTTAGGTTTTTGTTCGCTTTTTAACCAGTCCTTAGGATAAATAAAAGTGCGGTGGCGACTCGAATTCATTGTATACTTTGCTTATGGTTTAATCAGTAAATCATATAGCGACGAATACACCGCTACAGAAAAGTGGCGACTCTGCTGGGGATAAGCCTTAGACCTTCCCTGGTGGTATTGCCTACTTTTCACCCTTGGTGTATGATATTTGTTTATCTGTCATTTAACATACTTTTGTACAATTTGGGATAACTGTATTGATTGTAATGTTTGAATTGCTTGATATACAATTTCTGTTTGCTTTGGTGATCTCTGTGAGATGAGTTCTATACCCGAACTCGAGTGCACTCTAGGATAGGAGAATGGCATAGTCTTGTTGACTGGTGTGGAGTATTCCTTAGCCAGTTGACTTGCGAGCCCATTCACTTGGTGGAGGTCATGTTGGATTGATAATGTCACACAAGTTATTTGTGGCTAGCCGTTATTCGTTCAATCATGTGCCTTAGAAGCCAAGGACCTTAGTTTACCAAACCCATCTTGGCCTATTTTAAGACGTAGTGCGGAGGTCGTTCAGATGTAAGTTCTGATGCGATTGTTACGCGATACTACACTCATAAGAGTCTCTCTCGAGAATATTTTTGGAATACGAGTATTCGTTCCTCCGATAATATCCGAGAGATGGGACGATGATTATGGGAACCTCTGGTAGAACATGTCTGGCAGGTTTAAACCCTAGTACATTCCCTTTGGGTGGTTCTTAACCGAGACTCCATGCTCGTGACTCTCAGCAAACCCGTGATTCGTGGTTGAGTCGTTTAAACATCGTTAATATCAATGGAACTTGGGCGTTGATAAGGTGAAAACCATAATCCGCCAAAATGGATGATTGATATTAAGGATGTTAGAGCCGGTTCATGTACCGTTAATATCAATGGAACTTGGGTGTCGATAAGGTGAAAACCTAAATCCACCAAAATGGATGATTGATATTAGGGATACAATGAGCTTTCCCACGACCTTTGTTTGGTGTGACTTGCTTGATCCTTGAGTGTGATTGTTGCATTCATGCATTCACGCATTCATCTGCATCCATATCATCAGATAAAAAGAAAATTTTCAAGGAACTCAAAGGAGTTTATTTGCAAAAAATTTCAAACATGGAAAAAAACAGGAAAAAATTTTCACCTGATATATCTGATGAGATATTCTCATATACGATCAAAATGCTTCAATATTTCAAAGTTTGCAAATAAAACCCTCGAGTTTCTTTGAAATAAAAAATAAGCATATGCATAAACACTTCATGCATCATTTGCATAAGTGGGTGTTTTGTTCCGGTCTCCTGTCCTGTGGTCTGACCCTGCGATCTTCATTTATTTTGAAGACGCACTTCGCCGGTACTATACCAGAGCCAACTCTGCCAGAGTGATGGATCATCTTGAGCAAGAGAGCTGTGAACTCGAGGAGGATTTGCTGGACTATGTACTATTGATGGATTTATTCCTGGTTAACCAATCCCGGGCTGGCATTGGCTACTGTTCTGGGGCGTGTAATGAGCAAGGTTTGTTCACAAGTGGAGGATTCATCCATGATGATCAACCTGAGGAAGAAACTGCTGCTATCTTGGAAGAGGATGCAGAAGATTTAAACAATTTCGTTATTCCTGGTGGTGTCTGCCACAATTGGGTCGTTGTAGATGTTCCTACAGTCATCCATAGATCAGAGTAATTGTTCACTTTGTTTAAAACCCTTCTCCCATGCCAAAAGGAGAAGTGATGACATTGTTGGCAGCATATATACAATGATATTTCATTCAATTAATGCATTGTTAAACATTTGTTTTTCCATTTGTTTTCCCTTTTTGCTTTTTGCATGAAATGAGTGATCACAAAAAACCCATAAAAAAAACAAGAATAAAAGCAAACATTTTTCATCTGCATAATGGTTTGTTTGTTTAAATTCTAAAGTTTTCATTAACCAAAATCATTATGCAGGTTGATCTTAAAACCCATTGAACATAATGATCCAACGCCATCTCCCAATTTTGAATCCCCTGTATTCGAGGCAGAGGAAGATGATGTTGACGGAATTCCTGATGAGATTACCCGTCTCCTTGAGCACGAGAAGAAGATCATTCAGCCGCACCTTGAAGATTTGGAAACAGTCAAATTGGGGTCTGAGGATTGTGTTCGTATGGTGAAAATTGGGGCACTTCTTGAAGAGTCTGTCAAGAAGGAATTGATTGAATTGCTACGAGAATATTCAGATATCTTTGCTTGGTCCTATGAAGACATGCCGGGTCTAGATACAGATATTGTGCAACATTTCCTGCCTTTAAAGCCTGAGTGTGTGCCTGTGAAGCAGAAGCTCAGAAGAACTCATCCAGATATGGCAGTGAAGATCAAAGAGGAAGTTCAGAAGCAAATTGATGCGGGGTTTCTGGTGACTTCTACTTATCCTCAATGGGTGGCCAATATTGTGCCTGTTCCTAAGAAGGATGGAAAAGTCCGTATGTGCGTTGATTATAGAGATTTGAATAAAGCTAGTCCGAAAGATGATTTTCCTCTACCACACATTGACATGTTGATAGATAATACAGCTAAATTCAAAGTCTTTTCCTTTATGGACGGATTTTCCGGATATAATCAAATCAAAATGGCACCAGAGGATATGGAGAAGACAATATTCATCACACCTTGGGGAACATTCTGTTATCGAGTGATGCCCTTCGGTCTGAAGAACGCCGGAGCCACGTATCAACGAGCTATGACTACCTTGTTTCACGACATGATGCACAAGGAGATAGAGGTCTATGTTGACGATATGATTGCTAAGTCCCGAACGGAAGTTGAACATGTTGAGCATTTGTTGAAGCTTTTTCAGCGTCTGAGGAAATTTAGACTTCGTTTGAATCCGAGCAAATGTACATTTGGAGTCCGTTCCGGAAAGTTGTTGGGTTTTGTGGTAAGTGAAAGAGGTATTGAGGTTGATCCTGCAAAGGTCAAAGCAATACAAGAGATGCCTGCACCCAAAACTGAGAAGCAAGTCCGAGGTCTTCTTGGCCGCTTGAACTACATTTCCAGATTTATATCCCACATGACTGCCACATGTGCGCCGATATTCAAGCTCCTTCGGAAAGATCAGTCTCATGATTGGACCGAGGATTGCCAGAAAGCTTTCGACAGTATCAAAGAGTATCTGTCTGAACCTCCGATTTTGTCTCCGCCTGTCGAAGGAAGACCTCTGATTATGTATTTGACTGTGCTTGAAGACTCGATGGGTTGTGTACTCGGTCAACAAGATGAATCAGGGAAGAAGGAATTTGCTATATACTACCTCAGTAAGAAGTTTACTGATTGTGAGTCTCGGTACTCTATGCTTGAGAAGACGTGCTGTGCTTTGGCTTGGGCTGCTAAGCGGTTGCGCCAGTACATGATAAATCATACAACTTGGTTGATATCCCGAATGGATCCAATTAAGTATATCTTCGAGAAGCCTGCTTTAACTGGGAGGATTGCCCGTTGGCAGATGCTGTTATCTGAGTATGATATTGAGTATCGAGCTCAGAAAGCTATCAAGGGTAGTATCTTGGCTGACCATTTAGCGCACCAGCCGATTGAAGATCATCAGTCAGTTCAGTATGACTTCCCGGATGAGGAAATTCTGTATTTGAAAATGAAAGATTGTGATGAGCCTACACTTGATGAAGGTCCAGAACCTGGTTCCAGATGGACGATGGTGTTCGATGGCGCTGTAAATCAATACGGAAATGGAATTGGGGCAGTAATTGTTACTCCTCATGGCACGCATATTCCGCTTACAGCAAGGCTAACTTTCAAATGCACGAATAATATGGCTGAGTATGAGGCCTGTATTATGGGACTTGAAGAATGTATTGATTTGAGAATCAAACATCTTGATGTTTATGGTGATTCGGCCCTGGTTGTCAATCAGATCAAGGGTGAATGGGAGACGAATCAACCTAGTCTCATTCCGTACAGAGATTATGCAAGAAGGATTTCAACTTTCTTTACAGAAGTTGACTTTCATCATATTCCTCGAGAGGATAATCGGATGGCCGACGCTCTTGCTACGCTTGCCTCAATGATAGTTGTCAAGTATTGGAATGAAGTTCCTAATATCGCCATGATGCGCTTGGATAGACCAGCTCACATATTTGCAATTGAAGAAGTGAATCATGACAAGCCTTGGTACTTTGATATCAAGAATTTCCTCCAGAACCAGGTCTACCCGCCAGGGGCATCTGTGAAAGATAGGAAAACTTTGAGAAGGTTGTCAGGCAGCTTCTACCTCAGTGGTGAAGTGCTGTATAAAAGGAATTTTGATATGGTTTTGCTCAGATGCGTGGATAGACACGAAGCAAACCTGTTGATGACTGAGGTCCATGAGGGTTCATTTGGTACTCATTCCAATGGACATGCCATGGCTAAGAATATGTTGAGAGCAGGCTACTATTGGCTGACAATGGAGTCTGACTGCTGCAAATATGTGAAGAAATGCCACAAGTGTCAAATTTATGCGGATAAGATTCATATTCCTCCGACACTTCTGAATGTGATTTCATCACCATGGCCTTTCTCTATGTGGGGAATTGACATGATCGGCATGATTGAGCCGAAAGCGTCCAATGGACACAGGTTTATTCTTGTAGCAATTGATTACTTCACCAAATGGGTTGAAGCCGCTTCGTATGTGAATGTAACCAGGCAGGTGGTTGTGAAGTTTATCAAGAACCAACTGATTTGCCGTTATGGTGTGCCAGAGAGGATCATTACTGATAATGGATCTAATCTGAATAATAAGATGATGGATGAGTTGTGCGCTGAATTCAAGATTGCACACCATAATTCCTCTCCCTACAGACCCAAGATGAATGGGGTTGTTGAAGCTGCTAACAAGAATATCAAGAAGATCATCCAGAAGATGACAGTTACGTACAAAGATTGGCATGAGATGCTGTCATTTGCTTTGCATGGATATCGTACATCTGTACGCACTTCAACAGGGGCAACCCCTTTTTCTCTTGTTTACGGCATGGAAGTTGTTCTCCCAGTAGAGGTGGAGATCCCATCAATGAGAGTCTTGATGGAAGCCAAGTTGACTGATGCTGAATGGATTCAAAGTCGTTATGACCAGTTGAACCTGATTGAAGAGAAGCGATTGACTGCCATGTGCCATGGACAGTTATATCAGCAGAGAATGAAGAAAGCATTCGACAAGAAGGTCAAGCCTCGTGTGTTCCGAGAAGGAGACCTTGTGCTCAAGAAAGTTTCGTCTTTCGTACCCGATTCCAGGGGCAAGTGGACTCCAAACTACGAGGGTCCATATGTTGTTAAGAGAGCCTTTTTAGGCGGTGCTTTGATGCTTACAACAATGGATGGGGAGGATTTCACTCGTCCTGTGAATTCAGATGCAGTCAAGAAATACTTTGCCTAAAAAAAAGTATATGCAAATGAAAAACAGAATAGCTCGCTAAGTTGAAAACCCGAAAGGGCGGCTTAGGCAAAAATGAGCGTCTCGGTGGAGAACCCGCAAGGGTAATCCAGGCAAAAATTAGAGACTTGAAGAAAAAGAATGTTTGCATCCCGCTAGATTGAGTACCTCACCCTGGGGCAATCTAGGCAAAAATTAGGGATTCGGCAAGTAACTGCATCCTGACAAGACTTTCTGTTCTACAATCGTCTTTTCGTCAGAAATTCTCGATTCATCGTCGACTGAAGCTTCGCATACATCGAGATTCAAATCGGTAGAGAAAGGATCATTATGTTCAATGTAGCCCTCTTCCAATATATATCACTGATTTCAAATTTGTACAGATCTATGGAGTCTTGCCATTTGCAGGCTACCATTCCATCAAATAAATTTGAGCTTTTATCCAATTATTTGCATTCTTATTTGTTTCAATTCAACAAATGTTTTGCATGTTTTAAATTGATAAAATGTCATTGTTTTAAACAAATAAATTTTTCAAAATTGTTGTTTTAAACAAAGTGAATATTCACAATGACAAAAGGATACTCAGGAATTTCTCAGTGCTCTCCCGAGGGTGGCATGATTCCCAACAGGTAAGACATTAGTTCACATTCCTGGCGTTCGATGGTATCCTCTTTCTCCCGCTTTGTTGTTGGGGTTGTTCCCCAAGCAGAGGTGGTTGTTGAAGACTCAGTTTCTCCTCCAGCAATAATATCCCTAGCATGGTTGGTCTCCTTGTGGTGGATCCAGTTGGTTGGTAGGTTGATATCCCGGTACGTTACTGCTTTCCTCAGCATTGTCGCAAGCAGAGCTGTTGGTGGGGTTGTTCCCCAATATAGTCGCAAGCAGATATGTTATTGAAGACTTCGCGTTCTTTCCCAGCAGTAGTCTCTCCCCAGTGCAGTTGCCAGTGGAGTTGTTGTGTATCTCCTCAGCATGGTTGCATTCCATCTTTCCAGCTTAGTCTGCAGAATGGTTGTTGTGGCAGTTTCTGCCTGTTGAAAGCCATCCCAATCCCCGGTAAGGTCGGTAGGTGGCTCTAGCATCCCAGAATTGGATTGATTTCCTGATTACTTTTGATCCTCAGTAGAGTGGCTTGATGCAGAATCTACCGATGTGATCCGTCAGATGTATGTTCTCCCCGAGTAGAGTGGCTTGTTGCAGAATCTACTTGTGTGGTACCTTCTCCCTCAGTGGGTTGTTCCCCAAGAGAGTAGCAGACAACTTTCCCCAGTAGAGTTGCTTGTGCAGTTAGATTCTACTCGGGTGATTCTCCTTCAGTGGGTTGTTCCCCGGAGTTGTTTGGAGTTGCTTTTGCAGCAGTTCTTGGTTGAGCCATGAACTCTTGTTTCTCAGTTGATGTTGAGATCCCCTGCAGATATCCTCAGGATTCTCCTGATCCCCTACAGATTGGTCTTGGTGGCAGTTTTGCCTGTTGTGACTGTCTGTACCCTGTCTGGGTTGTTTTGTTGATTCTCCTGCCTCTGCTTCCCCAGCAGTACCCGCAGATCTTTGCTTTACAGCATGTGGATTTCTGGCAGATTGGCTTTCCAGTTGGTTTTTCCCCTGGAAGTATAGTACCGGGCGTTTGATTCCTGGACCTGTTGTGTTAGATATGTCTGTTTTGTCAGCATTCATCAAACATAAATCACGCATATTCATGCATATTCATAAAACATTCAGATATACATATTGCATTTTTGCCATATATCTCTTGATTTTTATTCTCCTGCTATGGGTTTTATAGATCTCTTTATAGATCTTCCCAAGCAGATGTCGGGTGGTTAATCTCTCCATATAGAGTCAGCCCATAAGCAGAAAGTGTTTGTCTTTCCTTCTGCAGTTCCCCACTGAGATATGTTCTCGTGGATGATGGTTTCTTCCGTTTCCTCCCAACACATATATTGGGATGGAGTTTCCTATTGAGTAATATCCTCATAGGACGTGTTTTGATTCAATCTGCCTTTTCGGATCAGTCCCGGATCGGCGTTTTGTCAGCTGTTTCTTGTGCTTCCCTGTGGAAAAAATGGATGGTTTGCCCAGTAACCGGCATCAATTCATTTATCCCCAGCGGAATTTTTTGGGCCTCTACCCTTATACCGATAGTTGTAAGTCCTATGTCCTTGCTTTTTGGCGGAATTTATGGTTATATACCTTTTATTCCTCAAGCAAGAGTGGTTGGTCTTCTACCCAGTAGTCGGTAGTCGTAAATCCTATTCGTCTGCTCTCCAGCAGTTTGTGGTTTGTTATAAACCCTATTTTTGTTTCCCGTGCGGATTTGTGATTTTTTCCCATCCCCACGTGGAGTTGTTGGTGTTTTACCCCGTATTCGGTAGATGTAAACCCTAATTTGTGGTTATTCCCACCAGATTATGGCTACTACCCCGTATTCGGTAGTTGTAAGTCCTATCTCTTTTCCCCTAGCAGAGGTAACCTTTGTGGTTCGTTCTGGTTGATGGTGGATTTTCTGTTGTTGTGATTTTTATCCCCAACAGAGTTTGCATTTCCCTGTGGTGATTTTTATCCCCAGTGGAGTTTGTGGTCTTCTACCCCGTATTCGGTAGTTGTAAATCCCATCTTGTGATTGTTCTCCCCATTGGAGTTTGTGCCTTGTGGTACAGTCGGATAATTGCCGGTTGCTAGCAATTTTATCCCAGCTGAGTTTGGTTTCTACCCAGTAGTCGGTGGTTAACCTTGTGTTTCCTCAGCCAGATTTTTGGTATTCTACCCCGTATTCGGTAGTTGTAAACCCTAATTTCTCCTTTGCAGAGTTAACCTTGTTGTTCATCCTAACCGATGACGGTTACTCTTTGTGGTTATCTTCATTCGTTATTCGATGATTGATATTCCTCTTTGCTTGTGGATAATTGCCGGATGCTAGCAATTTATCCCCAGCCAGTTGTCTTCTGGATCATTGCCGTATGCTCGCAATGTTATCCCTTTTGAAGTTGCCAGTGGGTCTTTTCACCGTTTGCTAGTGATTTGTTCCCCGGATCATTGATTGTTTATCAATGCATCCCCAGCTAGTCCCTGTGAATAATTGCCGGATGCTTGCAATTCATTCTCAGCAGATCGCCTTTCATTTACCCGTTTGCTTGGTAATGATTGTTGCTCCTTTTGATTGGTCATCATTATATACCTAGTTTTGGTATCCCGATGCCTTTCTTTTCGGTCGATTTATCCTTTGTTAACCCTTATACCAGTTGTGGATAATCTTCCCTGCGAGTATGCTATCCACGTTCTGACGGTAATGGATAATATATCTCATGCGCTCTTCAGTCGAAGCCTTTTGTGTTTCCCTGGTCGAGTAAGATTCGTTGTTTCCCTTTGCGGAGTCGAATATTTGTTGTTCGGATAATTGCCGGATGCTTGCAATTTATCCCTTTGAGTTGTCTTTCGTTTACCCGGATGCTCGGTATCGATTGTCTCTCCTTTGGTTAGTCACCTATTATATACTTCGGTATCCCTGGTGTCTTGTCCTTTCGAGTGTATTATTCACGGTCTGCCGGTAATGAATAATATATCTCTTTCACTCTTTGGTTGGAATCCTTTGTTGATTATCCCCAGCAGAGTAAGATTCGTATTCTTTGTAGAATCGGATACCCATCCTTTAACCAGTTTGTGTTTCGGATGATGTGTGTTTTGGCATATATACCAATTCACGTTTTCGGTAGATCACCTATTATATACTCCGGTATCCCTGGTGTTCTTACCATGCGAGTGTATTATCTACGGTTTGCCGGTAATAGATAATATATCTCATGCGAGTATTCTATCCACGTTCTGACGGTAATGGATATTGTATCTCATGCGCTCTTTGGGTTTGTGTCCCCAATTGAGTAAGACTCGTTTTCCTGTTATGGATTCGAATGTTCATCCTGTAAGTCGATTTGCTTTTTTCAAGCCCTCCTTTCGGATGTTGAGTGTTTTGGCATATATACCAATTCACGTCTTTGATAAGTCACCTATTATATACTTCGGTATCTCTGGTGTCTCTTCCTTTTCGAGTATATTATTCACGGTCTGCCGGTAATGAATAATATGTCTCATGCACTCTTGGATCAATCTTTCGATTGTTTTCTCCGCAGAGTAAGATTCATATTCCTTGTGGAATTGAATATCCATCCTATAAACAAGTCTGCTTTTCTAGCTTCCTTCAGGATGATGAGTGTTTCGGCATATATACCAATTCACATTTCGGTCGGTCACCTATTATATACCTCGGTATCCCTGGTGTTCCTTCCTTTCTGCTCCTTATTATGACCTTGGTCCCCTGTGGAGTCAGATTTCCCTGAGTTTATGTACCTTTTTCAGGTCTTTCTCAGATGTTTGGTTGATTGATATCTCTCACCCTTATACCGGTCTTAGATATTCATTCTTCCTGAGTTTGTTGCCCTTATACCGGTGACATCTCATCCTTGGTTTCCCCTGGAAAGTCTTTTTCTAGATTTCCCCAGCGGAGTTGTGTTGCTATTTGTGTTGCTGTATTGGTGTTATCCCCAATACATGCATTTTATGAGTCAGCTTGAGTCCTTCCCAATGGAAATGTTTCCTTTGGAATTGCTTCTTTCCCCGGCTTGCGTCCTTTACTTCCCCAGTGAGGTCTCCAGTCTGATTTTTGTTATCCCCTAATCAAAGTCGTGTCTTGCACACGTTGTGTCAGTTTTGTTTTCCCCAAATCGAAGTCGTGTCCTGCTCACGCATTCTTTTTCTTTATTATCCCCAATAAGAATCCCATGAGAGTCTTGCTAGAGTCTCTGTTCCTGGTGAGTGAATTACTCCGATGGATCGTCTTTTCTTCTGTGCGAAACATATTCCCCACAGAGTTTGTGTCTTTTGCATGCATACATTTGCATCATGAGGTCTCTTAGGGACCAAAATTTGTCTCATTACTGTTATTTAAGCCCATTCTACCGCGTCGAGATAAAGATTTCTAAACTTTACTTCTCCGGCTAGAATGACCTTAAATAGGGGCATCTGTAAGACCCCAATTTTGGCTCTAAGATCCCTCATGGCTCATATCATACCATATCATAGCCTCAAGGATCATTGCATGCCCTAGCTTCCCTCCTAGTGGGTGGGTCACCTTGTGAGTGTGGTTCTTGATCACCAAGCATGTATTGCATTTGTGTATCATTGCTTTTCATATGTTTACTAACCAACAGTACAAAAATATTGTCATCTAATCTTGTGTCTTGCAGCTGAAGCAATCATCAGTCAAATCAGTCAAAATCAGCCATTGAGCTAGGTGGTGACCATTCTTGAAGAATTTGGGCACCATGATCATTCATAAAGAGTTCATATGACTTATGATATCATTTGGAATCAAGATCTCAATTGAAAGAGGCTTGGGATTCATCAGAACATGGCTCAGTCCACCAAAACCCTAGAAAAGTCAACTGTGGTCAACTGTGCATTTAATCAGGAATTTGAAAGTGTGAGATGGTTGGAAATATCTCATTCATGTCCATATGAGCCTCATTTGGCATTTCAAAGATCAAGGTTGAAGAATTTGAAGTCAGACAAAAAGTTTCCAAAAATGGAAATGACCTGTAATTCTCACCTGCCCAAAATGGAAAGTTTTTCTCCTCAAAATTACATCATGAACCAAGCTTCAAATCAAAATTTGTCCAACATGACAGTTGCAGATCTTGTTCTTGCCTTTCCAAAAAGTCCAAGAACACTCATTTCCCATTTATGGTTGGCACGTTATGGTCAAATCATTTTCAGAAAATGCCTAAGTTCAAAGTGGCATAACTTTCACATGGAATGGCCAAATTGGATGGTTCTTCTTTGAGCAAACCACATTTAACATGTACTTTCATAATCCATCATCACATTTTGCCAAAAGCCTTCACATAAAAAGGTCATTTTTCAAGTGTACTAATTAAAAACCAAGGGCAAAATGGTCCAAAACTCAAAGTACAAAGAATTTTGGCATGGGACCAATTCCAATAGCTTCTAAATGCAATTTGTGACTTGTTCAAAGTGGAAAAACCCTGTTACATTGCTTCTAACCATCCAAGGGCAAAAAGGCCAAAATGCTTAAATGTGCACATTTGCTAATTATCAAAATTGGTGCTAATCATGATTATGAGTTGGATTAACATGAAGTATATAAGCTTAATTCTAACAGAAACTCAATATCCATAATCACTTTTTTAAGATCAAAGCCAAAAAATCACAAATTCTCTCAAATTTCTCCAAGTTTCACTTTCACTTTTTTCTTGAATTCATCAATAATCCTTGATCGTTTGTGCTAGTTCTTTGTGAATTCTTCATGTGCAGGTCTTGGATAATTTCTGTTTGAAGCATTTGGAGGAGGGAATCGAGCAAACAACCAACTGTTGAAAGTATCATCTTCCATGGCAGCTGCGAAAATCCACTTCTTCGTGCACCTTTGAGCTAAGAGTTCTTCACCGATCATCTTCATAATCAACACTCTTCATCTGTTTTCAAGAATTAAAGCCAAAAACAAGCTGAATCGCGAGTTGCATAATCACACGGTAATAATTCGAATCCTCTAATCCATGAAATCTTGATATACGTCTTGTAGTACGTTGAACATAGATCATTCTGCCGTTTGAATCGCGCGATTCCGTTAGGTATGGAGCTAGATATGTCGATCTGAATATTTATGTGTGAATCTTATTTCGATCGGTTCATAGCACGTGGTTAGAATTAGGAGAAGCGCTTGTTATATCCATGATCCTCGTTGCATGACGGTCACGACGGTATATGATTTGTATGATTTGGTCGAGAAATGCGCATAACCGAATCTGGATCGAAGAACAAGCGAAGAACACGTGAGCTTTTCCTGGAAATCGCGCGCTAGATCCTGCCTTCGTCTGTTTCCATTTGAAATTTTGTTTCCCGCCGGTTTCGACCAATGACGCGCTGCCAACGCATTAAAACAACACGGCACCGTTTTGGCCCTGGCTCGGTTATTACGGAAATGCCATCAGCGGATAATTAATTAATTAAATCCACATTAATTCCTTAAATAATTATTTCACATATTAACAAATCTTAAAAAAATCATATAAAATTCAATTTTAGTCCAAATTAGGTGGCAATTTTTTTGTTAGATCCCAAATGTTCTCTAGAATTGTTTAGGCATAATAGTTCATGTTGTGCTTGGTAGAATTTTGGATTTGTATATTGATCTTGATCATGTGTGCAATATTTGTATGTTTTACCATTTTAATCACCAAATAATCATGCCTTATCCAAATTTAATGAAATTTCATATGATGATTCTTGACTCATGCCTGGAGATTTTGATGTATAATTTGTAATTTTTGGATCTCTGGTTTGATAGATATGATTAATTCTTTTTGAGTGTGACAATATGTGTCACACTATGCTATGCTGACTTCATGATTTAATTTTCCATGCTTATGCTTTGCCTATGGCTCTGATTTTTTGCATGAGATATCTTTTATATGTTAGGTTTCACCCTGATTTTTTGTGGATTTAATTGATCCATTTTCTAATTGATTTGGATTTTTGATTGCTGTTTAGCATTTTTGGATTATGTCTTGAGTAGCAAATTTACATGTATTGTTAAATGCTCATCCCTTACCCTATGAATGTGAAAATGGGTGGAGTGTTTCCTAACATGTTTAGCTTCAATTTGGCTTTAGTCCCATTCATTTCTAATTTGATTTCACTGTTTTACAATTGGTTGAAGTTGACACTTGTTTTGTGACCTAGTTTAGGTTGATTTCTGCATGCCATGACATGTTGAATTTAATTTCCCTACTTCCACTAGTCCAAATAGCATGAAAATTGACATGTAGCTCATTGAATATGCTTTGTTTAGAATAGAATTTTTGTAGAATTTATTGAGCTGTTTTGATATTTGTTTGGATGTAATCATTCTGGTTGCTCATATGTGATTCAACTTTGCTTACTTTGAGTTAATTTGTGCATGAAATGAAATTAGTGCATAGTTTAGATGTGAGACCAATTGGGATCTCTTCTTATTTGAATTATCTTGGTTTTGATCATGTTTCACTTGCTGTTTTACATTTTTTCCCTCCTTTGGACCCTAGGCTTGTCCTAGTGGTCTTATTACTCATGTTTGAGTTTGACTTTGACTTTTCAGGTTAAGAAGCAAAGTGCTTAAAAGGTATTAATGCAACTTGAATTGTTTCATTTGACTATTGTGAACTAACTTGTTTGTTTTGTAGGGAGCTTGGTTCACTTGACCTTTGTGCTATGCACATTATTGTTTGATTGTACATTGTTGTTGATTCTTATGTTGTTGTTTTGATATTCATGATTGGGATGCTGATTATATTAGATTGATTTCAGGTACCCATAGTTGCTCAGTTCTCTTAAGAGCTTGCATTGCTTTGCTCGTATAGCATTTGCATTGAGGTAGACTCTCTTGTCTCCATGTAGTCTGGAAGACCTGGCTTGTTATTTAGCCAGGCAACTGTCTGAAGTCCTCCTTAAGAGGCGATGTTTGTGATTGTTTAAATTTGTACCCAAGCAGGTAAAGACCTCATATGAGGCAATTGGTGGATATAAGAGATATGTAGCCTATCTCCCACTATTCTGTGAGTCTTCTCCTTGCTCCCATTACATGGTTGTAGCATTGAGATCCTAACCCAAGATCTATCGAGTCAATAAAATGTGGAGAGAGTTCCATCTTTCTGAACTCCCACACCTTCTGATATTCAATACTCTCCCTGACCAGGGATAAGAGTGATGAGGCACACCCCTCATAGCCTTTCATCTGCTTCACCTTAGCCCCTCAATGGCAAGGTTAAGAGCGCCATTCACCTATTCCAGTGGACTTTTTAAGTCAAACCCTTTGATTGAGCCTCCTTGTTTGGTTATAGTGGGTGCTAAATGACTTTGTTTGATTGATTATTTGTTGCATTTGTACATGATTGCTTACTTGCCATTGTGCATTCATCATTATTGATTGGTAATTCTTGTATGATCATTATTGTATACCCTTGTGGTTTGTTTGTTTACCCATTGAGGACAATTGTAAGACCATATTGATTGGCTTTTGTTCCCATGATATGGAAGGATAGAGTGTAAGACCTCATTGGTCACTCATATCTCCTTTGCTCTTGTTCGTTGTATGAGAGGATGCAATTGTAAGGCCCTGTGATGTGGCATTTGTATTCCTATGACCATACTTTGGAGGTTGGTTTAAGTCCAGATAGATTGGCATCCGACTTCCAAGTTTTGTTTTGCTTTAGGAGGTTGGTGTAAACCCAGTTATTGGTATCTGACATCCGCTTTTTTGCTTTTGTGAGATTGGTATAAGACCATTGATGGCATCCGGTATCATTGTTTTATTTTAGGAGGTTGGTATAAACCCAGTTATTGGTATCCGACATCCGATTTTGCTTTTGTGAGATTGGTATAAGACCATTGATGGCATCCGGTATCACCTTGTTTTTAGTTTGCTTACTTGCTTTGTTGCCTCATTCCTAAGGACACACTTGAATCATCTTCTATATGATTTCAAAAGGTGAACTTCTAGGAAGTTTTACACTTCATCCACACCCTTTTGTTTCGAAATCCCTCTTTCACTTGTTGACTTTTTTCAAACTTGTAAATACATGTTGTGCAAACATTCTCACCCTTTCCAAATTAGAAACTTGGACCCTAAGTCCTCGACTTTTCAAACTTCTTTTCATAGCACTTCTTTGAATCAATCTAACCATACTTTGACCATCCTTTTGTGAATAATCATAATCCATTAATCCAACTCATTCAATGATTTTGTGGCTTTGTCCATGCTTGTTAAGTTTTCATACATTGGCCGCAGGTTTGATTTATCCTAGTTGGTTGATGTTAACCTCACCTATTTGTCCTTAGTTGATTGAATTGTAAGTCTTCCTCGCTTATTATAGGGTTAACCCCTCACTAGCAAGTGGAAGCTTTTCTCACATGGTGGACTTGTTGTTTCATAAGGTTGAGTTTTCTCCCGTGGATAACGTAAAACCTTAGTGCTATTGTTTTAAAATAAACTCACAAATGTTTGGAAATTTTTTAGCCGAACTACGGCGTTTTGATCCTTACCTTTGATGGAAGGTACGTAGGCAACGGGTTCATCCGTTCGAACACAAAAATAATTAACTTGTACATTCTTTTCTCATCATCCCATTCATGTTTGCACAATATGTCAAAACAAATAAACATTTTCTTATACAACAAGTGTGAAAAGGGCTCCCTAGGAGTACCTAGGACGTGAAGGGTGCCTAACACCTTCCCATTGCGTAATTTACCCCTTACCCAGACTCTCTGATCTTTTATTGGTTTTCTACGTGTAAAACTTCTTAGGTTTTTGTTCGCTTTTTAACCAGTCCTTAGGATAAATAAAAGTGCGGTGGCGACTCGAATTCATTGTATACTTTGCTTATGGTTTAATCAGTAAATCATATAGCGACGAATACACCGCTACAACATGCACAAGGGTACTTCTCCTCCCCCTAAATTTGTGCAACATAAACAGAATTACTAGTTATTTATGCAACTAGTAAGACACACAAATGCACAAGGGTACTCCTTCTCCCCCTAAATCTGTGCACACAACAAACAATCTCCATGAACATAACAGCTACTGTAACTCCAGCACCTGTACCAGCCAGAATGGCATTCTGACATCTGTTTTAACAACAACACTTGTGCATCATATCAGACATCCTCTTTGACATCTGTAAACAGAATAACATTCTTTTTTAACACCTGTGCACTCTTTTAAAAATAGTTTTCCTCCAGCTATATACATCTCACAACTTCCCCAACAACTTCCATATCAGCACTTCTCCCCCTTTTTAGTCAAAATTGACCAACGGTGACCTTTTTCAAAATCAATAAAACTTCAATCTTTCAAACATCAGCATCAGAATAACTTCCATCTACACAGTCTAGTCCTTGCCACAGCATAATTTACCCAGTCAGAAATATCCTCTGGGATAACCACAAACTCCTTTACTTGCTATAGGTTCTCATGAACACAGATCCCCAACTTCCCCCTTAAGCATTCAAATTGATTGACATCCAAAGCTTTAGTGAAAATGTCTTCTAATTGCTTTTCAGTAGTAACATGCTCCAGAGTTATGATCTTCTCTTCTACAAGTTCTCTGATGAAGTGATGACGAATGTCAATGTGCTTTGTCCTGCTATGTTGAATAGGATTTTTGGAAATATTTATGGCACTCAGGTTATCACAGTATAATGTCATGACTTCTTGTGTGACATTGTATTCAGACAACATCTGCTTCATCCAGACCAGTTGGGAACAGCTACTCCCAGCTGCTATGTATTCAGCTTCAATAGTGGATAAAGATACACAGTTTTGTTTCTTGCTAAACCATGAAATCAGATTGTTCCCCAAAAAGAAGCATCCCCCAGATGTGCTTTTCCTATCATCAGCACTTCCAGCCCAATCAGCATCACAGTAACCAGTCAACATGGATCCAGATCCATGAGTATACAACATCCCATAGTCACTGGTGCCATTGACATATTTCAGTATTCTCTTCACTTGGTTTATGTGACTGACTTTTGGTTCAGCATGGTACCTAGCACAAACACCTACAGCAAATGCAATGTCAGGTCTGCTTGCTGTGAGATATAGCAGACTTTCTATCATGCTTCTGTATAGACTCTGATCTACACTGACACCATTTTCGTCTTTGGAGATTTTCACATGAGTAGGAGCAGGTGTCCTTTTATGGCTTGCATTTTCCATGCCAAACTTCTTCACAATGTTCTTGGCATACTTGCTTTGAGATAGAAAGATAGAGTCTTCCATCTGTTTGACTTGTAGCCCAAGAAAGTAGGTCACTTCTCCAACAAGGTGTCGCATTACGCGAAAAACCGGTGGGAAAAAGAAACAACAGAGTCGCCACCGTGCGTTATTTATCCCAAAAGAGGGAAAGGAAACGCTCGAAGTAAACCTAGAAAAGACATGGTCTCGCGACCAGAGATGGATGGGTACGGGAGTCGGTTATGCGAAGGGAAGGTATTAGCACCCCTACGCATCCGTCGTACTCAACGGGATCCACGCTCAAAAAGAATAGAAGAAAGGTTGCTAAAGACTGCTCAAACACTGCACACACGCTGGAATCAAACACAGATGAAAGACGGGAGAAGAGGAACTCGGCAGGATATCGCATCCTGGGCCTACGTAGTCTGTCAGACACAGACATCAGAGTCGACGTAGTTCGGGGCAGGGGAAAACGTGCTCGCTAGGATATCGCATCCTATGCATACGTATCTTCTCTAACCAGAGAAAGAATCAGAGCACTCGTAGCTCGGCTAACGCACGCCAAACAAAACCACACAGGAAACCGACTGCCAATCGCTGGACTTATGTCAGACTCCACACAAACAGGCAAACATGGAAACCGAACGCCAATCGCTGGACTTACATCAGACTCCGAACCAACAAACACACACAGGAAACCAACTGCCAATCGCTGGACTTACGTCAGACTCCAACAAGCAAACAAGACACAGGAAACCGACTGCCAATCGCTGGACTTACGTCAGACTCCAACACACACAAAAGGGTTGAAAAAGAAAAAGGGCGCCCGGAGAGATCAGCTCATCTCCTGCCTACGTACCTCATCTGGTATGAGGATCAGGGCGACGTAGTTCCCCTACGCAGGGAAAGAACTTCTAACCTAACCAGAGACTGGGAAATGACAAACTAGAAGGGAGACTGATTCGAGCCTAATAGTTATCATGCAAATTCGCCATGGTCCTAGGTTGAGGTTTCTATCTAACTTGCACAGGGAGCAAGCTATCCTAAACAGCACAGGCAAATACATACAAGCACAAAAAGCAAGCACACACACTATATGCACACAATTAGGCTCATACAAGGTTAGGCTGTGAAACACAAGCCAACTGGAATCGGGTGTAGTTGGCTCTTAACCCTAACATTGAGAGTTAGGGTGAAGCAGATGAAATCGGAAGTGAGGGTAAGACCCCACAGCTCTTATCCCTGGCCTGGGAGAGCTTCAGACAAATGAAAGTGTGGGAGTTCAGAAAGTAGGAATTCTTCTCCACATATGACTGACTCAACAAAGATCTTGGGTTAATATCCACAATGCATCAACACAAGGTGTGTGAGCAAAGTGGATGACACACTGAATAACAGGAGATGGATTGCACATCTCTTTTATCTGCCAATTGCCTTATCAAAGGACTTTTCCTGCTTGGCACAAAAGTAAACAAACACAAGCATTGCCTCTTAAGGAGGGCTTCAGGCAGGTGCCTGCCCAAGTAACAGGACAGGTCTTCCAAACTACATGAAGTCAGTGAGTTATACCTCAAATGGTTAAGCAACCAAGCAAAGCAAAAACAAGTTCAAAAGAACTTAAGCAACTTATGTACCTGTGGAAACATCAAACAAATCAGTACACAACTCAAACAATTAAACAGGCAATCACTATCAACAGTCAGACAGACAAGCAAGCAATGCAACAATGAGCAAGGCACAAGCTACTAAGCCACTTGGTCTCAAAGCCTACAAAACAACTCAAGGTTAGTCAACATCAACCATTTAATCAACTCAAAAGAGTGAGCAACTCCAATCATGGCAATGTGCTTCTTAACCTGAAATCAAAACTCAACTGTGAGTCACAAACCACTAGGTCAAAGCCTAGGGTCAACAGAGGGTCAAACATCCAAAACAGAACATGAAATTCAACATGAATCAACCTATATCAATTAAGAACACAATCCAAAAGGTCCTACATCAATATCATTCACCAAATTCATTTCATGGACCAAACATGGCAAGGTATGCAAGTTGTGAACACATTGTGACAACAGAATGAACAAATGAACATTAATTCAAAAATGATTCAAATAATCTTGAGAAAATTCATGAGTAAACATAACATATAACATGATCATCACACAAAAAATTAGGGCAATTAGGAAACATTAGGCATGGTAATCAAATTGCATAAGTCAAGGCAAGCAAACCAAGCACATATGTGACATCAAATGACACACCAACTTAGCACAAACCTAAAACAGAAATGGATCATGGTAAAAACCTCAAACCAAAGCCAAAACAACCTTTAACATGTCTAGAAGAAATGTGCAAGGTTTCACATTCATAGGATAAAGCACAAGCATTTCACAAACAAATGAAAATCAATGCCATTCAAATGCTCAAACATGACCATCCAGAATGAAAAATCTCAATCAAATCAGAAATCAATCCAAAAATTCCAACAAAAATCATGTTCAGTCACAACATCCATATCAAGCATCATACAAAAAATCAATGCATTTGGAATTTATTTGGCATGGAAAACAAATTAATCAAGTTGGACATCACAAGGTGTGACACACATTGTCACACCTACATTCTCATGATCATAAATCAGCAATGGCAATTGATAAAAATGCAAACTCAACACCAAAATTTCAAGCAAGATGTTTAGTTTAAGCATGTAAAATTTCATGAGCATTGGATTAAAATTGAGCATTTCACAAATGGAGAAGCAAGGCAAGGTACAAAATGGACATGTGCACACAAACCCTAGGCAAAATAATTTTCCAGCCAAGCACAATTTATGAAAAAAAAAAAAACTAGAGAGAAAATGTGACCTAATGCCAAAATCCTCATGTTTTTTAGATCATTATTTAATCATTTATGAATTTCAGAAGTGAGAAAAAAAATAAAAAAAATGCATGAGAAGTATGTATGAATGGCATGGAGGGAAAACAAATAAAGCATGAAGCATTTGAATAAATGTCATGAGCCAGAATCGAACAGAGTGGCTTTTCAAAATGAGCACGCCTGGCTGCATGAAACGCAACCGTTTCATTTATGCGCTGGCAAGGCTAGCCAATCAGGCGCTTGCATGCGCGTTCCATACAACCAATCAAAAGCCAGCGTTCCATAAACACATGCAGGCGCGGGCAAAAGAGTTCTAACGGATCAAACACGTTTCTGGACAATATTTCATCATCTTCATCAAGTTCATCATGCACAGTGCATCATCAAGAACATTTTTCTCAGATTTTAAAAACAAGCATATCAACATGTTCATCTTCCATCACTCATCACGAATCCAGCATGGATATAGCATGAATCAACATATATTCATAGAATCGAGCAAATGAATGATCACACATCAAACTTTAAATCACTATAACTAATTCAATTCTCCATGGAATTTTGTGATTCGAAGCTCAGTTTCACCAGCGTTCAAAGATCTATAACAACATCCTAATCATTTCAAGAATTGATACATTCAATTTCTAACCTCTTGGAGAAGCAGCTTTGGAATTCAGCAGATCCAGGCCTTGCAATGCTCAAACAGGTCCTCCAAATCACTTGTATGGATGAATGGATGAAGACTTGAGGCTTAATCGTGCTTGATCTCATCCAAATCTGAATCCACCATTGTAGCCTCCATCTTCAAAAATGCTCCAAAACTGCACGAATTCCTTTGATTCTTGGTTCAATAATGCTCAATAATCCTTCCAGATGATGATTTGATCAAGAAAAATGCAATGTGTTTGAAGAAAATTGATGAAAGTTTGAGAGAAAAATTTCAAGAAAATGGATCTAGATCTGAAAAAGTGATTATGATTATGCAAAAACAGTTATGCTTTGTCCTTTATACTCCCTCATAATCATGCTGCTAATCATGTTTAAGCCATTTGGTAATTGGAATTAGGGAAATGAGAGTGTAAGTGCAAATTTGATAATCTCACCCTATGCATGGAATGATGATGAACAGTGCACGTGTTAGGGTTCAAGTTCACTTAAAAAAGCATTTTGGAGCTAATGCAAGTGTTAGAATGATCAAACAATGCTTCATTTTCAAACTTGAAAGTTTCCCTCCAAAATTCAAGTGAAATTCTAAATGATTATATGATGAGAATGCATGGCATGTGATATATGGTTTGGAAAGTATAGGTCAAAATATGAGTGTACAAAAAAGAACCACTCCATTTGGCCTTTTGGTTTGAAAGTTATGCATGTTTGAAGTTCAAGTCACACTTGGCCAAGATTGATCCATATCTCTCCAACCATACATGAGAAATTCATGATCTTGAACTTTTTGGAAATGGGAGAGAAAGATCTTAAACTTTCATGTTGGACAAAATTTCATTTGAGGCTTTCTTGATGATGTAATATTGAGTTGAAAACCTTTCCATTTTTGGCAAATTCAAATTACAGGTCTCTTACTATTTTTGGAAAGTCTTGATCTGACCTCAAATTCTTTAATGTTGATGTTTGAAATGTCAAATGAGACTTGTTTGGACATGAATGAGGCATCTCTAACCATCTCCCACCTTCAAATCCATGGTTGAATTGACAGTTGACTTTTGTTGACTTTCTAGGGTTTCAGATGAATTGATCATTGACTGATGAGCTTTGAGCCTTCAATGCCTTGCCAAACCACTTCAAAATGACCCTTGAATCATATGAACTCATTGAACCAACCCTAGGGCTTTGATTCCATAGAAAATGCACTTGCTTGCCTGCACAACTGAATCTCCTGACCAGTCTGACTGATGACATGTGATGGACTATGCAAATGAAATGCAATGTTAATGACCTAAAATGAAAATGTATGTACAAATGGGAGGTGCAAATTTGAGGTGCTACAGCTGCCCCTATTCAATCAGCTGGGAACCTGAACGGATGAGTCCAATGGCTGTCAGACCTTCAAGGTAAGCAGGGATTGAATACCGAAGAACCGTAGAAATTTGCACTCTGCGGGGATCCAAGAAATGAAAATTCACCAACCGAAGCTTCCACTGGGATCTGATATTTGTCACTGAACCAGTCAAGACGTATACCAACGACTCCACTGGGGATTTTGATTTTTCTCAGAAAAAGAAACCACATCCAGACATCGAAGGACGATGAATGGGAATAGAAATCACAACTAGACGCCAACGGACGACTAGGAAAAACTCGACGTTTATCGAAACTAGCGGAGAGGTGACCAGACATCAACGGATGAATGGGAAAGACTCGACCAGACGTCAACGGACGAACGGGAGAAGCTCGAAATTTATCGACACCAACGGAGAAAGGTGAACTTACTGGGGAAAAACTAATCACAACCAGACGTCAACGGACGAACGGGAGAAGCTCGACGTTTATCGACACCAACGGAGAAAGGTGACCAGACATCAATGGATGAATGGGAAAGACTCGACCAGACGTCAACGGACGAACGGGAGAAGCTCGACGTTTATCGACACCAACGGAGAAAGGTGACCAGACATCAACGGATGAATGGGAAAGACTCGACCAGACGTCAACGGACGAACGGGAGAAGCTCGACGTTTATCGACACCAACGGAGAAAGGTGACCAAACATCAACGGATGAATGGGAAAGACTCGACCAGACGTCAACGGACGAACGGGAGAAGCTCGACGTTTATCGACACCAACGGAGAAAGGTGACCCTACTGGGGAAAAGCTAATCACAACCAAACGTCAACGGACGGTTGGGAAAAACTCAACGTTTATCGAAACCAACGGAGAGGTGAACAGACATCAACGGATGACCTGTGGGGAAAATACAACTAGATGTCAACGGACAACTAGGAAAAACTCGACGTTTAACGAAACCAACGGAGAGGTGAACAGATATCAACGGATGACCTGTGGGGAAAATACAACTAGATGTCAACGGATAACTAGGAAAAACTCGATGTTTATCGAAACCAACGGAGAGGTGGCTCACTGGGGATCAAGGTCACGACAGGGAGCAGACAGGAAGGAACACCAAGGATACCGGGTTGTAGGCATATAACAGGTGACCGACCAAGGCGTGAATTGGTTTGTGTTCCAAAACACTCATCATCCTGAAGAGGGCTAGAAAAGCAATCTTGTTAGAGGATGGACATTCGATTCCACAAGGAATACGAATCTTACTCAATTGGGAAACAAACAAAGGGTTCAACCAAAGAGCGCATGAGATATATTATCTATAGCCGTCAAAACGTAGATAATACACTCGCATGGAAGATTATCCATAACCGGGTTGTAGGTTGTTAAAGGATAGATCGACCGAAAACGTGAATTGGTGTGTGTTCCAAAACACTCAACATCCTGAAGAGAGCGAAAGCAAACTTGCTAAAGGATGGACATTCGATTCCATAAGAAATACGAATCTTACTCGACTGGGAAGGACAAAACTTCAACCAAAGAGCGCATGAGATGTATTATCTATAGCCGTCAAAACGTAGATAATATACTCGCATGGAAGATTATCCATAACCGGGTTGTAGGTTGTTAAATGGATAGATCGACCGAAAACGTGAATTGGTGTGTATTCCAAAACACTCATCATCCTGAAGAGAGCGCAAGCAAACTTGTTAAAGGATGGATATTCGATTCCACAAGGAATACGAATCTTACTCAACTGGGAAGGACAAAACTTCGACCAAAGAGTGCATGAGATATATTATCTATAGCCGTCAAAATGTAGCTAATACACTCGCATGGAAGATTATCCTAACCGGGTTGTAGGTTGTTAAAGGATAAATCAACCGAAAAGAGAGGCATCGGGATACCAGGACTAGGTATGTAAAGATGACCAATCAAAAGGGGAAACCACAAACATTACCTGTAAACGGTGGATGAAAGAGGACCCACTGAGGATAAAATTGCTTACTCAGAGCAATCATCCAAAAGGAAGGGGGAAGACCCGCTGGGGATAAGATTGCTTAATCAAAGCAAATATCCAAAAGGGAAAAGGAATATCAATACCGAAAACTGGATAATGATAACCGCAAAGGGGGAATTACATCTACCGGTTCGTAGGTAGAGAACCACGGAAAAGTAACCGTCATCGACTAGGATGAGCACAAGGGTTGACTCCACAACGGGGAGAAAAGAGGATTCACATCTACCGGTTAGTAGGTAGAAGACCACAAAGATAGGACTTACAACTACCGGTTCGTAGGTAGAAGCCACCAAAACGATCTGCTGAGGAACAGAGTGAGAAAAAAAGATTTACAACTACCGGGTAGTAGGTAGAAGACCGCAAAATCCGCCAACAACCAGAATGAACCACAAAGGTTACCTCTGCTAGGGGATGAAAGTGGGATTTATAACTACCGGTTAGTAGGTAGAAAACCACAAAGATAGGACTTACAACTACCGGTTCGTAGGTAGAAGCCACCAAATTCCGCTGAGGATAAAATGAGTGAGTGCCGGTTAGTGAGCAACTATTCATTTACACCATAGGGAAGCACAAGAGACAGCCACAAGGAAGCCAGTTTAGGATCGATCCAAAAAGGCATACTGAATTAAGACTCATCCTAATGAGGAAAGAACTCAATAAGGAAAACCCATCCCGTTATGTGTGTAGGGAGGGAACGGAAACAACCGTCATCCACGAGGATATAACTCAGTGGGGAATGCAGAAGGAATTGACAGACACTTTCTGCTTAAGGGGTTGACTCTATATGAAGAGATCAGACACACCCACATCTGCTCGGGGAGGATCTACTGGGGAGATCTGTATCACCAATAGCAAGAGACAACCATCAACAGATACATGGCAAAAGATGCAACATTAGTATCTGAATGTTATGATTATGCATGTATGCATTATGCATGAGGAATGTATGATGAATGCTGACAGACAGATATGTTTAACACACATAGGTCCAGGAATCAACCATCCGGTGCTACTCTTCCAGAGGGAAGGCCAAAATCACCAGAGAGCAAAAGAAAGTCTGCTGGAGACTGGGATATCAGGGAACCACCACATCCTGCAGGGGAGGAAGGCCACAAGAGGCTTCCGGAGGGATCATCAATCACAACCGGATGAAAGAGTTCAATATACAGGCAGACACGCCACAACAACAACTCATGCTGGAGATCAGAGATATCAAGAAGCAACCAGATCTCTGATGAGGATAGATAGGCATTGATAAAGCTCATCATGCCAACAACTCCGCTGAGGAATCTATCCGAGGGAATGCCGGATTACTGGGATGTCAATCCACCAAATACCGAATCTTCCAAAGAAAACCACCTATGCCGGGGAGAGGAGAAGACTGCTCTGCTGGAGAGACGAAAGTTGAAGCCTTCAATAAACACTCTGCTTGGGAATTGGCCCACAAAAGTGTTCCAACAGCAAACTTGCTAGGGATGCCCCACAATAGGGCTCAAACAGCACTCTACTGGGGATGCCCCACAATCGGGCTAACAGGGACTTGGAGGAAAAATGTTGCACTGCCGGGGACATGAAGATGAACAACTTCAACCAACACTGCACTGAGCAACCTTGCTGAGGAGAAACCATAAGAGGTCCTACAGGAAAAGATACAGTTACGCTCGAGATACGAACAAATGTCTTACCTGTTGGTAATCATACCACCCTTGGGAGAGCACTGCGGATCTCCTAAGTATCCTTTCATCATCGTGAATGTTCACTTTGTTTAAGAAAAGTTTGTGAAAAATTTGTTTATTTTGAAAACCATGATACTTTATCAATTAAAACATGCAAAACATTTGTTGAGTTGAAACAAATAAGAGTGCAAATAATTGGATAAAAGCTCAAATTGATGTGATGGAATGGTAGTCTGCAAATGGCAGGACTCCATAGATCTGTACAAGTTTGAAATCGGTGATATATATTGGAGGAGGGCTACATTGAACATAATGACCTTTTCTCTACCAATTCCGAATTTCGATGTATCCGAAGCTTCAGTCGACGATGAATCGAGAATTCTTGGCGGATGACAGATGTAGAACACGGTCTTGTCAGGATGCAGTTACTTGCCAAATCCCTAATTTTTGCCTAGATTGCCCCAGTGTGAGGTGCTCAATCTAGCGGGATGCAAATTCTTTTTTTTTCAATGTCTCTAACTTTTGCCTGGATCGCCCTTTCGGGTTTTCAATCCCCCGAGACGCTCCTTTTTGCCTAAGTCGCCCTTTGGGGTGTTCGACTTAGCGAGCTATTCTGCTTTTTTTTTTTTTTTAGGCGAAGTATTTCTTGACTGCATCGGAATTCACAGGACAAGTGAACTTCTCCATCCATTGTTGTAAGCGTCAAAGCACCGCCTGAAAAGGCTCTCTTGACAACATATGGACCTTCATAGTTTGGGGTTCACTTGCCCCTGGAATTGGGCACGAAAGACAAGACTTTCTTGAGCACAAGGTCACCTTCTCAGAACACACGAGGCTTGACCTTCTTATCGAATGCTTTCTTCATTCTCAGCTGATATAACTAACCATGACACATGGCAGTTAATCTCTGAATCCATTCAGCATCAGTCAACTTGGGACTTCGAGGGTGCTATTTCTCCTTTTGTTTCTTTCTTTCTTCTTCTTTCTTTTGATTTCTTTTGATTTTTCACCCTCCTCTTTCTTTTTTTCTTTTTTTCTTTTTTTTTAAATGCCTCAGTTGGCTGTTTTGCTGATTCTCGAGATGCAGCTGAGTGATCTTCTTTTCTTGCTCAAGAAGTCGGGAAATCTCGTCAGGAATCCTTTCAACATCATCTTCTTCCGCTTCGAATACAAGGAATTCAAAATTGGGAGATGGCGTTGGATCATTATGTTCAATGGGTTTAAGAATCAACCTGCATAATGATTTTGATATGAAAAGTTTTTTCGAAATCAAACAAGACAATCGTTATGCAGATGAAAAGATTGCTTTTATTCTTGTTTTTAGGGTTTTTTGTGATCACCAATTTCATGAAAAAAGCGAAAATGGAAAACAAATGGAAAAACAAATGTTTTAACATGCTTTTATTTGAATGAAAATATCATTGCACAAATGTTGCCAACAATGTCATCACTTCGCCTTTTGGCATGGGAGAAGGGTTTTTAAACAAAGTGATTATTACTCTGACTTGGGAACAACTGTAGGAATGCCCACAGTGACCCAAATGCGACAGATCCCACCAGGGATGACAGATGTCAGTATCCTTTGCATCAGCAGCTTCTGCTTTGAACAACCCTTTTTCGTCGAATACCTCAGAAGAAAAGCCAACGCCAACCCGGGGCTTGTTATCTTCAAGCTCGATTAACATGGGGACCTAAGTCCTCAAAGCTCAGAATCCCTGATCTGATAAGGTCCTGCACCTTATTCTTCAACTGAAAGCAACTTTCCACATCATGACCAGGAGCACCCGAATGATACACACAATGCTGATCAGGCCTATACCACCACCGAGGGTTGACGGGTATAGCCGGCGGGTCTCTGGGAGTAATCAAGTTCCGCTCTATCAAAGAGGGATACAGTTCTGCGTATGACATAGGGATTGGATCAAAAATGATCTTCTTCCTCTCATTACTCGTACTGGCTTGATTACCATTGTGAGGCTGGTAAGCCTGCTGTTGAGGACGATGTTGTTGATGCTGATATTGCTGAGCTGGTCTTCTTTGTTGTTGTGATTGAGTTGCTGGAATAGTCACAGCAGCAACCTGACGATACTGTCCTCCGTTCACATTCCTCCGACGGTGCACAGCATTGGTTTCACTCTCTCCCCTTTTGGGTGCCCTAGAGACTGATTTTTTAGAATTCGAAGAACTTGAAGAGCCAGGATCTTGTATCTTTCCTGCTTTGATAAGACTCTCAGTCCTCTCTCCGCATATTACAACATCTGAAAAGCTACCAAATGGGCAACTTCCCATACGGTCCATGAACACACCCTGCAAGGTCCCGATGAACATGTCAGTCAGCTCTCTCTCCAACATAGGAGGTTGTACTCTTGCGGCTAGCTCACGCCACCTCTAGGCGTACTCTTTGAAGCTTTCCCCAGTCTTCTGACACAAGCTCTGCAGTTGGGTTCGGCTCGGAGCCATATCCATGTTATGTTTGTATTGCCTCAGAAAGGCTTTACCCAAGTCTCTCCAGCTTCTGACAGACTCTCTCTTCAGATCCATGTACCAGTCCAAAGACGCTCCAGACAAACTGTCTTGGAAAAAGTACATCCACATCTTCTCATCGTCAGTGTATGCGGAGATCTTCCTGTAATAAGCCTGTACATGAGTGCGAGGACAGGAAGTGCCATTATATTTGTCAAAGGAAGGCGCCTTGAATTTGTAGGGGATCCTTAGCCCATCAACCAAACCCATATCCGTTACATCGAAGCCCAAAGAGTTCTGACACTCCATGGCACGGATTTTCTCAGCAAGGGCATCCACTTTTCTGTTCCTCTCTTCAGTTCTCACAACTTCATCATCATCACTGAGGAGAGTGAACATATCCTCCTGTCGATCAACCAACGGAGCAGGATGGCGAATAGGAGCACGGGTTGCTCTGACATTAGCAGTCTCAGCAGCAATAGGTTGTCCATTGATTCTGATACCCCTCAACTCATCACCCACAGCATAATCATTGGCGGGAGCAGCAGCAGCAACATTCTCATGAACAGGCACACCCACTGGTGAAGCACGGTTGGACGACGGAATCACGGCTTCCTGTCTCTGGGCTAAGGCACGCAGCTCCTCTTGCCCTTGAACAACTCCTTGCATCATGGTCATGAATTGGGCCATGTTAGCCCTCATCTCGGCTAACTCAGCCTGAACTTGGTCCATGTTTCTCTATTGATTCAGTCTCGTAGCGTAGCGGTGCGGACGATGATCAACAATCCTGTCTCAGTCAGGAACCAGAGTGAGAAGCCTCTCCCAAGCATGTCTGTAATGCAAGAATGATATGTGCATGATATGCATGATATGGGTACTATATTTTATCATGAATGATCCTGATAAAGGATATGCACATGCGGGTTAACTTTTTTCTTTAAGCATTATTTTTTGGAAAATAAACATGCTATGATACAAATGATGCGAACGTGACTGGTCGGCTGAGTATCACGCGGCACGGGATCAAATCTTCGGCCTGAATTCGGAACCGCAAAGTCATCTGAGACCCAAAGTCATCTGAGACCCCAAAATTCTGAACCAATAGTCACCAACAGGATCACAAGTTACCAACAAGTCACCAACTGTACCTGTAATAATGATCATTCCTTCCCCACTCACGGGTATCATCTAGGCCAGGGTAAGGTCGAAAGAAACGCATCATAAATAACCCTTTCACAGAATATCATCATATACACACCCGAAGTATGTAACGACGATACCCCATAAGAGTCTGAACTGCTCGTGATATCAATGTTCCGCTAAGTGGCGCAATACCACCCGCTTCCCATGAATCACTCTATTCCTAGGTGTCCTAGATTTCACTCATAGCCTGGGTATTGGGCCTTTTACCTCAAGTAACTCCCACCCCAACAGAGAGACAGACACAGCACAGCCAGATGAACAGATGAATGCAAACATAAATGCAGTCAAATAAATGCACACAATAAATAAATGAATGCAATAAATGAAACAGCAAAAGCAACCAAACCCTATCCCAGAGAGCGCTAGGAGAGACTCGCTTAGGGAAGATGGACCAGCAAGAGGTCAACTTCTCCAGAAATCCCCAGCAGAGTCGCCAGCTGTCGCATTACGCGAAAAACCGGCGGGAAAAAGAAACAACAGAGCCGCCACCGTGCGTTATTTATCCCAAAAGAGGGAAAGGAAACGCTCGAAGTAAACCTGGAAAAGACATGGTCTCGCGACCAGAGATGGATGGGTACGGGAGTCGGTTATGCGAAGGGAAGGTATTAGCACCCCTACGCATCCGTCGTACTCGACGGGATCCACGCTCAGAAAGAATAGAAGAAAGGTTGCTAAAGACTGCTCAAACACTGCACACACACTGGAATCAAACACAGATGAAAGACGGGAGAAGAGGAACTCGGCAGGATATCGCATCCTGGGCCTACGTAGTCTGTCAGACACAGACATCAGAGTCGACGTAGTTCGGGGCAGGGGAAAACGTGCTCGCTAGGATATCGCATCCTATGCATACGTATCTTCTCTAACCAGAGAAAGAATCAGAGCACTCGTAGCTCGGCTAACGCACGCCAAACAAAACCACACAGGAAACCGACTGCCACTCGCTTGACTTATGTCAGACTCCACACAAACAGGCAAACATGGAAACCGAACGCCAATCGCTGGACTTACATCAGACTCCGAACCAACAAACACACACAGGAAACCAACTTCCAATCGCTGGACTTACGTCAGACTCCAACAAGCAAACAAGACACAGGAAACCGACTGCCAATCGCTGGACTTACGTCAGACTCCAACACACACAAAAGGGTTGAAAAAGAAAAAGGGCGCCCGGAGAGATCAGCTCATCTCCTGCCTACGTACCTCATCTGGTATGAGGATCAGGGCGACGTAGTTCCCCTACGCAGGGAAAGAACTTCTAACCTAACCAGAGACTGGGAAATGACAAACTAGAAGGGAGATTGACTCGAGCCTAATAGTTATCATGCAAATTCGCCATGGTCCTAGGTTGAGGTTTCTATCTAACTTGCACAGGGAGCAAGCTATCCTAAACAGCACAGGCAAATACATACAAGCACAAAAAGCAAGCACACACACTATATGCACACAATTGGGCTCATACAAGGTTAGGCTCTGAAACACAAGCCAACTGGAATCGGGTGTAGTTAGCTCTTAACCCTAACATTGAGAGTTAGGGTGAAGCAGATGAAATGGGAAGTGAGGGTATGACCCCACAGCTCTTATCCCTGGCCTGGGAGAGCTTCAGACAAATGAAAGTGTGGGAGTTCAGAAAGTAGGAATTCTTCTCCACATATGACCGACTCAACAAAGATCTTGGGTTAATATCCACAATTCATCAACACAAGGTGTGTGAGCAAAGTGGATGACACACTGAATAGCAGGAGATGGATTACACATCTCTTTTATCTGCCAATTGCCTTATCAAAGGACTTTTCCTGCTTGGCACAAAAGTAAACAAACACAAGCATTGCCTCTTAAGAAGGGCTTCAGGCAGGTGCCTGCCCAAGTAACAGGACAGGTCTTCCAGACTACATGAAGTCAGTGAGTTATACCTCAAATGGTTAAGCAACCAAGCAAAGCAAAAACAAGTTCAAAAGAACTTAAGAAACTTATGTACCTGTGGAAACATCAAACAAATCAGTACACAACTCAAACAATTAAACAGGCAATCACTATCAACAGTCAGACAGACAAGCAAGCAATGCAACAATGAGCAAGGCACAAGCTACTAAGCCACTTGGTCTCAAAGCCTACAAAACAACTCAAGGTTAGTCAACATCAACCATTTAATAAACTCAAAAGAGTGAGCAACTCCAATCATGGCAATGTGCTTCTTAACCTGTAATCAAAACTCAACTGTGAGTCACAAACCACTAGGTCAAAGCCTAGGGTCAACAGAGGGTAAAACATCCAAAACAGAACATGAAATTCAACATGAATCAACCTCAATCAATTAAGAGCACAATCCAAAAGGTCCTACATCAATATCATTCACCAAATTCATTTCATGGACCAAACATGGCAAGGTATGCAAGTTGTGAACACATTGTGACAACAGAATGAACAAATGCACATTAATTCAAAAATGATTCAAATAATCTTGAGAAAATTCATGAGTAAACAGAACATACAACATGATCATCACACAAAAAATTTGGGCAATTAGGAAACATTAGGCATGGTAATCAAATTGCATAAGTCAAGGCAAGCAAAACAAGCACATATGTGACATCAAATGACACACCAACTTAGCACAAACCTAAAACAGAAATGGATCATGGTAAAAACCTCAAACCAAAGCCAAAACAACCTTTAACATGTCTAGAAGCAATGTGCAAGGTTTCACATTCATAGGATAAAGCACAAGCATTTCACAAACAAATGAAAATCAATGCCATTCAAAAGCTCAAACATGACCATCCAGAATGAAAAATCTCAATCAAATCAGAAATCAATTCAAAACTTCCAACAAAAATCATGATCAATCACAACATCCATATCAAGCATCATACAGAAAATCAAGGCATTTGGAAATTATTTGGCATGGCAAACAAATTAATCAAGTTGGACATCACAAGGTGTAACACACATTGTCACACCTACATTCTCATGATCATAAATCAGCAATGGCAATTGATAAAAATGCAAACTCAACACCAAAATTTCAAGCAAGATGTTTAGTTTAAGCATGTAAAATTTCATGAGCATTGGAATAAAATTGAGCATTTCACAAATGGAGAAGCAAGGCAAGATACAAAATGGACATGTGCACACAAATCCTAGGCAAAATAATTTTCCAGCCAAGCACAATTTATGAAAAAATAATCAAAAAAACTAGAGAGAAGAAGTGTCCTAATGCAAAAATCCTCATGCTTTTTGGATCATTATTTAATCATTTATGAATTTCGGAAGTGAGAAAAAAAAATATAAAAAATGCATGAGAAGTATGTATGAATCGCATGGAGGGAAAACAAATAAAGCATGAAGCATTTGAATAAATGTCATGAGCCAGAATCGAACAGAGTGGCTTTTCAAAATGAGCGCGCCTGGCTGCATGAAACGCAGCCGTTTCATTAATGCGCTGGCAAGGCTAGCCAATCAGGCGCTTGCATGCGCGTTCCATACAATCAATCAAAAGCCAGCGTTCCATAAACACATGCAGGCGCGGGCAAAATAGTTCTAACGGATCAAACACGTTTCTGGACAATATTTCATCATCTTCATCAAGTTCATCATGCACAGTGCATCATCAAGAACATTTTTCTCAGATTTTAAAAACAAGCATATCAACATGTTCATCTTCCATCACTCATCACGAATCCAGCATGGATATAGCATGAATCAACATATATTCATAGAATCGAGCAAATGAATGATCACACATCAAACTTTAAATCACTATAACTAATTCAATTCTCCATGGAATTTTGTGATTCGAAGCTCAGTTTCACCAGCGTTCAAAGATCTATAACAACATCCTAATCATTTCAAGAATTGATACATTCAATTTCTAACCTCTTGGAGAAGCAGCTTTGGAATTCAGCAGATCCAGGCCTTGCAATGCTCAAACAGGTCCTCCAAATCACTTGTATGGATGAATGGATGAAGACTTGAGGCTTAATCGTGCTTGATCTCATCCAAATCTGAATCCACCATTGTAGCCTCCATCTTCAAAAATGCTCCAAAACTGCACGAATTCCTTTGATTCTTGGTTCAATAATGCTCAATAATCCTTCCAGATGATGATTTGATCAAGAAAAATGCAATGTGTTTGAAGAAAATTGATGAAAGTTTGAGAGAAAAATTTCAAGTAAATGGATCTAGATCTGAAAAAGTGATTATGATTATGCAAAAACAGTTATGCTTTGTCCTTTATACTCCCTCCTAATCATGCTGCTAATCATGTTTAAGCCATTTGGTAATTGGAATTAGGGAAATGAGAGTGTAAGTGCAAATTTGATAATCTCACCCTATGCATGGAATGATGATGAACAGTGCACGTGTTACGGTTCAAGTTCACTTAAAAAACCATTTTGGAGCTAATGCAAGTGTTAGAATGATCAAATAATGCTTCATTTTCAAACTTGAAAATTTCCCTCCAAAATTCAAGTGAAATTCCAAATGATTATATGATGAGAATGCATGGCATGTGATATATGGTTTGGAAAGTATAGGTCAAAATATGAGTGTACAAAAAAGAACCACTCCATTTGGCCTTTTGGTTTGAAAGTTATGCATGTTTGAAGTTCAAGTCACACTTGGCCAAGATTGATCCATATCTCTCCAACCATACATGAGAAATTCATGATCTTGGACTTTTTGGAAATGGGAGAGAAAGATCTTCAACTTTCATGTTGGACAAAATTTCATTTGAGGATTTCGTGATGATGTAATCTTGAGTTGAAAACCTTTCCATTTTTGGCAAATTCAAATTACAGGTCACTTACTATTTTTGGAAAGTCTTGATATGACCTCAAATTCTTCAATGTTGATGTTTGAAATGTCAAATGAGACTTATTTGGACATGAATGAGGCATCTCTAACCATCTCCCACCTTCAAATCCATGGTTGAATTGACAGTTGACTTTTGTTGACTTTCTAGGGTTTCAGATGAATTGATCATTGACTGATGAGCTTTGAGCCTTCAATGCCTTGCCAAACCACTTCAAAATGACCCTTGAATCATATGAACTCATTGAACCAACCCTAGGGCTTTGATTCCATAGAAAATGCACTTGCTTGCCTGCACAACTGAATCTCCTGACCAGTCTGACTGATGACATGTGATGGACTATGCAAATGAAATGCAATGTTAATGACCTAAAATGAAAATGTATGTACAAATGGGAGGTGCAAATTTGAGGTGCTACACAAGGCTCATCTCAAACTCAGATTGCATTTGTCTAACAAAATGTTCAACCATCTGTTCTGACATCCCACCAAATACAATGTCATCTACATATATTTGTGCCACCATGAGCTTTCCTCCTTCATTCTTCACAAACAGAGTTTTGTCAATACCTCCTTTCTTGTATCCATTGTCAGTGAGGAACACTGTGAGCCTCTCATACCAAGCCCTGAGAGCTTGCTTCAACCCATAGAGGGCTTTCTTTAATCTGTACACATGTTTTGGAAGATTTGGATCTGTGAATCCTTTAGGTTGTTCAACATATACTTCTTCATTTAAGTAGCCATTCAGGAAGGCACTTTTTACATCCATTTGAAACAGCTTGAATTTCATAATGCATGCCACTCCAAGCAATAGTCTAATGGACTCAAGGCGAGCTACAGGAGCAAATGTTTCATCAAAGTCTACTCCTTCAACTTGAGTATATCCTTGAGCTACTAACCTAGCTTTGTTTTTAGTAACAACCCCTTGTTCATCAGATTTATTCTTATATACCCACTTTGTTCCTATGACATTTACTCCTTCAGGTCTAGGAACCAATTCTCATACTTCATTCCTCTTGAATTGGCCTAACTCCTCTTGCATTGCATTGATCCAGAACTCATCAGTCAAGGCTTCCTTGATATTTCTGGGTTCAATCTTTGACACAAAGCAACCATGTGAGATCACTTCCCTTGATCTAGTAGTGACTCCTTTATCTGGATCTCCTATGATAAGATCTTTGGGATGTGTCGCATTATGCAAAAAAACCGGCAGGAAAAAGACACAGAGCCGCCATCGTGCGTTATTTATCCCAAAGGCGGGAAAGGAAACGCTCGAAGTAAACCTGGAAAGGAATGGTCTCGCGACCAGAGATTGATAGGATCGGGAGTCGGTTATGCGAAGGGAAGGTATTAGCACCCCTACGCATCCATCGTACTCGTCGGGATCCACGCTCAAAAGAATAGAATAAGGTTGCTGAATAACTGTTCAAAAACTGCACACACACTGGAATAAGAGACAGGTGAAAGAAGACGGAGAAAGCGGACTCAGCAGGATGTCGCATCCTGGGACTACGTAGTTTGTCAGATACAAACATCAGAGTCGACGTAGTTCGGGGGAACGAGAAACGTGCTCGCTAGGACATCGCATCCCATGCATACGTATCTTCTCTAACCAGAGTAAGAATCAGAGCACTCGTAGCTCGGCTAACGCACGCCAAACAAAATGCTAAACAGAGACGCTAAGACGTCAAAGCAAACACACAATAGGAATCGGAATGCCAATCGCTGGGCTTACATCCAACTCCACACAAAACAATCAAACGGGAAATCGAATGTCAATCGTTGGACTTACATCAGACTCCAAGCACACACACAACACAGGAAACCGACTGCCAATCGCTGGACTTATGTCAGACTCCGAACAAACAAACCCACACAGGAAACCGACTGCCAATCGTTGGACTTACGTCAGACTCCAAACACACACAAGAGGGTCGAAAAAGAAAAGGGCGCCCGGAGAGATCTGCTCATCTCCTGCCTACGTACCTCACCTGGTATGAGGATCAGGGCGACGTAGTTCCCCTTAACATGGAAAGAACTTCTATCCTAACCAGAGACAAGGGAGATAACAAGCTACTAGGGAGACTACGACTCGAGCCTAGAAGTTGTCATGCATACGATCCCTATGTTGAGGTCTCTAATCCTAACTCGCACAGGGAGAAAGCTATCTAAACAGCAAGTAAGCAAACACACAAGAGAGGAAGCACACACACTATATGCAAACAAGTGGCTCATACAAGGCTGGGCTTTAGTCAAGGGGTCAAATCAACCTCGACAAACAAGCCAACTGGAAAGGGGTGTTTGAAGCTCTTAACCCTAACATTGAGAGTTAGGGTGAAGCAGATGAAATGGGAAATGAGGGTTGTGCCTCATAGCTCTTATCCCTGGCCTGGGAGAGCTTGAATCAATGAAAGTGTGGGAGTCCAGAATGTGGGACTCTATTCCACATGACTGACACAACAAGATTTTGGGTTTTTATTCAAAGTGCATCAACACATGGTGTGAGCAAGATGAAAGACACAACTGAATAGCAGGGGATGGACTGCACATCCCTTCTATCTGCCAATGCCTCTTCACTTAGGAGGTCTTTAAATGTACAAGGCACAAAGATAAACAACCACGAACATTGCCTCTTAAGGAGGGCTTCAGACAGGTGCCTGCCAAAATAACATGACAGGTCTTCCAGACTACATGGAGAGTAGGAAATTACCTAGGTGGTATGCCAACCACAAGCAAATCAAAGCAACTCAAGCAATGAGTTAAAGCTACTAAAGTACTTGTGTAAACAACCAACCAATCAGTATGGTATTCAGACAAATAGTCAACAGTCAACAACAGTCAGACAACTAATATACACAACAAGTCAAGCCAACAAGTGGCAAACAATCAAGTGAATTCCTCTCCAAGGAACCTACAACACAACAAATGTTAGTGAAGCACATCATTTTGCATCTCAATTTATGAGATCAACATCAACCATCAAGACTTATTGCTTGCACCTGAAATGCACAACTCAAAATGTGAGTCCAAACCACTAGGTCAAAGCCTACGGTCAAAAGTGGATCAAAAAACCAAAACAGAACTTGATATTCAACATGAAGCAACTTTAAACAAAGGAGAACATGTCCTAAAAAGGACCAAGTCAAAATCATCAAGCAACATCATTTCATGTGCAAGAGAAGGCAAAGGCAAATCCAAACCTCACAATTGATCATCAAGAATGCAAATTCCACATCAAAACAGAAATGACTCAAACAATTATGGAAATTTTCATGAGCATACAACATGTCCAACACAATCATCATGCCAAAAATCATAAACAGAGGAGCTCAATTGGCTAGGCAATGAAAATGGAGAAAGTCAACATCAAATTGTGTGACACACATTGTCACACCATATTAGCATGTGCATAAAACAGAAATGACAAATGATAAAAATTCACAACCAAGCCTCAAAAGTCATGCTATGTGTTAGGAATCACCATGCAAAATTTCATGCCACTCGGATCATTATTGAGCATTTCACGATAGTTTGAATGAGGCATGGTCCAAATGTATACATGTTCAATCAATCCAACACAATTTATTTTCCAGAAATGATAAAATCCTAAAATCAACACCATAAAATTCTATACATCTCAAGGATCATGTGGAAAAAAACCTGGCATTATTTGGATTATTATTCAATTAGTTATGATTTTTTGAACATCATGCATCAAAATGAAATAAAAATTGAAAAGCATGGAAATATTATATTGAAATGAATTGGAAATGTGGAATTGCCTAGCCAGGATTCGAAGTGAGGGGCGCTTCCAGGGATGAAACGACGTCGTTTCGTCTAATGGTAATAAAATGAAAAAAAAATGGAGCGAATGCTGGAGCGGGTATTCGAAGGGGAAGCGCCTAGTGCCCAAAACGGTGCCGTTTTGGATGAACCCTAGGTTCATACCAGGCAGCGACGCGTACTGTTCACCTGCGGCCAATCATCGGTGGAAACCACCGTCTCCTACCTTGAGACGGTGGTGAACAGTAACCCTCACTCAATTTTTTTTCCAAAAATTTCAAAATTATACATCATTCAAAAGCTCTCAACATGAGGAGTTCAAATCTAACAATATTTTGGCCTAATTCCTAATAAAAAATGCAAATCGATGAAGAACACTTTTATGCATCAAGACTTTAAATCATCATAACTTCATGAATATTTGTCCATTTTTCAAGAATTTTATATCAGTGTGATCAGCATGCAAAGGACTGCAAGATTATGTGCATATAAACATGAATTAAGAGATGCGAAAATGTGACCTCTTGAAGCTCCAACAATGGCAGTGGTAGGTTCAAGGCTTGGCAAGCATCCAAATTCACTCCTGAACACTTGTTATGAATCCTGAAGTTGAAATTGAGGCCTGGAGATGCTTGGATCTAGCTCAATCAACAATTTCCATCTTCATGTTCTTGCTTGATATGCACAAATTCTGCTCGAATTCAACGATCCAATGCTTGATCTACACTAAATCAATACCAGAGAACAAGAATATGGAAGAAAAATCAAGTGTTCTTTGAAGAATTTTTTAATTATGGTGGAGAGAAAATTTTGGAGGGAAAAAAGTTCTAGATCTAGAAATGATGAATAATGGAAATTCTGTTATGATTAGCTATTTATATGACATGCTAATCCATTTCCTAATCATGCTTAGGCTTGGCTAATTAAATTTTAATGAGAAAAGAGGTGTTATGCAAAATTTGGTTTTTTCACCCCATGCATGCAATCCCACGTGAACAATAACAATGGCAATGCAATTTCACTTAAAATCCTCCTATGGACATGTTGGAATGGTTAAAAAGCTCATATGGTGCACCAATTTTGAATTCATGATTTTCCCTCCAAAAATCACATGAATAAGCAAATGATTATATGCTGAATTTTCATGCAAAGTGATAAATATTTTGGAAAGTTCATGTCATGAGAAGAATTATGCAAAAAGGAGCACTCAATTTGGAGTTCTAGATCAAAAGTTATGGCCTTTTGAAGTTCCATGCACACTTGGCAATGATTTGATCATATATTCTCAACCGTTCATCAGATGCTCATGATCTTGGACTTTTTGGAAATGGGAGAGAAATATATTCAACTTTCATGTAGGACAAAATTTCATTTGAAGCTTCTTTGATGTTGGAAAGTTGAGTTGAAGTTGGTCCAAAAACTTGCCATTTTTGGAAACTTGAAATTACAGGTCACTTTCCATTTTGGGAAACTTTTGATCTGGCTTCAAAATCTTCAAGGCATGAGTTTGACATGTTGAATAAGCCTCTTTGGGACATGAATGAGGTGTCTCAAACCATTTCTCCACCTCCTAGCCCTCAGTTGACTTGCAGTTGACTTTTATGGGGCCCAGATGACCTGAAACTGCACTGTGGACTCTTGAGCTTCTAACACTTGGTCAAGTTACTTAAAAATGAACCTTGGGTTCACATAAGCTCTCTAGAACAACCATAGGTCCTTTTTTTTCTCATGGAAATGCTTTGGCTCCTTGCACAGATGAATCCTCCTGATACCAGTTTTGATTGATAAGATGCAAGGTACTATGCAATGTTAATGACCTAAAAAAATGAAATGAATGTACAAATGGGGGGTGCAAATTTGAGGTGCTACAGCTGCCCGTATTCAATTAACTGGGAACCTGAACGGATGAGAGCAACGGCTGTCATGCTTTCAAGGTAATCAGGGATTGAATACCAAAAGAACCGTAGAAATTTGCACTTTGCGGGGGATGAATCAAAGAAAAGAATGTTCACCAATGGCAACCTCCACTGGGATTTGATATCTCATCACTGGACCAGACAAGACGTTTACCAACGACTCCACTGGGGATTTTGATCTTTCGTAGATAGAAACCACGACTAGACGCCAATGGACGAATAAGAAAAGCTCGACCAGACATCAACGAATGAATGGGAGAAGGAAACCACGACTAGACATCGAAAGACGATGAATAGGAAGAGAAACCACGACTAGACGTCAACAGACGAATAGAAGAAGCTCGACCAGACATCAACGGAGGAATGGGAGAAGGAAACCACGACTAGACATCGAAAGACGAATAGGAAAAGCTCGACCCGACATCAACGGATGAATGGGAGAAGGAAACCACGACTAGACATCGAAAGACGATGAATAGGAAGAGAAACCACGACTAGACGTCAACGGACGAATAGGAAAAGCTCGACCAGACATCAACGGATGAATGGGAGAAGGAAACCACGACTAGACATCGAAAGACGATGAATAGGAAGAGAAACCACGACTAGATGTCAACGGACGAATAGGAAAAGCTCGACCAGACATCAACGGATGAATGGGAGAAGGAAACCACGACTAGACATCGAAAGACGATGAATAGGAAGAGAAACCACGACTAGACATCGAAAGACGAATAGGAAAAGGAAACCACGACTAGACATCGAAAGACGATGAATAGGAAGGACCCACACGGGGATCAATACGACACCTCCTGGTACCGCAAGGATGACATCTACATATGTCAGGGACAAGGCCAACCACTTGTCGGGGACCACTCTGGGGAGTCAAGCTTTCATTTTACAAGCGAGTGAGGAAATAAACCTCTCTGGGGATTACCAGTCCTGAATGCCGTCAGGAGCCACCGCTTGCAAATATGCCATGCGGGCTGTTGAACAATGATCCTCCGATGCTGGGGATATGGTTCAATCTGGTTTAACACATGAATGCATATGTTTGAATTTTTCTATGGCGTAATGCTCCATACTGAATGGAAATGCTACGCGATTTGAGGATGCAATGATTACTACATGCAAGATGCAAATGGAGAAAAACTCCTGCTGGGAAGCAAATGATCGCTTCGCTGAGCACACAATTCTGATTTGATCCTCCAACTCTGTGGGGAGACGCACTGCTGGGGGTGCTTTGCTGATCTGATACTCTGGGGACGGCAGAGAAACCAAGTCAACTGGGGGTTTCTGTCTGGGGAACACCCACCTCTCACACGTGCTGGGGAATAACACTGCTGCTGAGAAAGGATAAATCCCACCGGGGACCACTTTCACTGAATCCAATCCACTTGGAGACTCCGCTAGGGGAAACAACCAATGTTATCTCCGCTGGGGATAACTACCAATCCACGGGCAGGATAAATCCTACTGGGGATAATTTTCACCGAATCCGATCCGCTTGGGAACTTCGCTGAGGAAAACCATCAACACAAATCTCTGCTGGGGACCTACTAGAGGAAAACATTCACAACCCTGCTGGGGAAAGTCATTCACGACCCTGTTGGGGATTATAGTGCTTCAAACCCGACTGCTAAGGAACAAACTACCCACAGACACCTCCGCTGAGGATATAGCAACCTTCAGACTCAGTGGGGACTAACAGCTTTCAGGCCTGCTGCTGAGGGACAAACTACCCACAGACGCCTCTACCGGGGAAAAACAGTTCTAAAAACTTTCACTAGGGAAAGAACCACTTTTAAGCCTGCTAGGGAAACGTCCTCAATTCTGCTGGGAAATCCCTGATCTCGAATAGGTTGGGGAGACAAGTCCTGAACTTGCTTTAGACAGCAGCCCCACTCCTCAGACCAACGGACAGTGTTGAAACATCTCTGAACAAACCGTGGCTTATCCGCTCTAGCCAACAATCAAAGATATAACCTGCAAAACAGCAAGACATACATGCCCCAGGGGATTGTATGGACAAGATACACTCAAGTGTACTCAACATTCACAATGATTTTCAAATGTTTTATCTTTCTGCACGTTATTGTCTAGCCTTAATGTTTTTTAGATGCAATGTTTATCAAAAATTTGGACGTTTTTGCAAACAAAACAGTAAAATAACAAAACAAGAGAGCAATTTAACTGAATAACGACTTTTATTGATTGAAAATGGGCCTGAAAAGGCAAATACATCAGGAAGCAATTCCTAGGAAGAGGTAATTGCGCATAAAAGGAAAAATCTATCCTATTGGCAATGTGAATACGGCATCCACTATTTCTCAATTCTGTTATGACTCACAGATCCTCAATTTCCCCCACATTCCTTGCCTTCTGAGAAGAATGATTGGACTGGTCATATCCTTTGAGACGGTAGACGATGAAGCGAGATGAAGTACAGATAACTCAGACTGTAGTCTTCGCTTTAATCCCTCTTTTGCCTGGATCGCCTTTTCGGGTTTTCAATCCACCGGGATACCCATTTTTGCCTAAGCCGCCCTTGCGAGTTTTCGACTTACCGGGTGTACATATTCTTTTCATTCTTTATCCCTAACTTTTGCCCGAACCTTTTCTTTTTTCCTTGGTTCGCCGGGATGCCCTTTTTTGCCTGGACTTTTTTATTCTTTTTGTCCAGCGGGTCAATTTATGCGAAGTATTTTTTGACTACATCTGAGTTCACAGGGGACGGAAAATCTTCACCATCCATAGTTGTAAGCATCAAGGCTCCACCGGAGAAAATCTTCTTAACAACATATGGACCTTCATAATTCAGAGTCCACTTGCCCCTGTTATCTGTACCGGGAGGAAGGATCCTCTTCAAAACCAAATCACCCGTCTGATAGCTTCGAGGACGCACTTTCTGATCAAAGGCTTTCTTCATCCTTCTCTGATACAATTGCCCATGGCACACAGCCGCTAAACGCTTCTCTTCGATAAGGCTTAACTCATTAAACCTTGTCCGAATCCACTCAGCTTCGTCCAGTTTGACATCTAACAGGACTCTCAGAGAAGGAATCTCCACTTCAACATGTAGGACTGCCTCCATACCATACACAAGGGAGTAAGGGGTTGCCCCGGTCGACGTACGTACTGAGGTACGGTACCCATGCAAAGCGAAAGGCAGCATCTCATGCCAATCCTTGTACGTCACGACCATCTTCTGCACAATCTTCTTAATGTTCTTGTTTGCCGCCTCTACAGCATCATTCATCTTTGGTCTGTAAGGAGAAGAATTATGATGCTCGATCTTAAAATCCTTGCAAAGCTCTTTCATCATCCTGTTATTGAGATTCGAACCATTATCAGTAATGATTCTCTCGGGAACCCCATAACGACAGATAATTTCCTTCTTGATGAATCGGGCAACCACTTGCTTGGTGACGTTAGCATAGGAAGTTGCTTCCACCCACTTGGTGAAGTAATCAATCGCAACCAGGATGAAGCGATGTCCATTAGAAGCAGTAGGCTCAATCTTCCCAATCATATCGATGCCCCACATCGCGAATGGCCAAGGCGAATTCATGACATTCAGAGGGCTTGGTGGTACATGCACATTATCAGCATAGATCTGGCATTTGTGGCATTTCCGAGCGTATTTGACACAATCGGACTCCATGGTCATCCAGTAATAACCGGCTCTCAACAATTTCTTGGCCATTGCATGACCACCAGCATGGGTACCGAAAGATCCCTCATGTACTTCCTGCATTAACATGTCTACTTCGTGTCTATCCACGCATCTGAGCAGAACCATGTCGAAGTTCCTCTTGTACAACACATCATCCTGATTCAAATAAAAGCTTCCAGCTAGCCTTCTCAGGGTTTTCTTGTCATTCTTCGACGCTCCTTCAGGATACTCCTGGCTTTTGAGGAACTTCTTGATATCATAGTACCACGGCTTCTCATCAACAACAGACTCGGCTGCAAACACATACGCAGGCCTCTCGAGTCGATTCACCGCAACATGTGGCACATGATTCCACCAATGGACCTTGATCATAGAAGACAAAGTAGCTAAGGCGTCAGCCATCTGATTTTCATCTCGGGGTACATGATACAGCTTCACTGTCTTGAAGAAAGTCAAGATCCTTCTGGTGTAATCTCGATAAGGAATCAAATGCGGCTGATGAGTATTCCAATCTCCATTGACTTGGTTAATCACTAGAGCGGAATCTCCATAAATGTCCAGAGTTTTGATCCTTAGATCGATGGCTTCTTCAATCCCCATGATACAAGCCTCATACTCAGCCTCGTTGTTGGTTACGTCAAAAGTCAATCTGGCAGAAAAAGGCAGGTGTGCACCTTTAGGATTAATAAGTACTGCGCCAACACCGTTGCCATTCACATTAACTGCCCCATCAAACATCAATGTCCATTTGTCATCAGGATCCGATCCTTCCTCGACAAGGGGCTCTTCACAATCTTTCATCTTTAGATACATGATGTCTTCATCAGGGAATTCAAACATCATTGGCTGATAATCATCGATTGGATGCTCGGCAAGGTAGTCAGATAGAATACTACCTTTGATGGCCTTCTGTGACGTATACTGGATATCATACTCAGTTAAAATCATCTACCAACGAGCAACACGCCCGGTAAGGGCCGGATTTTCAAAGATGTACTTTACTGGATCCATCTTAGAAATCAACAAGGTAGTATGGTTCAGCATATACTGTCTCAGTCGGCGAGCAACCCAGGCCAAAGCACAGCAAGTTTTCTCGAGCTGCGAATATCTTATTTCACAGTCAGTAAACTTTTTGCTAAGGTAGTATATGGCATGCTCTTTTCTACCAGACTCGTCATGCTGTCCCAATACACACCCCATCGAGTTCTCAGTTACTGACAGGTACATTATCAGAGGCCTCCCAGGAACTGGAGGTATAAGGATTGGAGGTTTCTGCAAATACTCTTTTATCTTATCAAAAGCTCTTTGACAGTCATTGTTCCACCTGATTGCTTGATCTTTTCTTAGCAATTTGAAAATCGGTTCACACGTGGCAGTTAGGTGAGATACAAACCTTGCAATGTAGTTCAATCTCCCTAAAAACCCACGAACCTGCTTTTCAGTTCTCGGTTCAGGCATTTCTTGAATGGCTTTTACTTTCGCTGGATCAACCTCAATTCCTTTCTCACTGACAATGAAGCCTAACAGCTTCCCGGATCTCACCCCAAACGTACACTTGTTTGGATTCAGCCTCAGTTTGAACTTTCTCAGCCTTTCAAACAACTTCTGCAAGTTGACCAGGTGCTCCTCTTCCGTCTGAGACTTCGCAATCATATCATCCACGTACACTTCAATTTCTTTGTGCATCATGTCATGAAAGAGAGTCGTCATAGCCCTCTGATAGGTAGCACCGGCATTCTTCAGCCCAAATGGCATCACCTTATAGCAGAACGTGCCCCAAGGTGTAATGAATGTCGTCTTTTCCATGTCTTCTTGCGCCATCTTGATCTGATTATAGCCAGAGAAACCATCCATGAAAGAGAAAACCGAGGATTGAGCCGTGTTATCAACCAATACATCAATGTGAGGTAATGGGAAGTCATCTTTCGGACTGGCTCTGTTTAAATCCCGGTAATCGACACACATCCTGACTTTACCATCCTTCTTCGGCACAGGAACGATGTTGGCCACCCACGGGGGATAACTGGTAACTGCCAGAAAACCCGCATCCAACTGCTTCTGAACCTCTTCTTTGATCTTGACAGCCATATCAGGACTAGTTCTGCGAAGCTTCTGCTTTACCGAAGGACAATCTTCTCTGAGAGGTAGCCTGTGCACCACAATATCTGTATCCAACCCAGGCATATCTTGATACGACCACGCAAATATCTCCATATATTCTTTCAGCATTTCAATCAGCCCTCTCTTGACATATTCCTCTAAAGCAGCCCCGATCTTGATCTCTCTCCTGGCGTCCTCAGTACCCAGGTTAATAATTTCCAACTCCTCCTGATGAGGTTGGATGACCCTTTCCTCCTGTTTCAATAATCTGACCAGTTCTTTGGGGAGTTCACAGTCTTCTTCACTCTCCTCTTCAGCTTGGTAAATGGGATTATCGAAATCATACTGAGCCATAACAGAACTGTTCTTAATGGAGTCCGCAAGATCACTTCTGCGCGAACGATGTTCAATGCTTTATTTTAGAAAAGAGTTCAAGAAAGTCACAAAAACAAAAAACATTGCCATTTTTATTGTTTTGAAAAATGAAAATAAAAACAGAAAGACAGTGATCACAAATTTGATTGCAAAACGTCCTTTATTAATGATAATCATTTCAAAACATGATGTGGCCCTACAATGAACCACTACGCCTCGGGCAAAGCGCATGGTTTTTATGCAAAATAAAAAACAAAAGAAAAATTACTCTGTCTGAAGAGTAACTTGGACTATTTCTTCGGCTGTCCAATTATTCACCATCTCCCCTGGAGCACACGGGCGCACCCAGTTGTCTAGATCACAATCACTGTCTCCGTCTTCACTACCGGCTGCAAAGACGTCTCCATGATTCATCAACCCAACGCTGGTGAAGGAACTCGGCCCTTTCTGAACACCCTGCTCTGCCTGAAGAGGCTGATAACCAATACCGAATTTGTCCTCTTTGATGGGCAGGTCAACCATCTTGCCCTGGCCTTCTGTGTTGCCCGATTTAACAACCTCCACAGCCTGCTTGTATGATGCAATTGAGGCACCTGGCTTCTTCTGCTCAGCAAAAGCCACCCTCTCAATGTCAATGGTCTCAAAAGCCTGGCACAGCGTTTCATGAATCTCGCCATCCATCTCCACATACTTGAAGGAAGATAGATGACTCACAAGAATGTCCTCCTCGCCGCACACAGTCACGACCTGACCATTCCACACATACTTCAGCTTCTGATGGAGAGTTGACGAAACTGCTCCAGCCCCATATATCCAGGGACGCCCCAATAGACAACTATATGCTGGTTGAATATCCATCACATAGAAGACAATATCAAATACCTCCGGGCCTATCTTCACGGGCAACGTGACTTCTCCAAAAACTGATCGCTTGGATCCATCAAAAGCACGGACAATGAGATCATTCGGAGTGAGGACAACCCCTTCAACATCAATCTTTCTCAAAATCTTCTTGGGCAACACATTCAAGGAAGATCCAGTATCCACCAACACATGCGACAGCACTGCGCCTTTGCATTCCATGGTGATATGCAGGGCTTTGTTATGATTGCGACCCTCAGGTGTTAGATCCAAATCTGTGAACCCCAACCCATGCCGTGTGCTGACATTCGCAATAACACCCTCAAGTTGATTGACAGAAATCTCTTGAGGTACGTAAGCCAGATTCAACATCTTCAACAAGGCATTACGGTGTGCCTCAGAGCACAGTAACAATGAGAGGATAGAAATTTTAGACGGAGTTTGGTTCAGCTGGTCCACGATCTTATAATCACTTTTCTTAATGATCTTCATGAACTCCTCCACATCTTTCTCAAATGAACCCTCAGGCGCCTCCTTTTGTACAGGTTCTTCCTCAACCACAACTTGCTTTCCCTTTACTTTGGCAAGAGCCTCAGCATCGTTGTCTCTCAAAGTCTGCGGTGTAAACAGACGACCACTTCTAGTGAAACCCCCAGGTCCTCCTACATTGTCCACAGCCGGACCAACAGTTACAGGAGCTTTAACTGGCATACCAATTGTTACTGGAGCTTGACTTACCGGTCTGATCTGACTTTCTGACCTTCTGTTACTGCGGAAAGCATTATCGTACTTCCAGGAACCTCTCTACTGTTCTCAACCGGTCTTCTACCAGAAGCCGTAATGGTGACAGGAGTACCGACCGTTACTGGAGCAGATATGGTAATAGGGGTACCAACAGTTACAGGGGTACTAACAGTTCTTGGCGCACGTCCGGGACCCTCAGACGGTTTGAAGTAAATGGTGACAGTTGACACCACCCCATGATCTTTTACAGCCCGACTAAACTGCAGGCAACCCTCATCCATCAAACCCTGGATACCGCTTCTCAGCTTGTCACAACCATTCCCTCGATCAGCACAATTTGAACAGCCCACATCACAACCCGGGAACACTCCCCCTTTCAACAGACGCTCTTTTACCACAAGCAACGACGTCTGAACCTCATCCACACTGACTACCAAATCTAAGGCATCCTCGCCTTCCACATTGTTCACCCTGGACCCCCCATGTTGAGGCATAGGGTTGTTCACAACATTCGGAACAGGAGCAAAATTGATTGTTTTAGCATCAATCAAATCCTGGACCTTATGATGAAAAGCCCGACAGTTCTCAATATGGTGCCCCAGAGCACCGGAATGAAAGTCACAACGGACGTTGGCATCATACCCAGCAGGAATTCTTGTCAACGGAGCCATGGTGTGAAGCTCAACAAATTTCAATCTGTGCAGTTCGGGAAGCAACTCAGCATATGTCATTGGTAGCGGATCAAAATGACGCTCGGGCATTCTCTGCCTTGGTTGAAACGGGCGTTGATGTTGTTGTTGTTGTTGTTGTTGTGGAGCTCTTTGTTGTTGTTGCTGAGGTTGAGTTTGGGGTGCTGGGATAGTCACACCGGTCAACTGACGATACTGTCCTCTATTTGTATTCCTTCTGTGATGTACCGCATTAGTCTCCCCTTCCCTCCTTCGGGGTGCCCCAGAAAATGGCTTCTTAGAACTGGAAGACGAGGAACCAGAATCCTGAATCTTCCCTGCTTTAATAAGGCTCTCCGTCCTCTCTCCACAGATTACCACATCGGAAAAGCTACCGAACGGGCAACTTCCCATCCGGTCCATGAACACACCCTGCAGGGTCCCTATGAACATATCCGTCAGCTCTCTTTCCAGCATCGGAGGTTGCACCCTTGCAGCTAACTCACGCCATCTCTGGGCGTACTCCTTGAAACTCTCACCAGATTTCTTGAACAGACTCTGCAGTTGGGTTCTGCTCGGAGCCATATCCATGTTTTGCTTATACTGCCTCAAGAAGGCTTCCCCCAGATCTTTCCAGCTTCTAACAGACTCTCTCTTCAACTCCATGTACCAGTCCAAGGACGCTCCAGACAAGCTGTCCTGGAAAAAATACATCCACATCTTCTCATCGTCAGTATATGCAGAGATCTTTCTGTAATAAGCTTGCACATGGGTGCGAGGACAAGAAGTGCCATTATACTTGTCAAAGGATGGCGCCTTGAATTTGTAGGGAATTCTCAGCCCCTCAACCAGTCCCATGTTGGTTACGTCGAATCCCAAAGAGTTCTGACACTCCATGGCCCGGATCTTCTCAGCTAGGGCATCAACCTTCCTATCCCTCTCTTCAGTTCTTACAACTTCATGTTCATCACTAAGGAGAGTAAACATGTCTTCCTGTCTGTCAACCAACGGAGCAGGATGGCGCACTGGAGCATGGGTTGCTCTGACATTAGCAGTTTTAGCAGCAATAGGTTGTCCGTTGATCCTGATACCCCTCAACTCATCACCCACAGCATAGTTGTTGATGGGAATAGTAGCAGCAACAACGTTGTCGTTAACAGGGACCCCCTCTGGTGAAGCACGGTTGACCGGCGGAATCACAGCATCCTGTCTCTGGGCTAAGGCATGCATCTCCTCTTTCCCTTGAACGACCCCTTGCATCATGGTCATGAATTGGGCCATGTTAGCCCTCATCTCTGCCAACTCAGCTTGAACTTGGTCCATACTTCTCTGTTAATTCAGTCTTGTAGCGTAGCGATGCGGATGACGATCAGCAATCCTGCCTAAGACAAGAACCAGAGTGAGAAGTCTTGTTCAAGAACACCTGTAATGCAAGAATGATATGTGTATGATGTGTATGTTGCGTATGATGCACATGTTATGTTCATTTCTCAGGCATTCAACAGCCTAATTCATCTTTTGAAAAATGGCAACCTGCAACAAAAACATCAAAGAAGCAACCTACATAAGACAGGGAGCAAAAGGTGAAACATCAACAATCTCATCTATAGACATGAGCAAATAAAGACCATACAAACATAGTTCAATCAAAGATTCAAATCATCAGAGTACAACAAGGAATCCCATCCAACAATCCTGGAGGTGATTCTCAAAACAAACAACAACAAAAAACTAAGAAAGTCGTCCTCCAGGAATGAGAGTCTTCAGATACTGGCACTGGTCTATCAACAGGTCACACTCTGAACACTCAGGCAAAGGAGTGAGCTTCTCCTTCAACTGCTCCCTGAGTCCTCTCACTTCTTCTCTTAGCTGGCTCTCTGATGTATGTCTTAGGTCTACTTCCTTCTTCAACTGAACATCTTTGTCCCTAAGCTGCTTTTCCAAGTCCTGTATCTTCTTTTGGTAATTAGCTTCCGCTTTTTGCAACTTCAAGCGCTCATGGTGTTCTTCATTCAACAATGTCTCTATCTCCTCATAAGACCTCTTCTTGCTCTTCAATCTGGTAGCATCTTCACCTTGCACGCCTTTGAGTTGATGAACCAAGTTCAGCTTATCAGCTTTGGCTTTATAAAGCTCCATCTGGATGTCTTGCTCTTTCTCTTTCAAACGACGATTCTCCATCAGGGCTTGTTTGTAGTACTCAGCGGGCACATTCTCAGAATGTATCAAAAGTGGTTGCTCTTGCAATGGTTCAATCCTATCATAGGGCAACAACAAAGTTCCAACTCTCTCTTTGACCCACTCAATGTAGGCAGGCATAGCAATGGCAAACTTCTTCCCTAGCACAGATCCATCTTTAACACCAATTTTCTTCCAAACCCTTCCCACTTGCTCCAATCTAGCTGGGTCACTCCGCTTCTCAAAGTACACACTCTCAGCTATCTCAGCATCTAGTGGTTTTCCATTCATAACAAATCCCAACTGACGAAGAGAAAGAACCGGATTGTAATTGATGCAACCCTTAGTCCCTATAAGTGGAACATTACGAAACTCTCCACAACTCATAATGACATTACGCACATTAAGCCTGTAAGCTTGCCACTTGATATCATAGGATGTGAGAGACATAATCCTCTGAGTCCACTTATGCGTGCTCTGGGTATCCATAAAAGGTCCACTGGTTGGTAGAAAGGACAGGAACCATCTGAGTAACAATGGGAGACAACACCTGATAGCTCCACCCTTACCATGCCTGCTGTGTATAGCATAATAAGTGTCAGCTAACAAGGTAGGAACCGGGTTTCCTCCAATGAAAATAGTGATCGCTGCAAGATCCACAAAATTAGGCATACTCGGAAACAACACAACTCCATAGATCATGACAGCTAACTGAGCGTTGAAAGCTTCCCAATTTCCTTTCTTTGCTTCTTCCTTAGCCATCCTCACCAAGAACTTCAAAGGCAAACCCACAACATCACCACTTGATCTCCAATTGTCACTCACTTCTTTGATACCCAGGTGGAGAGCCTTCGCAACAACCCTGAAATCAACCTCCTTTGGCACCTCCAGGAAGGGCACCTGATATCTGATTGGGACATTCATCAGGATGGAATACTCTTCAAGAGTGGGTGCTAACTGGTAATCCTGAAAGGTGAAGCAACGGAGCTCTGGGTCATAGAACTGTAGGAGAGTCTGCAGAGGTACTGGATCTACCACCATCTTCAACAGTGCCAGAATATCCCCATACTGGTCATCAAACACCTTCTGATTACCCCCAGTCACAAGATTGCTCAACTCTACCAGAGATGTCAATGGCTCACGGTGAAAACTGTAGGTGCAAGTCTTCCTCTTCAACTCTGGAATGGCTGCCATCTCTCACAGTGAACAGACTTCTGAATGAACCTGAGAAATGATATGCATGAGGAGATTAGCTTTTTTCTTTTTCATTTCTTCTTTTTTTTTGCATTATTTTTTTTTAAAATAAACATGCTATGATGCAAATGATGCAAACATGACTGGTTGGTTGTGTATCACAAGGCACAGGATCAGAACTTCGGCATCGAAACTGGAAACCACAAATCAAAGTCATCTGGAACCCAAAGTCATCTGAGACCCAAACATCAGAACCAAGTCACCAACAGGACCAAACAGAAGTCACCAACAGAATGTGGTCACCAACAGATCAAGTCACCAACAGATCAAGTCACCAACAATACCTGTAATGATTCATTCCCTCCCCACTCACGAGTATCATCTAGGTCAGGGTAAGGTCAAGAGAAACGCAGGATAAACAACCCTTTCAAGAATATCATCATATACACACCAGATGTATGCAACGATAATACCCCATCAGGATCTGAACTGCTCGTGATGCCATGTTCCGCTAAGTGGCGCCATACCACCCGCTTCCCATGAATCACTCTATTCCTAGGTATCCTAGAGTTCACTCATAGTCTGGGTATTGGGCCTTTTACCTCATGTAACTCCCACCCAACAGAGAAACAGACACACAGTTAGCACAATGATAATATGATGCATGCAAACACATAATGCACATATATACAATCACATCATAATCATAAATGCAATAAATAAAGCAGTAAAAGCAACCACAACTATCCTAAAGAGAGCTAGGACTGACTCGCTTAGGGAAGATGGACCAGCAAGAGGTCAACTTCTCTATAATCCCCAGCAGAGTCGCCAGCTGTCGCATTACGCGAAAAAACCGGCGGGAAAAAGACACAGAGCCGCCACCGTGCGTTATTTATCCCAAAGGCGGGAAAGGAAACGCTCGAAGTAAACCTGGAAAGGAATGGTCTCGCGACCAGAGATTGATATGATCGGGAGTCGGTTATACGAAGGGAAGGTATTAGCACCCCTACGCATCCATCGTACTCGACGGGATCCACGCTCAAAAGAATAGAATAAGGTTGTTGAATAACTGCTCAAAAACTACACACACACTGGAATAAGAGACAGGTGAAAGAAGACGGAGAAAGCGGACTCGGCAGGATGCCGCATCCTGGGCCTACGTAGTTTGTCAGATACAAACATCAGAGTCGACATAGTTCAGGGGAACGGGAAACGTGCTCTCTAGGTGTAAGACCCCAATTTTGTCCCTAAGATCCCTCATGGCATCATATCATATCATATCATTGCCTCAAGGATCATTGTACACCTTGCCTCCTTCCCTGTGGGTGGGCTATCTTTTGAGAGTGGTTCTTGATCACCAAGCATGTTTAGCATTTGTATATTATTGCTTTTCATTTGTTTACTAACCCAAAAGTACAAAAATATTGTCATCTAACATTGTTACTTGCAGATGAAGCTACATTAGGTCAAGCCAGTCACAGGCAAGCATTGAGCAATAGATGGTGGCCATTTTGAAGAATTTGGGCACCATGATCATTAATCAAGAGTTCATATGAACCATGATATCATTTTGAATCAAGATCTCAAGTGGTAGAGGCTTGAATTTCATCTGAGCTCAGCTAGGTCAACTGAAACCCTATAGAAGTCAACACAAGTCAACTGTGCATTTAATCATGGATTTGAAGGTGGGAGATGTTTAGAAAGACCTCATTCATTTCCATACAAGTCTCATTTAACATATCAAACATCAACATGGAAGAATTTGAGGTCAGATGGAAAGTTTCCAAAAATAGTAAGTGACCTGTAATTTCAAACTGCCAAAAATGGAAAGGTCTTCTCCTCAAGTTTACATCATCAAGAATGATTCAAATGAAATTTTGTCCAACATTAAAGTTGAAGATCTTGCTCTCACCTTTCCAAAAAGTCCAAGAACATCCATTTCTCATTTGTGGTTGAAGAATTATGATCAAATCATTGCCAAGGAATTTTGGACTTCAAGCTTGCATAACTTTTGCACCAAATGGCCAATTCAAGTGATTCTTTTTGGAGCATTTCTCTCTTGATCTCTACTATCATAATCATGAATCACATTTCATCAATTTTCATCATAAAAATATTGCATTTTTCACTTGATTTTATTTGAATTTTGGAGGGAAAGTATCAATTTGAAAAATGTGCATTATTTTCAATTCCAACCAATTACACTTGCCTCCAAACAGGATTTGAAACTTGTTCCAAGTGCAAATCGTGCATTGTTCCATTGCCTTGCACATGTGAGGGTGTTTTGGCCAAATTGCATAACACTCCTATTTCACTTAATCCATTGCATTTTGCTTAATCATGATTAGTGAGCTTCATTAACAGTTGATATATAAAGCTAATCATAACAGAAAATCATAAGAACAACTTCACAAACTCAGATCTGAAATTTTCATCTCAAATTCTCTCAACTTTTTTCATCAATTTTCTTCATATCTTTTGCTTTGCTTTCGATCTGTTCATCATCTACAGGCATAATAGAAGAAGATTGAAGCAAGATCTTGTGGAATTCTTGAAGAATCGTGGACTGTTGGAGCTTGTGCATAACCATGGCATTTGAAGATTCCATCAAGATCCAGCACGATTGAGCTGTTGTTCATCATCCATTCACCTATCCAAACATTGTAGAGTACCTGTTTCCACTTGCTAGGACCTGAGAAGCACGATTTCACTTCTGTTGCATCATTGAGGTCAGTTTTCGATGCTCACAATTCTTGAAATTGTTAGGTGCATCTTGTAGATCCTTGAACATAGGTTATGCTGAGCTTTAGATCTCTTAATTTCGTGCTGTATTGAGATAGTTATGTTGAATTGAAGTTTGGTTGGTGAAACTTTCTCTGCTCGATTCTTTTGATACAGTTAGAATTAGATGAAATCAATGCTGGATTATTGATGTGTGATGCAAGATGAATCGATTGATATATGTTTGGTAGATTTCTGTGCATGTTGGATCTTGAGGATGATGAACACGATGAATGTGTTTGAACATCTAGGGTTTCTGTTCCCAGAATCATTTTGATCTTCATTAGCGTGAGTTTGCATGCATTTTGTTGTTTCTCGCCCATGCAATGGTCCACCGTGTACACTGAGTGGCCATTTGATTGGCCTTCCTTCGCTTGCCGTGCCACATCACTTAATGAAACGGCGCGTTTCATTAAGTTGAACGCCATTTTTAAATCTTCACTCGGTTCGATTCCGAGCCAGAGCATTTCACATATTTGCTTTTGCATTTTTTTCTCACTTGTGCTATACATGATCATGCTACTTTATTCATGCATTTTTATTTTTTTCTTCCTTAAAAAATTCATAACTCCAAAAATATGTATCCAAATCACATGAAATTTTTTGCACAATGATCTTCATGATGTCTTCTATTTTCTGGATATTTTTACAGAATTTGTGCACGGTTGAAAATGTTTTTGGCCTAGGGTTTATGTTTACATGTCATATGTTGCACCTTGCTTGCCATTTTGGTTGTGAAATGATGATGGTTGATCCAATGAATGTGAAAATTGACATGCATAAACTAGACATCTTAATGGTAATTTTGGTATATAGTTTACATTTTTCTCATTTCTAGATGTTGACATATAATGTGATTAATGTAGGTGTGACAATGTGTGTCACACCATTTCTTGTCCAACTTGCTGATTTTATTTACCATGCCAAATAAATGCCAAATGATCTGAATTCTTTCATGATGCTACTTCTGGATGTTAGGATTGATCATGAATTTGTGTAGAATTTTTAGATCCATTTCCCATTTGTTTGAGATTTTCTCTTCTGGCTTGTCATGTTTGAACTTTTGATGAGTGTTGAACTTTCATGATTTGTGAAATTCTTATGCCTTATCATATGAGCTTGAAATTTTACACATGTTTTCTAGACACATTGAAGTTTGTCTTGGCTTTGGTTTGAGTCATTTATCACTTGTCATCTCTGTTTTAGGATTGCCTTAAGTTGATGTATCAATTTGTGCTTCCTTTGAACTTGTTTGTGCTTACCATGACTTAGTGAATTTGATTGCCATGCTTATACTTTTCCAAATGCCATGATTTTTGGTGTGCTGATCATTTGATGTGTTCTGTTTAGACATGATTTTTATTGAGATTTATTGAGTCATTTTGGAATTAATATGCTTGTGATCATTCTGTTTGCATCATTGAGCTTCCAACTTGCATACATTGACATGATTTGTTTATGAAATGAGTTTGGTTGATGATTTTGACATGAGACCACTTGGATATTGTTCTTGATTGATTAAACTTGATTCTTGTGAATTTTCATGTTCTGTTTTAAATTTTTTCTCCTTCTTTGACCCTAGGCTTTGACCTAGTGGTTGGTTGCTCATGTTTGAAGCTTTGTTTCAGGTTACACATTCAAGTTACACAATTGATGATGCATCCTCTTGAGAGCATTTGATATTTGCTTTTGGTTACTAATGTGTGTTTTGTAGGTTGAGGTTGACTCTCTTGAGTTCAACTTGTGGCTTATGCCTTTGCCTATATTGGTTGTCTGTTGTATCAACTGTTGATTGTTTGTCTGTATAGCATACTGATTTGTCTGATGTTTCCACAGGTACATTTAGTTGCTATAGTTCATTGTGAACTTGCTTTTGCTTTGCTTGATAGCTTAAGCATTGAGGTATAACATCTCTTCTTCATGTAGTCTGGAAGACCTGGCCTGTTACTTGGCCAGGCACCTGTCTGAAGTCCTCCTTAAGAGGCAATGTTTGTGATTGTTTATCTTTGTCCCCAAGCAGGAAAAGTCCTTTTGATAAGGCAATTGGTAGATAGAAGAGATGTGTAGTCCATCTCCTACTATTCTGTGTGTCATCCCTTTGCTCACATTACATGTTGTAGCATTGTGGATATTAACCCAAGATCTATAGAGTCATTAACTTGTGGAGAGAGTTCCAACTTTCTGAACTCCCACACCTTCTGATATTCAAAGCTCTCCCAGGCCAGGGATAAGAGCAATGAGGCACACCCCTCATATCCTTTCATCTGCTTCACCTTAACTCTCAATGTTAAGGTTAAGAGCACCGTCTACCCCATTCCAGTTGACTTTAAAGTCTAACCCTTGCTTGAGCCTAATTGCTTGTATATAGTGTGTGCTAACTGAATCATTGATAGCTTATTGGTTCATTTGTACATATTTGCTTGTGTGCTTTGTGCATTTATCATCATTAATTGTTCATTATTGCATGATCATCATTTCATATCTTTGTGACACATCTTTGATTGCCCATTGAGGAATCAACAGTAAGTCCATTCATTGGCCATTGTTCCTATGATTTGGAAGGGATTGAGTGTAAGACCATTTCATTGGCCACTTATGTCCTCTTTGCTTAGTGCTTTTGTTTGTTTGTTGTATGTGAGGATGCAATTGTAAGCCCATGTTGTTGGCCTTTGTATTCCTATGATCATCCTTTGGAGATTAGAGTAAGCCCAGATAGATTGGCATCTGACATCCATGTTTTGTTTTATTTTGGGAGATTGGAGTAAGCCCATATATTGGCATCTGGTATCCACCCTTTTGTTTTGTTTTGCTTTAGGAGGTTGGAATAAGTCCATTTATTGGCATCTGACATCCCTGTTTGTTTTAGGAGACTGGTGTAAATCCATTGATTGGTATCCGGTATCCGCCTTTGTTGTGAGATTGGTATAAGTCCAGCAATTGGCATCCGGTATCATTTGTCTTGCTTATTTGTTATTGCTCATTTGCCTATTCCTAAGGACACACTTGAATCATCTTCTATATGATCTCAAGAGGTGAACCTTTCTGAGAAGTTTTACACTCCCTCACCCTTCACCCTCTTTGTCCTAAACCTTTTCACATGTTAATTCAAAAACTTTGAACTATTGTGCAAACATTTTCATGTCTTTTCAAATTAGAAACCTGGACCCTAAGTCCTTGACTTTTCAAACTCCATTTCATAACACTTCTTTGAATCAATTCTAATCATACTTTGACCATATTTTATGAATACTCATAATCAATTAACTTCACCCATTCAATTGTTTTGTGGCTTTGTCCATTGTTGATATGTTTTCATACATTAGCCATAGGTTTCAATTACCATAGTGGTTGATATAAATCTTACCTTATCCTTAGTTGAGTTGATTTTAAGTCTTCCATACTTATTATAGGGTTAACCCCTCACTAGTATGTTGAAGCCGTCCTCGCATGGTGGATTGTTGATTCAGGTTGAGTTTTCTCCCATTGGTAATGAAAAGCCTTAGTGCTCTTGTTTTAAAATGAACCCACTCATATTTTGGAAAAATTTTAGCCGAACTACGGCGTTTTGATCCTTACCTTTCATGGAAGGTACGTAGGCAACGGGTTCATCCGTTCAAACACAAAAACAATAAAAATTGTATATTCTTTTCTCATCTTCACAATCATGTTTGCACAATATGTCATAAACAAATAAACTTTTTTATACAACAAGTGTGAAAAGGGCTCCCTAGGAGTACCTAGGACGTTTTGGGTGCCTAACACCTTCCCATTGCGTAATTAACCCCTTAGCCAGACTCTCTGATCTTTTTATTAGTTTTCTATGTGTAAAACTTCTTAGGCTTTTGTTCGCTTTTTAGCCATTCCTTAGGATAAATAAAAGTGCGGTGGCGACTCGATTCTTTGTATGCTTTGCTTTTGGTTTAATCAATAAAACATAAAGTGACGAATACACCGCTACACTAGGACATCGCATCCCATGCATACGTATCTTCTCTAACCAGAGTAAGAATCAAAGCACTCGTAGCTCGGCTAACGCACGCCAAACAAAACGCTAAACAGAGACGCTGAGACGTCAAAGCAAACACACAACAGGAATCGGAATGCCAATCGCTGGGCTTACATCCAACTCCACACAAAACAATCAAACGGGAAACCGAATGTCAATCGCTGGACTTACATCAGACTCCAAGCACACACACAACACGGGAAACCGACTGCCAATCGCTGGACTTATGTCAGACTCCGAACAAACAAACCCACACAGGAAACTGACTGCCAATCGCTGGACTTACGTCAGACTCCAAACACACATAAGAGGGTCGAAAAAGAAAAGAGCGCCCGGAGAGATCTTCTCATCTCCTGCCTACGTACCTCATCTGGCATGAGGATCAGGGTGACGTAGTTCCCCTTAACAGGGAAAGAACTTCTATCCTAACCAGAGACAAGGGAGATAACAAGCTACTAGGGAGACTACGACTCGAGCCTAGAAGTTGGCATGCATACGATCCCTATGTTGAGGTCTCTAATCCTAACTCACACAGGGAGCAAGCTATCTAAACAGCAAGTAAGCAAACACACAAGAGAGCAAGCACACACACTATATGCAAACAAGTGGCTCATACAAGGCTGGGCTTTAGTCAAGGGGTCAAATCAACCTCGACAAACAAGCCAACTGGAAAGGGGTGTTTGGAGCTCTTAACCCTAACATTGAGAGTGAGGGTGAAGCAGATGAAATGGGAAATGAGGGTTGTGCCTCATAGCTCTTATCCCTGGCCTGGGAGAGCTTGAATCAATGAAAGTGTGGGAGTCCAGAATGTGGGACTCTATTCCACATGACTGACACAACAAGATTTTGGGTTTTTATTCAAAGTGCATCAACACATGGTGTGAGCAAGATGAAAGACACAACTGAATAGAAGGGGATGGACTGCACATCCCTTCTATCTGCCAATGCCTCTTCACTTAGGAGGTCTTTAAATGTACACGGCACAAAGATAAACAACCACGAACATTGCCTCTTAAGGAGGGCTTCAGACAGGTGCCTGCCAAAATAACATGACAGGTCTTCCAGACTACATGGAGAGTAGGAAATTACCTAGGTGGTATGCCAACCACAAGCAAAGCAAAGCAACTCAAGCAATGAGTTAAAGCTACTAAAGTACCTGTGTAAACAACCAACCAATCAGTATGGTATTCAGACAAATAGTCAATAGTCAACAACAGTCAGACAACTAATATACACAACAAGTCAAGCCAACAAGTGGCAAACAATCAAGTGAATTCCTCTCCAAGGAACCTACAACACAACAAATGTTAGTGAAGCACATCATTTTGCATCTCAATTTATGAGATCAACATCAACCATCAAGACTTATTGCTTGCACCTGAAATGCACAACTCAAAATGTGAGTCCAAACCACTAGGTCAAAGCCTAGGGTCAAAATTGGATCAAAAAACCAAAATAGAACTTGATATTTAACATGAAGCAACTTCAAACAAAGGAGAACATGTCCTAAAAAGGACCAAGTCAAAATCATCAAGCAACATCATTTCATGTGCAAGAGAAGGCAAAGGCAAATCCAAAGCTCACAATTGATCATCAAGAATGCAAATTCCACATCAAAACAGAAATGACTCAAACAATTATGGAAATTTTCATGAGCATACAACATGTCCAACATAATCATCATGCCAAAAATCATAAACAGAGAAGCTCAATTGGCTAGGCAATGAAAATGGAGAAAGTCAACATCAAATTGTGTGACACACATTGTCACACCATATTAGCATGTGCATAAAACAGAAATGACAAATGATAAAAATGCACAACCAAGCCTCAAAAGTCATGCTATGTGTTAGGAATCATCATGCAAAATTTCATGGCACTCGGATCATTATTGAGCATTTCACGATAGTTTGAATGAGGCATGGTCCAAATGTATACATGTTCAATCAATCCAACACAATTTATTTTCCAGAAATGATAAAATCCTAAAATCAACACCATAAAATTCTATATATCTCAAGGATCATGTGGAAAAAAACCTGGCATTATTTGGATCATTATTCAATTAGTTATGATTTTTTGAACATCATGCATCAAAATGAAATAAAAATTGAAAAGCATGGAAATATTATATTGAAATGAATTGGAAATGTGGAATTGCCTAGCCAGGATTCGAAGTGAGGGGCGCTTCCAGGGATGAAACGACGTCGTTTCGTCTAATGGTAATAAAATGAAAAAAATGGAGCGAATGCTGAAGCGGGGATTCGAAGGGGAAGCGCCTAGTGCCCAAAACGGTGCCGTTTTGGATGAACCCTAGGTTCATACCAGGCAGCGGCGCGTACTGTTCACCTGCGGCCAATCAGCGGTGGAAACCACCGTCTCCTACCTTGAGACGGTGGTGAACAGTAACCCTCACTCAATTTTTTTTCCAGAAATTTCGAAATTATACATCATTCAAAAGCTCTCAACATGAGGAGTTCAAATCTAACAATATTTTGGCCTAATTCCTAATAAAAAATGCAAATCGATGAAGAACACTTTTATGCATCAAGACTTTAAATCATCATTACTCCATGAATATTTGTCCATTTTTCAAGAATTTTATATCAGTGTGATCAGCATGCAAAGGACTGCAAGATTATGTGCATATAAACATGAATTAAGAGATGCGAAAATGTGACCTCTTGAAGCTCCAACAATGGCAGTGGTAGGTTCAAGGCTTGGTAAGCATCCAAATTCACTCCTGAACACTTGTTATGAATCCTGAAGTTGAAATTGAGGCCTGGAGATGCTTGGATCTAGCTCAATCAACAATTTCCATCTTCATGTTCTTGCTTGAAGTATGCACAAATTCTGCTCGAATTCAACGATTCAATGCTTGATCTACACTAAATCAATACCAGAGAACAAGAATATGGAAGAAAAATCAAGTGTTCTTTGAAGAATTTTTGAATTATGGTGGAGAGAAAATTTTGGAGGTAAAAAAGTTCTAGATCTAGAAATGATGAATAATGGAAATTCTGTTATGATTAGCTATTTATATGACATGCTAATCCATTTCCTAATCATGCTTAGGCTTGGCTAATTAAATTTTAATGAGAAAAGAGGTGTTATGCAAAATTTGGTTTTTTCACCCCATGCATGCAATCCCACGTGAACAGTAACAATGGTCATTCAATTTCACTTAAAATCCTCCTATGGACATGTTGGAATGGTTAAAAAGCTCATATGATGCACCAATTTTGAATTAATGATTTTCCCTCCAAAAATCACATGAATAAGCAAATGATTATATGATGAATTTTCATGCAAAGTGATAAATGTTTTAGAAAGTTCATGTCATGAGAAGAATTATGCAAAAAGGAGCACTCAATTTGGAGTTCTAGATCAAAAGTTATGGCCTTTTGAAGTTCCATGCACACTTGGCAATGATTTGATCATATATTCTCAACCGTTCATCAGATGCTCATGATCTTGGACTTTTTGGAAATGGGAGAGAAATATCTTCAACTTTCATGTTGGACAAAATTTCATTTGAAGCTTATTTGATGTTGGAAAGTTGAGTTGAAGTTGGTCCAAAAACTTGCCATTTTTGGAAACTTGAAATTACAAGTCACTTTCCATTTTGGGAAACTTTTGATCTGGCTTCAAAATATTCAAGGCATGAGTTTGACATGTTGAACAAGCCTCTTTGGGACATGAATGAGGTGTCTCAAACCATTTCTCCAACTCCCAGCCCTCAGTTGACTTGCAGTTGACTTTTATGGGCCCCAGATGACCTGAAACTGCACTGTGGACTCTTGAGCTTCTAACACTTGGTCAAGTTACTTCAAAATGAACCTTGGGTTCACATAAGCTCTCTAGAACAACCATAGGGCCTTTTTTTTCTCATGGAAATGCTTTGGCTCCTTGCACAGATGAATCCTTCTGATACCAGTTTTGACTGATAAGATGCAAGGTACTATGCAATGTTAATGCAATGTTAATGCAATGTTAATGACCTAAAAAAATGAAATGAATGTACAAATGGGGGGTGAAAAATTGAGGTGCTACAGGATGATCCTTCTGAATTCTGATAGAGGGTCCCTTGTTGATTTTGTCATCTTCAGGTTCAGCTTGAGGAGGTTCTTCTTCCTTATTTTTGTCTGAGAAGTCAACTGGAGAATCATTCAGAGATGTCTCAACATCGTCTGTGACATCCATCTGTTGGTCATCAACTACAACATTAATGGATTCCATCAATACATTAGTTCTGGAATTAAAGACCCTGTAAGCTCTATTGTTTGTTGAATAGCCCAGAAATATTCCTTTATCACTTTTGGGATCCATCTTCCTTTTTTGCTCACGATCAGCCAGGATATAGCATTTGCTACCAAATACATGAAAATATTTGACTGTAGGTTTTCTTCCTTTCCAGACTTCATAAAGGGTTGTGGGAGTTCCTTTCTTTAATGTCGCTCTGTTGTGAACATGGCAGGTTATGTTCATGGCTTCAGCCCAAAAATGATAGGGCAATTTCTTAGCATGAATCATAGCTCTGGCTGATTCTTGAAGAGTCCTATTTTTTCTTTCCACCACACCATTTTTCTGGGGAGTGATGGGAGATGAGAACTCATGATGAATTCCTTCTGAAGAGCAGAATTCAGCAAATTTGTTGTTCTCAAACTCCTTCCCATGATCACTTCTAATTTTGACAACAGGACTTTCTTTTTCCCTTTGAAGTTTCAAACAAAGCTCCTTAAAGACTTCAAATACATCAGATTTTTCTCTTATAAAATTGATCCAGGTGTATCTGGAGAAATCATCCACCACCACATATGCATATTTCTTCCCACCAAGGCTTTCTACTTGCATGGGTCACATCAAGTCCATATGAAGTAGTTCCAGGACTTTGGTAGTTGTGTCATGTCTGAGCCTCTGGTGTGACATCCTTGTTTGTTTTCCAATCTGACATTATCCACATATTTTTCCCTCATCAATCTTTAAGTTGGGAATTCCTCTAACAGCTTCAACTGATATGATCCTTTTCATACCTTTAAGGTGCAGATGGCCCAATCTTTGATGCCATATCTTCACTTCTTCTTCTTTGGATAAGGTACACATTGAAGAGTATCCAATTTCTTGAGAGCTCCACATGTAGTAGTTGTCTTTGGACCTAACTCCTTTCATGATTACTTTATTTTCTTTGTTAGTAATCAGACATTCAGTTTTGGTGAAGTTTACATTCATACCTTGATCACACAGTTGACTGATGTTTATAAGATTAGCAGTTAATCCCTTAACAAGTAGGACATCATCAAGATCAGGAACTCTAGGGCAATCCAGCCTACCCATTCCCTTGATTTCCCCCTTTGCACCATCACCAAAGGTAACATAACTCATGGCATGAGAATGAAGTTCAGTTAGCAAATTTTTGTTCCCAATCATATGTCTGGAGCAACCACTGTCAAAATACCAATCTTCTTCGGCTGAGACTCTGAGGGAAGTGTGAGCTATTAGACTTGTGACCTTTGTCTTAGGAACCCATTGCTTTTTGTTGACAGTCTTGTGATGCTTGGACCTTGATTGGTATTGAGACTGAACAGGGCCAGGATAGCCACATAGCTTATAGCAGAAGGGCTTCAGGTGGCCAAATTTTCCACAGTATTGGCATTTCCATCTTTGATGCTTCCCTTTTTGCTATTGTGACATTTGATGTGACATCTCAGGTTTGCTTTTAACATGGCTACACTTAGGTTTGGATTTTGGTTTGCAACCAGTGTAACTGCACTCAACCTTGAATCCAATACCAGATTTGTTTCCTGTTATTTGGTCAGTCTGGAGAATCTTGTCTAAGATGGAAGATCCATTGTTAAGCATTCTTACATACTTAGTCATCTCATCTAGTTTGGAATTCAAGAATACAGCTTCAACCTTCAATTTTGAGATGGTTTCCACAAGCTCTTCCTTTTCATTTTCCAGTTGAGCTATCACTTTCTTCTGGCTTTCAACTTGTCTTCACACTCCTGCACTTCTGTGGCACAATTCTTTAAGGGTTCTTTCATCATCAATTGACCCTTCCTCAGACCCCCATCTTTCTGTCAATGCAGTCACATGGTTTGTAGCTTCTTCTGTTTCACTTCCATCAAACCAAGAGGCCACAAGACTCCTCTTTTGTTTCTTGAGGTAGGTCCCACATTCAGTTTTAATATGACCATACCCATTACACTCATAGCACTGAACTTCTTTGGGATTTTCTTCAGACTTTGGTTTCTTACCAAAGCTGTTGGATTTACTGATGTCAGATGTGATGTGATGTTCTTGACATTGCCCTTTGCTCTCACATCTACCTTTTTTATCAGTCTGTTGAACTATCTTCCCAGCATTGCTATCTCATTTTCTAGGTCTTCATCAATATCTTGACCACCTTCCTCATCTTCCTCTTCAGTGTTTAACATAAATGCTATGTTCTTGGCTTTCTTTTCAGCTCCATCACATATTCCCATCTCAAATGTTTGGAGGGATCCAATTAGCTCATCAACTCTCATATTTGAGATGTCTTGAGATTCTTCTATGGTTGTTACTTTCATAGCAAATCTCTTGGGGAGTGACCTGAGTATTTTTCTTAATAACTTCTCATCTGACATCTTCTCACCCAAGGCTCCAAAGCCATTGGCAATTTCAAGGATACTCATGTAGAATTCATGAATATTTTCATCTTCTTTCATCCTTAAGTTTTCAAACTTGGTGGTGAGCAGCTGTAGTCTAGACATTTTCACTCTAGTGGTGCCTTCATGAGTGGTTTTGAGAATGTCCCAAGCATCTTTAGCTACTTCACAAGTGTTTACTAATCTGAAGATGTTCTTGTTCACTCCATTGAAGATGGCACTCAATGCTTTAGAATTTCCAAGGGCTAGATCGTCCTCCTCCTTGGACCATTGTTCTTCAGGCTTTTTCTCAACAGTGGCTTCTCCTTCTTTAGTGACTACAGGGTGCACCCAGCCTGTCAATACAGCCTTCCAAGCCTTGTTATCAAGAGATTTTAGAAAGGCAACCATTCGAGGTTTCCAATAGTCATAGTTAGAACCATCCAAAATTGGTGGCCTGTGAACAGATCCTTTATCTCTCTCCATTGTACCAGAAAGTATTGCCCCTAGATCTCACCCAGAACCAGAGCAGGATGCCTGCTCTGATACCAATTGAAATTCTGGTATCAGATATAAGATATCGAAGATAATGTCACAACACTAATATCTATTCACACACAATGGATAAATATACAGAATGGTAAAGCAAATAACACAAGCAATTGTTAACCCAGTTCGGTGCAACTCACCTACGTCTGGGGGCTACCATGTTGGTGTAAGCCCTAGAGGCCAATACTTTTGGTACTTGTATCGAATAATAAAAGGCTTTTCTTTATTACGTTTGTTTAATAAAGTCCCTAGAATAGCTAGTCCGTTTAATGTATTAAGTGTGACTTAATCATGAGAACACATTAAACATAAGGACATTATTCTTAAAGTATCCGTAGTCGAGCTTTAGTGTGAAGTGGGATAACGTTAAAGCATTAAGACTATTATGTTTGTAGACTGATGATCACATCTCATGGATCATGGATAAAGAGTTATCAAGTCTTAAACATAGGTATGAATATTAGGAGTAATATTTATACCGGATTGACCCGATATGAGAACACTATATAGAAAGTTATGCAAAGTGTCATAAGTTATTCTCATGGTGATAATGGTGTATACCACTCTTCGACCTGAAACCACTATGGACCCTAGATGTAGAGTCGAGTACTTTATTGCTGATCCAACGTTGTCCGTAACTGGATAACCATAAAGACAGTTGATGGGTACTCCACGAAGCATGCTGAGGGACATGAGTGACCTAGATGGAATTTTCCCATCCTGCATAACAGGATAAATGTCTATGGGCCCAATATTGAAGTGGACAAGGATGACACGGTCTATGCCTTGTGTTCAATATAGACATAAGGGCAATAAGGGTAATTATACACATAAGTATTATCACAGAAGGTTTTGTCAGATCACATGACATTTTCGTGTCTTGGGTAGCAGTGATGTGTTGCTAGATACCGCTCATTGTTTATTATGTTAAATGTGTGATTTAATATAATTGTCAACGTCACGAAAACCTACAGGGTCACACACAAAGGACGGATTAATGAGAGGTGGAGTAACTAAGGAATACCGTAAGGTACGGTGCCCTTAAGTGAATTATAGAACATCGTAAGGTACGGTGTACTTGAGTAGAATACAAAATATGGTAAGGTACTATGGGCTTAAGTGATTTTGGGCATATTATAAGATATGGGCCAAAATACACTTAAGTGGGCTTTTTAGCTTGAAGCCCACACAAGTGGTTCTATAAATAGAACCCTTGTGCAGAAGCATTCATGGCGGTTGCATTATTTTTGTTTTCTCTCTCTCACACACACTCAAAGCCTTCATTCGTACCAGCTAGCACTGAGATTGAAAGAACCTGTTCGTGTGGACTGAGTAGAGACGTTGTCATCGTTCAACGTTCGTGATCGCTCCGTGGATCTGCATCAAAGGTTTTGATCATCACAAGAGATCTGCACCAAAGGTTTCAATCGTCACAAGAGGTAAATATTCTATCACTGATCATGACCATTCGTAAGGATCTCTAAAGGAGAAAATTTTAATTTCCGCTGCGTTTTGGATCGCAATTCTCCTTCAGTGGTTTTAGAGCCACTTACGAAACCATGACTCGGATAGCTGTTTATTTTCTGTATTAATATGATTAAAAGACAGAATGAATCAATTAATTAAACGAGTAATTAAATTTGGCATCATGAGTGTACGAATTGGATGATTGATGTTGACTATGCTTCGGAACCGACATTAGTATGGTGAAGCAGCGATACATCGATCGTCCATAGGTTACGCAATTGAGACCGATCAACTTATATATGATATAAGTAATCCTAATGCAAAGTACGGTATATGTGATATGATGTTTCTATTTCGTTCATTCAAACACTAAATGGTTGTTTTCCTTTGAGCAATCAATGGTCATTTGCTTCGGAATCCGACATTAGTATGGTGAAGCAATGACCTGTTGATCAATCATACTGAATCAACAATCGAGGTGTGTTTGACGGTCTGAAATTGGCGCATTAGGGTTGGTGACGGCGCAAGGGTTGTGCCGTCAAAGAGTTGTGAATTTAGGGCTTTTGGAACACGTTTGTTGACTATTTCAAAGTTTTGTTATTTTGGCCTCGTGACGTTCGTCACGAGCTTGTGACGATCGTAACAAGCTGGACGTGACGGTTGTCACATGCTTTGTGACGGTCGTCACACTCACAAATCCAGAATTCTAGGCGTTTCTGTTTTTGGCCGCGTGACGCTCGTCATGGGCCTATGACGGTCGTAACAAGCTTTTGACAGTCGTAACATGCTTGTGACGGTCGTCACACTCACATAGTCAGAATTCTCGGGGTTTCTGTTTTGTGACTGCGCAAGAGTTGTGTTGATGCAAAACGATGTCCATTTCAAATGAATTGTTCATTAAAATTTTTGGACAGGGGCGTTGCCCCCTTGACCCCCGTCCGCTGATCGGTCAGTGGAACCACCGTCCGCTGACCGGGTAGCGGAACCCCCGGCTAACTCTGCGTAGTATGATCGGTCGCCAAAATTTAATTTGGTTTTAATTAATTAAAGGAATTAAAAATTAATAATAATGTGTTTGTTATTATTGCCTTGTTGTGATCAGTTATGGCCTTAGTCTTCCTTTATTTTGTTTTGGGTTTTTTTTTTTAAATACGATCTGCGTGTCGTGCCTCTCCTTTTAATCTCTTAGTGTAACTTCTTTTCTCATCTCAATCCCTCGTATGTAAAACGAGTTTCTTCTGTAATGTAATGATATGAAGAAAGAGAAGAATTCAATATCAAAGGAGGATAATGATATGAAGAAAGAGAAGAATTCAATATCAAAGGAGGACAATGTTATGAAGAAAGAGAAGAATTCAATATCAATGGAGGACAAGCTTGAAGATCTTGCTTGGAGAAGCTTAGATCGTTATTAGGTTAGCTTAGGTTCTCTCATTGGCTTGGGAGAACAATTGCGCTAGGGGTCATAACTGTTTCATTATGTATGTTGATGCATGTGTATGTATGTTGATGCATGTGAATATATGTTGATGCATGTGAGAGACGATTTATATGATAAATAAGCCGGTGAGATCATAACAATTACAATTCCCTCAAATTAAATATTAAGTTTATGCTTTCCAAGTTTTAGCACTCATCAAGACTAGTATCGGATAATGTAGGTTTCGCCTACGCGAGGTGCATGTTCTATATTAGTAAGGTGCGATGGGATAATTGTAATATCCAATTGCTAAAACAATGGGTCAAACTTAACTAAATAAATTATAATAAGATTATATATGTTTAGAAGCAAGAGTTGGGAATAATCCATATGATGGATTGGAATAAGGAGTTATTCACCCAACTGAAATTTTCGAGAGTTGTATGAGATACAACTGGAAGGAGTTCCTACCTAAATAACCTAGTTTTATGTAATCCGCCTACGCGGACTTAGAACGAAGTGAAATATGGATCTCGACCCACTAGAAAATCTTCCAACGGGATTTTCCGAATCAAATGATGAGGGTCATTTGTTTTGAGTAAAATAGTGGGAGCATATTTGATTAAAGGCCTAATTAAATATGTCAATGATACTTATATTTTCTTAATCCTTATGTAGATAACCATGACAGCAAACACCTCTAACAACATCTTGCGATCAATCCTTGATAAAGAAAAATTGTCTAGGACAAATTTCCTGGATTGGCACCGAAACCTGAGGATTGTCCTCAAACATGATAAAAAGTTGTATGTCTTGGAGAAACCTGTTCCTGAAGAGGAACCTCCTAGTTCTGCACCTAAGGCAGAAAGAGATGCTTATAAGAAGCATGTCGATGATGCCAATGAAACTGCTTGTCTCATGCTAGCTACCATGAACTCAGAATTGCAAAAGCAACATGAGAACATGGCAGTGTTCGATATGATCGAACACTTGAAGATGCTCTATCAAGAGCAAGCAAGGCATGAGAGGTTTGAAGTTTCAAAAGCCCTTTTTCAAAGCAAGTTAGCTGAGGGAGCCCCTGTAAGTCCCCATGTGCTCAAGATGATTGGGTATGTGGAAAACCTTGAAAGGTTGGGTTTTCCCCTCGGAAAGGAACTTGCGACTGATTTGATCTTGCAATCGTTGCCAGATAGATTCAGTCAATTTGTCCTAAATTTCAATATGAATGATATGGATAAATCTCTTCCTGAACTGCTAGGCATGTTAAGAACACCTGAGCAGAATCTGAAGACAAAAGGAAAGTCCATTCTGATGATCGGAAATGGAAAGAGACAGAACAAAAGGCCCACCAAGCAGGGTGATAAAGGGAAAGGCAAGGAAGTTGCCAAACCCAGACCCACTGTTGCTGCTTTGAAGCCTAGTGGAGGCATAGCAAAGGCAGGCACCTGCTTCCATTGCGGTAAGACCGGACACTGGAAGAGAAACTGCCCAAAGTACCTAGAAGATACAAAGAATGGAATCTTACCTTTGGCATTGTCGATTAGGCCACATAAATGAGAAACGCATTTCCAAACTCCATAAAGATGGACTCTTGGAGTCTTTTGATTATGAATCATATGAGACATGCAGATCTTGTTTAATTGGAAAGATAACAAAGTATCCATTCACAGGTAAAGGTGAAAGAGCGAATGATCTTTTGGGCCTAATACATACTGATGTATGTGGACCACTGAACATACCAGCCAGAGGAGGTTTTCAGTACTTCATCACATTCACTGATGATTTCAGTAGATATGGTTATGTGTATTTAATGAAACACAAATCAGAGTCCTTTGAAAAGTTCAAGGAATTCAAGAATGAAGTACAAAACCAACTAGGTAAGAATATTAAAACTCTTCGATCAGATCGAGGTGGTGAGTATTTAGAGTTTGATGACCATCTGAAAGAGTGTGGGATCCTATCCCAACTTACTCCTCCTGGAACACCCCAATGGAATGGTGTATCTGAGAGAAGAAATCGAACCCTGTTAGACATGGTCCGATCCATGATGAGTCACGCCGATCTTCCAAACTCCTTTTGGGGACATGCACTATTGACAGCAACTTACACACTTAACCGTGTTCCATCCAAAAAGGTTGAGAAGACACCATATGAGATATGGAGTGGTAAGAAACCACATATGTCTTACATGAAGATTTGGGGTTGCGAGATTTATGTGAAACGACAAATTTCGACTAAGCTTGAGCCCAAATCTGACAAATGCTTATTCGTGGGGTATCCTAAAGAAACAAGAGGGTATTACTTCTACAATCCTTCTGAGGGCAAAGTGTTTGTCGCTCGAACTGGAGTTTTCCTAGAAAAGGATTTTTATTTCCAAAGGAACCAGTGGGAGGAAAGTAGAGCTTGAAGAAATTCAAGAATCACAAAGCATCGACACACCTATGGAGGAATTGGAGCAGGAAACACAAGTAGTTGTGTAAGAGCAACCTGCTCAATTAGAACAAGACCAGCGTAGGTCAGGCAGGATACGTCACCTACCTGAGATATATGGATATCTGATCAAGGTGATGTATTACTCATGGAATCTTTGTTTTGATGAAACAGTAAAACAATATGGATTCATCAAGAACGAAGATGAGCCTTGTGTCTACAAGAAGGTTAGTGGGAGCATGATCGTATTCCTGGTATTATATGTAGATGACATATTACTTATTGGAAACGATATCCCTACCCTGCAACAAGTAAAGTCTTGGGTGGGGAAATGCTTTTCTACGAAGGACCTAGGTGAAGCAGCCTATATATTAGGAATCAGAATCTATAGAGATAGATCATAAAATGCTTGGCCTAAGTCAGAGTACATAGACAAGGTGCTGAGACGCTTTAATATGAATGATTCCAATGGTTATGTGTTTTGCTGAAATGGTGGCGCTGTGAGCTTGAAAAGTTCAAAGCAAGATACAGTTGCTGATTCTACAACTGAGGCCGAGTGTATTGCTGCCTCAAGTGCAGCAAAGGAAGTTGTTTGGATCAAAAAGTTCATTAGTGAACTTGGCATAGTCCCTAGCATTTTGGATCCCATTGGTCTCTATTATGATAACAATGGTGCTATCGCACAAGCCAAGGAGCCTAGATCTCACCAACGATCCAAACCCATACTTAGGCGTTATCACCTCATTCGAGAGATAACAGATAAAGGAGATGTGAAAATATGCAGAGTACCTACACTTGACAATATCGTTGACCCACTGACAAAGCATCTTGCGCAGCAGAAGCATGATGGCCATACTAGATCTATGGGCATTAGGGGTATGCCTGATTGGCTCTAGTGCTAGTGGAAGATTGTTGGTGTAAGCCCTAGAGGCCAATACTTTTGGTACTTGTATCGAATAATAAAAGGCTTTTCTTTATTACGTTTGTTTAATAAAGTCCCTAGAATAGCTAGTCCGTTTAATGTATTAAGTGTGACTTAATCATGAGAACACATTAAACATAAGGACACTATTCTTAAAGTATCTGTAGTCGAGCTTTAGTGTGAAGTGGGATAACATTAAAGCATTAAGACTATTATGTTTGTAGACTGATGATCACATCTCATGGATCATGGATAAAGAGTTATCAAGTCTTAAACATAGGTATGAATATTAGGAGTAATATTTATACCGGATTGACCCGCTATGAGAATACTATATAGAAAGTTATGCAAAGTGTCATAAGTTATTCTCATGGTGATAATGGTGTATACCACTCTTCGACCTGAAACCACTATGGACCCTAGATGTAGAGTCGAGTGCTTTATTGCTGATCCAATGTTGTCCGTAACTGGATAACCATAAAGACAGTTGATGGGTACTCCACGAAGCATGCTGAGGGACATGAGTGACCTAGATGGAATTTGCCCATCCTGCATAACAAGATAAATGTCTATGGGCCCAATATTGAAGTGGACAAGGATGAGACGGTCTATGCCTTGTGTTCAATATAGACATAAGGGCAATAAGGGTAATTATACACATAAGTATTATCACAGAAGGTTTTGTCAGATCACATGACATTTTCGTGTCTTGGGTAGCAGTGATGTGTTGCTAGATACCGCTCACTGTTTATTATGTTAAATGCGTGATTTAATATAATTGCCAACGTCACAAAAACCTACAGGGTCACACACAAAGGACGGATTAATGAGAGGTAGAGTAACTAAGGAATACCGTAAGGTACGGTGCCCTTAAATGAATTATAGAACATCGTAAGGTACGGAGTACTTGAATAGAATACGAAATATGGTAAGGTACCAGTGATTTTGGGCATATTATAAGATATGGGCCAAAATACACTTAAGTGGGCTTTTTAGCTTGAAGCCCACACAAGTGGTTCTATAAATAGAACCCTTGTGCAGAAGCATTCATGGCGGTTGCATTATTTTCGTTTTCTCTCTCTCTCTCTCTCTCTCTCTCTCTCTCTCTCTCTCTCTCTCTCTCTCTCACTCACTCACTCACTCACTCACTCAAAGCCTTCATTCGTACCAGCTAGCACTGAGATTGAAGGAACCCGTTCGTGTGGACTGAGTAGAGACGTTGTCATCGTTCAACGTTCGTGATCGCTCCGTGGATCTGCATCAAAGGTTTTGATCGTCACAAGAGATCTGCACCAAAGGTTTCAATCGTCACAAGAGGTAAATATTCTATCACTGATCATGACCATCCGTAAGGATCTCTAAAGGAGAAAATTTTAATTTCCGCTGCGTTTTGGATCGCAATTCTCCTTCATACCAAGCCAGGAAGGAAATTCACTAAAATAGAATTAGTTCAAAGACTCTCCGTACACTTCAACAAGTTACAGTCTTTCTTACCTAATCTCTACCCGTGCAATTTCTACCTAAGCACTCTTATATATGAGAACGCACTCACTTCCCTACAATCACTCACCAGTGATTTTAAACAATAATCCCTTGTGAAAAGAAAATACTTTTCAATTACACACTCTTGATTTTACTTCACAGTTTCAATCAAGAAGACATACTCTTGATCTTGCTTAACAGCTTTGATCAAGAAGACACACACTCTTGCTTAACAGCTTTAGAGTGACAAACTACAACCATAAATCAGTCCAATTCAATCATCAATGGATGACTTGAATGACCTACAAGTCTCACGACTAAACAGACACAAACCCTAGCTCTCTCTCTATGTTTCGCTTAGTCTTGGTTGTATGTTCAAACAGGTTTTCTAAGTCCCTTTTTATAGAAGCATCCAGCTGGGCTTGGACCTCTTGAAAACCCTAAAACTATTTTCCAATCAAATCTTTTTATAATAACTGTTTAGATCTCCTTGGAAAATAAGTAAACCTGGTTGTAATCCATGATTGAATGCGCCAGCTAATCATATCTTCAATCATACAAAGATTGCCTTTAATTGTGCAATCACAAAACACCAGACATTCATACTGAATGTTTTGTGTACAGGATGTCATGACATCGGGTCTGACATCCTGGAAAAATCCTGCATAGTCCAAAAATTCCTTTTATAACTTCCAGCGGGTACAACCATATCAGATGCCATGACCTTGTGTATGTCATCTGAAACAATCCTGCATGAACATGTCTTTCATTTAAGCTCCAGCAGGTACATCCAATATCAGAAGCCATGGCATTGTATGTGGTATTCTGAAACACTCCTGCATGAACATGTTCTTGAACTCCAGCAGGTACATAGGATATCTCATGTTAAGACATCACACACAACATCTTGTGAACACTCTTTGTTTTACCAAAATTGATGCCAACACTTAGAATCAACATTTATCCTTTGCAAAGTGATGGTTAGAGATGGGGGACCAAAGTTGGCGCGAATGTGTGTTAATTGTTGAGCATATGAGGCTCTATTTATAGCTGAATCCATTGCTTTTTGCGCACTTGAATTCACTTTCCAAATTTGGTCATTGATGATGCAAGGGTGCATGGGCGCGTATAGGCCCATAAAATCCTTGCCATTAGTCCACAAATGAGTGTGAGATAGTCTGAATTCAGCTTGGATTGCAAGGCAAGTGTACATTTTGATTTGAAGTTTGATCCTTGCCAAGTGATGACACCATGTTCATACCATGCGCATCCTATGCATTCCTTGTCCAAAATGAATGAATTTGAGCTTTATGGAAAGGTGAGATCAAGAGGAATAACTTTCATTTTCAACACTTTTCCATTTGGAGTTTGTAACTTGAAGAAATTTGAGGTGGAAGTTTGGAAATTTTTGACATATCAAAATTTTTCTAAGTGTTAAGCCATATGTCTCAATATTCCACCTTGCTTAACTTTCTATATGAGCTTCAAATGAGAAAAGTGTCTTCTTCAAAGTTGTATCTTTCTCAAAGAACTTCAAAATGGTCACCAATTTCATGTCATTAGTATTTGAAATGATAGAGTTATGCATTTTTGAAGTTTCAAAAAATCACTTGATCAATGGTATAGGTCAAAAGTGACCTATAATGTAACCTCATATCACATGCTCAAAACAGTTGAATTAGCTCACACTCCAAACATCAAAGTTGAAGTAGACACATTGAATTTGATTGTGCAACTTGTAAATCTTTCATATCATAAAAATTGAGCAAGTTATGGCCTTGGGTAGTTGACTTTTAAATTAGGGTTTAGACAAAATGACCTATAATGTTTCAACATAGAAAATGATTTTCCAAGCAAAAATAGCTCTAGGTCTCAACATGAAAGTTTTTTGGAATGTCATTTAGAGTAAGTTTCATCTTGGAATCATTTTCATATGGTGAAAATTGTAGGATATAGGGTCTAGGGAGACCCGATTTTGATCAGATGAATTCATCTGGCCAACCACCATCAACCAACTTGCTAACTTCCAATTCTCTTGACTTTCTTGGCTCATGGTAGATCATATATCCATAAGATGATTAATTTTGGAGTTCCCGTTGAGAAATTTGATCAATCAGTGAGATAGCTTGTTGGAGAAGTTACTCAAGATACCCAGTCAATCTAGGGTTTCCAAGGCAAATCACCCTCAAAATCTTGAAGAAAACTTGATCAATATAATATGTAGAGAACATTGGGACTCATGTATGATGCACATAACCACTCTTGGATCAATTCTTGGTTGTACTTTTTGTTCCTGAGGGTCTCAAACCCTAGATGTGAACTTGATGAATCAATGGAATCATGCATTTCCTACAAAAGAGTTAGACAAATGGAAAGACATATTTTTTGTATTTTAGTTAGTGAAATGATAAAATACAAGTATGATACAATCACAAAGTTCTTGGTGATCTCTCCCAAAACAAACCCAATGAGAGAGGGGTAAGGAGGATGCCAAGGTATGATCCCAATGATAATGCTTATGATGGAATTGCATGAGGGATCTTAGGGTCAAAATTGGGGTCTTACACACTCCTTAGAAAGATGTTGCATATTTCTTGAACCTCTACCCCAATCATTGTTTTATCTGAGACAAGGAAGATGTGGGAAATCAAATTGTCGAAGAAGGAAGTGTCGCACCCAATGGATGGACCATGGTTGATGATAATGACTACTGAGTCAAATTCGTTGGCTCTAATTTCAGCTTATATGGCCGAAAATAGACTAAACTTGTCGCTTGTCGAAAACTATAAAAAAAGTTAGGATGGCCTTTTTGGCCTGACAAAAGATTCAGAAAGTCTGAGGCCTAATTGTATTTATGACAACGAGCCTTGAGGTTTGAAGAAGACCCTCTTGATTCTACAAAAAAGATGCAGGACTTAGATCCAGTGGAAGAAATAGATTTGGGAGTCAGAGCAGTCAAAAGACCAACCTATATCAATTCTAAATTCGAACCAAGCATTAATGGAAAGGTGGTTGAATTTCTTAAAGAATTCAAATATTGTTTCTCCTAGGATTACAATGAGATGCCAGGGATGATTCGAAACATGGTGGAATTAAAGATACCAATTTGACCTAGTAAGAAGCCGGTGAAGAAATTATCGAGAGGGTTTGTACCAAAAATCATGTTGAAGATCAAAGAGAAGATCAAAAGTTTGCCCAAAAGTAAGTTCATTAGAACGGCCAGGTATATCGAATGGTTAGAAAATATTGTGCATGTTATAAAGAAAAATGGAACTCATAGAGCATGTATAGATTTCATAGATTTAAATAATGTTACATCTAAAGATGAGTACCCAATGCTTGTGGAAGAAATGGTAGTAGATTCAGCAACAGGTTTTGAATATCTAAGTATATTAAATGGATATTCTAGGTACAACCATATTTTTATAAATAAAGAAGACATGCCTAAAATGGAGTTTTAATGCCAAAGTGCTTTAAGACCTTATAAATGGGTAATAATTGCCTTTGGTTTAAAAATTTCTAGGGAAACCTATTAGAGGGATATGAATTTGATGTTCTATGACTTCATGGAAACATTCATGCAAGTTTACATCAATGACATAGACAAAAAATCCTCATCAGAGAATGGTCACTTAGGCCACCTTCAACGATCCTTTGAGAGGATAAAGAAATATGGATAAAAAATGAATCTATTATAGTGTGCTTTATATGTCCATGTAGGATATGTTTTTAGTCTCCATCCTCCTTCAAAAAAGAAGCAACTTAAATCTTTGTTGTGGAAGATAAATGTCCTGAGAAAATTCATCTCCAATTTAAGTGGCAGGACTCAAGCTTTCTCGCCATTACTTCGACTTAAGAAAGAAAGTGACTTCACGTGGGGGAGCGAATAGCGAAAGTGACACGAGGGGTATACTTAAAAGTTTACAAAAAAAATCAACATGTCGTTCAAACAACGTAAAAATATTAACAGAAAGGATAAAATGCAAGTCCTAGAAAGGGAAAGAGGCTTTCAGAGTGTCATATTGGATCTTCGTTGTAGACTGTCGATGATCAACTTGTGGAATTGTGGAGGCAAAACCTTTAATCTTAGCATGCATAGTATTGACATTCTCAAGATGCTAGACTCTAACCAGGGATTTTTCATCTAGTTTTTGTTGACTAACCTTATAGATGTCCTACTTTCCATCTTCAGGCTCTTGCACATTTAACTGCAATGCCTCGATTTCTTTCTTCAAGTGGAGAAGATTTGTATCCAAGGCAGCGATATCTTCATCTTCTTAGTGAAGAGAATCTTCCAATTGTTTGGCTCAGCTATCGAACTCATTAGCCAAGTTCCATTCCTTTGACCTGGAATCTACCTTAGGCGTCATTCTTGTTTATGCTTTATGCTTCCTCTGCAAATTAATAAAAATGCGGTTGAAGGGTGATCCAAACGCAACCACAAAGTTGAAGGCATCATTGGGGGCATTTGGAACGTCGATTTTTTTCAATAGGGACTTGATGCCATAGCCATGAATTAAGTTCTTCTCAAGCGCTTAAAATAGGCCATCCTTTGTTAGTTTGTTCTTCAATTGCTGAAGAGCCCCCTCGATAGTCTCAGGTGCAGTGTTTCCTTCAAAAATAGTCTAAGAACTTGAGCATTTATCAATCGAACTTCCCCTTGCAGCTCATCATTAATTTCACATAGAATTGGGGATTGGTTTTCTTCGTTTCTGCTAACTCCTCTTGATAAAGAGAGGTATCGGGTGAAGGAGTTGGTTTAGCAGTCGAAATCTTTCTAGTTTCCTAATCGATTTCTAATGCAGTCTTTACAACTGGTAGTTCAGTATTTGCAAAAGGGTCAATGATTTTTGGATTTGTGTGAGCATCTTCGTCTGGTTTAGGACGAATAGGAGGAGAAGTGATTTTTTCCCATCTTCCTCAAGAGTTTTGTCTTGAGAAGCGTGGTCCATGTCTACTTCATTATCATCCTTGCCATCAGTGGTTGAAGAAGTGTGCCAGAAGGCTAGTCTTTCTTAGCCGAGTCTTGAGATGCATTGTTGTCCACTTGTATAGGTTTATTGACTTCTTCAGCAGTTTCTTTGAGTGGAGTAGGTTGAATTATGAGGGAGCTAGTCGTTTGAGGTGTTTGGCGTTTGAAACTCGACACAGGTTTGGTCGAAGGGTTATCCTGTAAAAGTTAAGTGTTAGTATTGGAAAAAAATTGAAGAAAGTAAATGGATAAAGAAAGTAAACTCACTACAAAAGTTTGTATAAAGGTCAATTAAAATTAATATGGAAAACAAATTTAAATTTTTCAAATATGAGAATTGACTTGTGTGTCTATTGTTGGACTTGCTTCGACCTTGGGTTTCTTCAAATCTACGAAAGCACTAGAAGCATTTCTAGTTCTCTTCCTGTGTTCGACCGTTGAAAACATACAAAGAAAAATTGTAAATAAGAAAAACATGAAAATTTGGGTTAAGTTGATTTGGAGAGATCCTTCACTTTCGTCACCTTCATGTATAGGGGTTTCAACCTTGACATGATTTATATCAACATGAAGGTATCCCTTGAAACTATATATGTCATTCTTAGTCGGAGTCACTCGTTGAGAAGGTTTCACACTTTCGTTCTTGAGCACCTTTATGTCCTCCCCACAAATGAACCGCCGTGGAAATGAAGGGGAAAAAGCTAAAGCCATCTCTCTGGTGGGAAAAGGGGGAAACTTATGAGGATAATATTTAAATGCAAACATGTAATTATCATTCAAGTATTCATGGATTTTCAAGTTGGGAAGTTTCGCCATCATTTTTGCTTTAAGAGTAACGACTGCTTCACGGATCGTCCGACTAAGGTCATTAGGGTCATCCATAGTTTCAAAATATATTTGGAAAGCACGGATCTCTTTGATGTGTTTTTATCTACCTGTTATGAACTTTTTTTGCCGAGAAGAGAAAACATATGTTAGATACTGAGATATTGTTGCGACCTCAAGAAATTATTTTGCATGCTAGGCTTTCCACCAAGTGTTGATTTCTATGGTGTAATAGAAGGATGGTTGAAAAGAAAACGGTGTGAGAAGATCATGGTCTTCAGTGTGTCGAGCAAGACTTGAAGGTATTCATGCTCTCATTAGTCGATAGTACAAAGGAAGAGTTCACTTTTTCTATTTAAAAAAAGGCTTGGGTAAAATTTGACTAACTCCAAATTAGTGGTACACCATATTGGGTTGATAGCATAATATGTTCACATTTTCTTTGAAGGTCCCAATTCTGGTCGAAAGAAGCTTCAGAGTAAGGAAAGCTTCCCATACCTTCTTCGATTCGGCCTTTTGTTTACCAATAGTAGGAAATTTCATTGTGAACCATTCAAGCCCATGAGTTTTATTGAGGGAAAGAGCCATTGTGGGGGTGAAGTTGTGGCGTTTGGTGAACATCAGGAAATACACTAAAAAAGTATTCTGATCTGATCTATTTTTGTAAGTTAGGGTTATTAGAGAAAGCTGAGTGCCTTCAACGCGCCTATTCTTAATGGTTTCATCAGTGTCGCTGGGTTTCTCGACATCCAGGGAAAATTCAAACATGCCATTCAACCAAGCTGAAGCAACCAATATAGTCCAGATAGCAACAAGTTGTCACTGGGTTTGTGGTTTTTTAGGGCTTTAGTGGATAACCCTAAGGATTCATATAGGGATCCTAAAATTAATTGGCTAAGACCAATATCACAACCATTGTTTAATTGGTTTTCTAAGGCCAAATATCTCTTTTCTACCATCAAGGATTTCCAATAAAAAATACATCTCGATGGCCACAAAGTAAGGAAAGAGATGTGTTCTTCGTTAAATACTTTGTCAGAATGAGTGACATCATAGTCTTCGATGTATTTTCCAAATATGGTGTGTTTTGTGTTGAAATTTATGGTGTCCTAATCATTTTCATTGGGATCATTATCAACTACTGAAAGGATGAAATTTATGTCACCCTTGTATTGAAATCCCTAAGCTTAGTGATGTCTACAAAGGAATCATGCATTGGACCCATGAGTGAATGGGTTTTACCAGAAATGGAATAGGGGATTAGTACCTGAGATTTGAAGATTCAGAGCTTTTCCTCTTGATTTGGTGGTTCTGGGACATACTCTTCATTCCCAACAAGAATAGAAGATTGAAGCTTGGTTGCTAATGGAAGAGAGTCTTTGGATTATTTGGTGATCTTTGCTTTGGAGGCCATTATTGAAATTTTTAGTTTGAATGCTTGAAGAAAAGGAATTTTTGAAGAAGAAATTTATGATAACAATGAGTGGAAAAAAGAAGAAAAAAGGTATTTATATTGAAAGAAAAGAATACTCTTCAGTTTTTTACTTGACAAATGGCGCCAACTTTAATGACACGTGCCATATTTTTAGAGGCGTAATCGAAATGGTTTCAGAACATACTCCCACCACTCTATAAATACAGAACCATGATTGAGAGTTACGGGTTTGTGGAAAAATGCACGTTTTCAAGGTGACGGTTGGTGGAAAGGTCATGGTGTCCATGATGTCAGTTCACTCGGAAAAATAGTGTCTGGGAAACTTTAAAACATCCATATCTCCTTTTACTCGAAAGATGCCTTTTTAGGGGGGAAATTTGTTAGCTGAGATTTTTGACAAGACGAAAATATCAGCATAATAAAAGAGATTAAAAGTCTCAAGATGAGAAGTGGAGATTGAGACTTAATATTTTCTGGAAGAAGATATTTAGTTCATCAATTCTATGGAAATTGAGTTTGAGATTCTGATGTTGGTAGAATACGTCGACTAATACCCTTTAGCATGAAGGAATAATTTCAAAAAATAATTGCTTCTCAGCTTTATCTAAAGGGACACATGGAGGATTCTTTATAAGCGAAAAGCATGCATAAATCTACATGGCGAATGCTGATGAAAAAAATGTTATGAAACAGTTACTTTACACTTGTATAAATAGGAGTTATAATGTTAGGACTCATGATGTTCATTTGATTTCACTATAAAACTCAAAAAACTCAAAGTGCCCAACGTAGAGAGAAACGAGTCTTGCTGAGAAAAATATGTTTTCATTCCATTATTAATTTCATCGTTATTTTACATTCACTTTTACAAAGTTTTGCCTTTTAGCATTGTTGAAATCATTTACATTTCTAAACAATCTACTTTTTTATATTAATTTTTCTCAAAGATTTTGACCAAGTCGAAATCCTTCACTTTTCTACACAAAAATATAACAAAACTTTTAGCACTATTTCCTAGGATTATCTAGTCGATCCTGTAAGTAACCTTCAATAAGACACTAGCGCTTGTTTACCAAATTTCACAGTAAACAACAAGCAAGTCTAGAGATTTTACAGTGGCTTATCCCCAACCAAAGAAATCTTTTACCCAGGCTGAGCTAACGGACCGATTAGAGATTTTCTAGTTTGATCTCAATAATCAAACAGAACTTTTCGAAGCTAAGCTCTAGAACCAAACAGAGATTTTAATACTGCTTAGTATCAATAACCAAACTTGATTTCATAAGAATATATCACCCTTAAGAGTAATAAAAATGGCACGACACAAGTACAAATCCTTCCTCACAAGTAGTTTTAAATTCCAGGACACTAAAGCAACTTTGGTGAAATTACTTTAGAGAAATTTTAAATTCTAGTGTGTAATGAAGAGGCAGACGCCTCCTTTATATAAGAGAAGATTTGGCTAAAAAAGAAAACTATCCATGGGGAAAATTAATTATCTAACAAATTAGGTCCTTATCGTTATCGATTAGATCCCTCAAATAATCGATTATTTTTTCCCATTTTAAAAAGTTTGGATCGAGATTCGTTACAAATCATTAAGACATTGTCACAGTCAATTATATAATTGATTTTTCTTTTTCCATTCAATTTATAGTTAAACCCTTTTAATTCAATTAAATAATATTTAATTTAATTAAATATCAATTTTCATTTATTTAATTAGATAATATTTAATCAAATAAATTATATATGTGTTAATGTATTAAACAATTTCAATATTGTTAACACATAATTAACTTAAATCTTATTTAATTAAATTTTTTATTCCACTATCAGAACTCTATGTGTGTGACCCTGTAGGTTGTAATAATGTTGGAAATAATATTAAATCATCTATTTAATATTATAAGCATGAGCGGTATCTAACAACATATAACTGTTATCAAAGTGACGAGAATGATGTGTGATTTGAGTAACATTTCTATGATAATAATCATGTGTACAATTACATTTTTTCCCTTATATCTATATTAAACACAAGATATATGATATGTCACCCTTGTATAGTCCAATATTGTATTCATTGATCAATGAGTATACTTGATAACAACAAGTAAGCTCGATATCTCATATCAATTTATTTGAGAACGACCATGCATTTTACAGTCATAGTCGATCAAGGGGCCCATAGATTTTACTCTCGTATATATAGGAAGGGGAAATACCATATAGGTTATTCAAGCTCCTCAACAAGATTTATAGTGCATCCATCATCCATCTTTATGGTCATTCTATTACGGACAATGTTTGATTGGAAATAAAGTATTTGACTCCACATCTAGGGTCCATAGTGGTTTCAGTTCAAAGAGTGGTGCAAAAAATTATCACTGTGAGAATAACTTAGGACACTTACATATTTATAGCAATGTGAAGACTTGATATCTCATATTCATGACCTGTAAGATACAGTCATCAGTCTACTCACATAATAGTCTTTATGCATTACTGTTGTTCTATTTGACCATAAATACTTTAAGAATATTATTCTTATGTGTAATGAAGTCTCACGATAAAGTCACACTTAATATATCGTTAAATAGACTAATTATTCAAAGGACATTATTAGGTCACATACAAGTAACATAATAAATACAATGCATATATATATATATATATATATATATATATATATATATATATATATATATATATATATATATATATATATATATTAACAAACAATATGTACCAATGTCATTATACAAATACATGTACAATCAATATTGATTAGCTATAACGACTTACTCCCACTAGCACTAGAGCCAATCAGATATTTTCTTAACATTTCTCTACCCCATTGTATGAATCAAGTATCATCTAAACATGTTATTTTATTCGGGTATAAGGAACTATTTCTTATGTTGGTAATATACACCTATTCCAATTTTAAATTCCCATCTTCTATTGAAAATAAATTAAAGTGTCAAAATATACATGCATGGATCACTAGCGAGATCTAGTTTTTTGTACTTGCAGTGTTAACCCATTATCATTGTGAATAAGATCAATAGGATTTACAATACAAGAAACACAACTTTCTTCTCAATAATAAGAAAAGTGATCCAAATCATATATTTGACCTTTGTATTAGAAACGACAACTATCTGGAGCATTTTACAACTTACACCATTGTCATCTAAGCATGTCATTTGTTTTGTACTATAATAAGGATATCTTGTTCATCGATTTTGGAAAAACATCATTGTAACTCTTTTACAGTGATTATTCCCACATCCTTTCAAGAAAAGGAACACTGGGTCCTTTTAAGGTATCCATGGATTTTTTTGATAGTGGTCTAGGGATGAACATTTTAATCAGTTTTGGTACTTATTGCTTATGATCATAGCATATGGTGCATCTAGTGTAGTACATACCATGGTGTACATGATTGATCTAACCACCAAAGTATATGGATGATTTTCATGTGTCATTCTCATACAATGAGATAAGGCATTATCCATCACACAAAACATCATTTGGTGTATGTCATAATTTTAATGTGAGATCATGCATATTAGTGTCTTAACACTGCGGCAATATATGTACCTAGCCTAAGGTCGAGGTGCATCAACAATCTATCTCTATATTTTCTGATTCCTAATATTTTAGGAAATATCGCCTAAGCATTTCATCAAAATTGTTTCCTTAACCATGTCCTACAGTTGTGGTGTAGGGAATCCGTTTTGCTGATTAGTATGTCACATAGTATACTAGATTAATGTCAATCTTCCACTAACCTCCTTATGTGCACAAGATTTAAAACGTGACATTTATTAAACCAAGTTTTTGTAAAACTTAAACAATAAAAGGATTCAACTCCAAGAATCATGCTTTAATCCATGATTGTATTTAGACAACTTATACTCTTTTTTGACTCGAGATCATTTATGATCTTCTATAGATCTCATGCTACATGAGGCAAATGTCCAAGAATAACTCCTTTGTTGAATTGTTCGTGTTCCATTCTTATAAAGATATGTATTTTACGGTACTTGAATTTCTTTAAGTTCTACATCACTCCCACTAGATCCTTTAGAGACATACCATCTCTAGAGGAAGACTCTTATTCTAGCGACAAACCCATTTTTTCTTATAAAGTGTTATAGATTATGTTTTCCTTATTTTCATTGGGATACATCCACAAATACATCTTCATCTAGACTGTTATCAAGTTCACTTAATAAACCTTACAATCCAAATTCTCATAAAGAAAAACTAGGTACTCTTACCTCCATATCAATATGAGTTCTGTAGGACTTATTTAAATGAAACTGATTATGGATAAGAATAGTTGTATGTAAACAATTTATAAAAAGAGTGATAAAGTGTTGTTCCTTTTTGGATTGACTTCATTTTGCAAAACAATAACATGGAGAAGTGTCCAAGTTTGCCAAACTGCTTCAAGATTTTTTTCTGGTGTAGAAGGAACACATGTTGGAGAAAATGTCACAACATGTGGGTACGACATTTAGGCCTTACTGAACATGCCGGAATCCTGCGTTTTGGAATGGATTTTCTGTTGAACATTCAGTTAGATTTTATTGCTTTTATTTATAAATATGATTATATGATTTGTTAGAAAGCTGTGAAGACCAAATTAGATTTAAATTAGATTTAAATTTGAATTTGAATTAAACCAAATCATATCTTTCTGTTGGAGGTATTTATGGAACCAATCTTATCTAACAGATTGTGCCAAGATTCTTGACGAAATTAAATCAAATATCCAATGAGAAAAGCCCATAATACTGTTTCAATATAAGGATCTTAAAACCTACATTGGAAAGCAGGCAATACATTGAAGATATTAGAGTGGTATGGTTTATTTGAGTCCTTTCTATTGATTTATTTACACCACAATATGTTTTAGCAACTTGGAATAGTTGTAGGTTTGTCTAGTTGAGTGATAATAGTTAACATTGATTATTAACTTGTAATCTACAATCATGGGTTGTGTGATTGAGAAGAAAGTGAAAGGGTTTCTATTATTTAGGGAGAGACATAAATACAAATCAATTGGGTAGTGTTAGGAAGAGGCGTTGAACAACGTAGGATTTGTTGTTTCTTGTAAAACTAATTTTACTAAGCTACTAATAGTGAAATTCCTTTCCTGGGTTGGAATTCAACCCTTTAGACGTAGGTGATGTTGCATCGATGGGGGTTTCCAATTATTGTGTTGATTATTTCTTTTCTGCTTCATCATCTTGTACAATTGAATCTGTATTGATTATATGTATTCTAATTTAACTTTTTGAACCAGTTATCTAAGACATTGTGTTTGATATCTATCCCCTGAGGAATAAAATTTCAATTGGCATCAGAGTAGGCACCCTAGCCTGTTGGGTGAGCTCTAGGGAAGATAAATTATGCTCAAATGGACATAATTAAATATGGGAGATTAGTCAACAAACCATATGTTTTGGATGACACCAATTATAACTATTTGAATGCTATGATGGTGAGCTTTCTCAAATTCATGGGAAATAAGCATGGAAAGTTGTGATAAAAGGGTGGAAACGTCCAGTGGTTTCTTCTGAAGATGGAACTACCCGCTTAAAACCAGGAGCTGAATGGACTGATGTTGAAGATGAGGAAGCTCTTGGAAACTCCAAAGCTTTGAATTCTATCTTCAATAGTATGTACAAGAATATGTTCAAGTTGATCAACACGTGTTCAGAAGCGAAAGAAGCATGGGAAATTCTCCAAGTTGCAGATGAAGTCACATCCAAAGTTTGTATTTCAAGGTTGTAGCTACTTACAACAAAATTTGAGAATCTAAGGAAGATTGGAGATGAATCTACCTCTGAATTCCATATCATGCAGCGTGATATTGTCAACACTTTGTTTGCCTTAAGAGAAAAGATGTCTGAAGAAAAGCCTGCCAGAAAAACTCTCAAATCATTATCTAAGAGGTTTTATATGAAAGTGATTACTATTGAAGAAGCTAAGGACTTAAGAAATATTAAGGTTGATGAACTCATTGGTTGCCTGTAAAACTTTGAGATGTCCATCAATGAAAGATCAGAAAAGAAGAACAGAGGTATAACCTTTGTTCCCAATACTGAACAGAGTTAAGGTGATAAAGAAGAGAATTTGTCAGATTGTATAGATCTTCTTGATAAAAAGTTAAACATTTTCTTGAAATGTCTGAATAGAAAATGGAGGATAAATGTCCAAGACAAGAGGTCTAACATTAGCCCCCAGATCAAAAGCAGGAGTGAAGACAAACCCAGTGGTGACAAGGGTACTCATTACTTTGAGTGTGAAGTATTTTGAAGCATTAAATCATAATGTCCCACCTTTATAAAGAAATAGAAAAAAAAACTTTTTGTCACTTAGTCTGATTCTTAATGAAACTGAGGAAGAAACTGCCAACATTGTGATGGCTTATTCTGGACGATATGAGTTTGAAGGTGAGTCCAGTACTGAAGACTTATCTGTAAAAGATCTTGATACATCATACAAGCTCATATTCTCCAAGTGGGAAGAAGTGTGATTAACAATAGATAATCAGAAGAAAACCATAGGTGTGCTTCAGAAGGAAATAGAGAAGTTCGCCTCAACCATCACATGTGTAGAAAAAGAGATTTCATCTCTTAACTCCAAATAGGATACATTATTCAGTCGGAAAGTAATATGAATATGCTTCATGAAATGGTGGAGTGTGGAGAAGTTTCTACAGACATGAAGAGAATAAATTTTGAGATAGGCATCAAAGAACAATGCATGAAGATTCCATCAACGAAGGTTGTTCTTCCTGAAATAAAGACTGAGGTTCTAAGGTCAGATCACATGTCACAACTTCGTGTGAAACATGTGTCACCTCTTCACAATAGTAACAAGAAACTGCATCTAAAATGTCACCAGTATGGTAAATTTGGACATATAAGATCTTATTGTTACGATCTGCATGAATATATCCTCATCGTGAAAATCTAACAAATTTGAAGAACATAGGATACAAGGAAGTCCACGCAATGAAGAAGTGGAATCACGTGGCTACTTCAACTAGTCTCGTTGCTCATATAACGCGTAAAGGTTCCTCTAGTAAAGGACAATATTATAATGGCGGACATGCCAGGGACATGTCTAAAGAAAAGACAATTATCACTCCTGGAAGTAAAGCAAAGGGAAGAATCAAGGACTTAGGGAAATTGGTCAAGCCTAGTCGAAAGGAGGTGTTTATGAGAAAAGGATCATCTTCTAATGTGATTAGCATAAAGCATATGATGAGTGATCAAATGTGAAATTTGAACTTCTACAAGTCCAAATGTGATTAGCATAAAGCATATGATGAGTGATCAAATGTGAAATTTGAACTTCTACAAGTCCAAATGTGATTAGCATAAAGCATATGATGAGTGATCAAATGTGAAATTTGAACTTCTACAAGTCCAAATGTGTTTCACCAACAAAAGGTAAAAAAGTTGTTATAAAGAACGACATATCTAAGAAAGAAATCAGGGGCTTTCAAGAAAGACCATCCAAGATGTCAACCAAGACATCTCAACATCGTATAATAGTTTATGGGGTGCTTCTTTTTCGCCTTTACAAAACGATATCTAGTTGCTATTCATAATCTTGCTAATTTGTACATGAGATTGAGTGTTTTGGTGTATTTTTTTTTCCTATTACTTAATCCTTTGTTGTTTAAAAAAAACTTCGACTTAATTAAAAAAAGTAACTGAAAAGACATTGACATATACAAATTTGTGTTTTTCATTAAAAATTCAGTAAACACATACCCAATGTTTTAAATATATATCGTGATGGCGTAATAATTATTATAGTCGTCATAATGTGAATTAATTACAATTTATTCATTATCATAAAAATAGTAAACGTTGGTATCGAACCTTCCAATACCATTTTATCGCGGTCATTTCATATGGTAAGAGATGGTTTTTTTAAAACCTGGCCCACACCTGTTATATCATGGTCGACCTTGATGAAAACAATCTTATGATAAATGAACAAGTGTAATTAACTTACTTAAACAGTTAATAAATGCAACTCATCATATAGAAGAAAATAAGACAATTACCTAAGCTAAACACTCACAGGGCAGCTCTCCTTTGGCAAGTGAATTTCTATAGCTCTAAGTCAAACGAAATATGACCCTCATCACCTGCCAATAGAGACATGCCCTATGAATGATTTTCTTACTGAAATATAAACATTACTCCCTTTCACTCTTGCTCTTCAATGTGTCTTGTTTTCATATAGGTATACGACACTCCCAACAAGTTATTGTGATAAGGTGACAAATCTATTGTAACTTCTGTATTTCATTAGAGTACGTTCTTGGTCTTTATACAGTCTCAGAAACTTAGGAAATATAATAATAAGTAAATACTATTAATTTGGCCACTGTCTCTTGACCTTCCAAATCTCTCCATTTAACTTATTAATAAAACCCATTAACTATAACATTAAAGTTTATTCAACAAAACTCCTCTATAAACTTAAATGTTTCTTCTATTCATCATGCCTATCAATTTCTTGCATCTGTCGAAGATTTCTTTTGATAGTGGTTTTGTGAAAATGTCTGCTGCTTGGTCCTTACTTGCTACATGCTTCAATTCGACATTTCCTTCCTTCACGTGTTCTCGAATAAAGTGGAAGCGAACGTCAATGTGTTTGCTCCTTTCATGGTTTACTGGATTCTTTGCTAACTCAATTACTGACCTGTTGTCACTTTGTATTATTGTTGCACCTTTCTGTTCTAGCTCCATTTTACTCATCAATCTTCTGAGCCATATTGCATGACAAACGCACCAGGATGCTGCTACATATTCTGCTTCACATGTTGAAAGTGTTACTATCGGCTACTTTTTAGAAAGCCAAGTAAATGCAGTATTTCCCATGAAAAACACATATCCAGAAGTGCTTTTTCGATCGTCCATGTCTCCGCACCAATCACTGTCAGAGTAACCAACCAACTTGTATTTGTCTGAATTCGAGTAAAACATCCCAAGTGACACTGTTCCTTGGATGTACCTCAGAATTCGCTTCAATGCTTTCCAATGTGTGTAAACTGGCTCCTCCATGAATCGACTTACAATGCCTACACTTAATGAGATATCTGGTCTTGTACATGTGAGATAGCGAAGACTTCCTACCAAACATCGATATTTTCCTGCTTCGACACGTTCTCCTCCATCAAATTTCGACAATTTTGTTCCTGGTTCCATTGGCGTCGAAGCCGGATTACAGCTTTCCATCTTATATCTTTTCAAGATTTCTTTTGCATATTTTTCTTGTGAGATGAAGATTCCTGTTTCTTCTTGTCGAACCTCCAGACCAAGAAAGAATCTCATCAGGCCTAAGTCTGTCATCTCGAATTCACGTGTCATTGTGCTTTTGAATTCTTCTATCATCTGATCATTACTGCCCAAAAAAATAAGATCATCGACATGGAGAGCAACAAGTAATACATTCCTTCCATTTTTCTTCACATAGAGGGCATGTTCATACGGACATTGCTCGAACCCGTTCTCCTTGAAATATGTGTCGATACGTGGGTTTCATGCCCGCGGTGCTTGCTTCAGCCCATATAACGCTTTCTTCAATTTCAGTACCTTCTTCTCTTCTCCAGCTTTCATGTACCCGAGTGGTTGTTCAACATAGACTTCTTCTTCTAGTACACCATTCAGAAAAGCTGTTTTGACATCCATTTGAAATATTGGCCATTTGAATTGAGCAGCTTGAGATATGAGTAATCGAATTGTCTCCATTCTTGCAACAGGTGCAAATACTTCGTCATAATAAACTCCTGCTTTCTGTTTGTATCCCTTCGCAACAAGTCTCGCTTTGTATCGTTCTATTTCTCCTTGAGCGTTCATCTTTTTCTTGAATACCCACTTTACACCAATGGGTTGACTAGCTTTTGGCAATTCAACTAGCTCCCAAGTCTTGTTGTGGATAATCGCCCTCATCTCTTCGTCCATGGCACTTTTCCACTTCTTGTCTCATACTGCTTCTTCAAAACTGATGTTTTCAGCATCTGCCAAGAGACATACAAGGTGCACTTCACTTGTCAAATCATACAGATCTTGCAAACTTCGCATTTTGGGTTGTGTAGGTTCATCTTTATTGTCAGAATCTTCAAGTTTTGTTGAAATGTTTGGTGGTACAACGACAAATGATTCTTCAACTTCGATGATAGCTTCTGTCGAACTGTTCCAGTCCCACTTACTTGCTTCGTTTATTCGAACGTCTCTACTCACTATCACCTTCTTTCTTATGGGATCAAATAACTTGTACCCTTTTGTTTTCTCATCATACCCAATGAGTATGTCTTTCTGACTTTTGTCTTCAAGTTTCGTTCTTCGTTGATCTGGTACGTGTGCATAAGCCACACTTCCAAATACTTTGAGATGAGAAAATGTTGGCTTCTGTCCGCTCCACGCTTCTTGTGGTGTTTTATCTTCTAACTTCGAATGTGGATATCGATTCTGAACATAAATGGCACATTTTACAGCTTCTGCCCAAAATTCCTTTGGCATGTTCTTGCTTTTAAGCATTGCACGAACCATGTCAAGGACTGTTCGATTCTTCCTTTCAGCCACCCCATTTTGTTGAGGTGAGTATGTTGCAGTTAGAAATCTCCTTATACCCTGCTCTTCACAATACTTCATAAAGGCTGTCGAAGTATACTCACCACCTCTATCAGATCGAACTGCTTTAATGTGTCTGTCGGTTTCCTTCTCCACCATTACTTTGAACCTTTTGAACACCTTGAATGCTTCAGACTTTTCTTTCAAGAAATAAATCCATGTCTTCCGTGAGTAATCGTCGATAAAGGAAATAAAATACCTTTTGCTACTGAAAGATTCTGGCGTGATTGGCCCACATATGTCGGTGTGAATCAAATCAAGGATATGCTTAACTTGATATTCTGCCTTCTTTTGAAATGAAGTTCTTGTTTGTTTGCTAAGCACACATTCTTCACAGAACTTTCCTTCATAATCCATATCTGGTAGTCCATGCACCATGTTCCTTTTCGCCAACCTTTTTAAACCAGCGTGATGTAGATGACCAAAACGTAGATGCCATAGTGACGCTTTGTCTTCGACATTTACTTGTAAACATTTTTCTCGAACGTTTATCAGATTCAGTTTGTACATTCGATTTCTCTCCATTTCGACACGAGCAATCAGATGTCCCAGCTTGTCCTTCAAATGCAGTATTCGTTCTTTCATAAGTATCGAATAACCTTTTTCTGTAAGTTGTCCCAAACTCAAGATGTTGGTTTTAAGATTTGGTACATAATAAACATCTTGAATTGATCCAATCAACCCATCCTTCTGCAAGTAACGGATCGTTCCCTTGCCTTCGACCTTCACTTTCGATGCATCTCCGAAAGACACATTGCCATCTTCAATCTTTCTCATTTCTTTAAACAAGTGTTTGTGACCACACATATGGTTACTTGCTCCTAAGTCAAGATACCAAACATTGTCATTTGTGTTGATCTCATTTTGAGCCATCAAGAGAAAACCTTCATTTGCTTCAGCTTCCAAAGTTAGATTGGTTGTTTCTTCTACCTTCTTTTCGATTCGACAATCTTTTGCAAGATGTCCCACTTTATCACAGTTATAGCATTTGAATGAGTTACAATCCTTCGCATAATGACCATACTTGCCACACTTGTAGCATTCAAAGTTGGAATGGTTCGACCTACCACCTCTTTGACCACGTCCTCTGCCACGCCAATTTTGCTGACTCGACTGTCCTCTCTCGAAGTTGTTGCCTCTACCACTTCGACCACTGTCACGTCCTCCACGACCACGTCCTCTTCCTCGAAAATTTTGAGAAAAGAGTACCTTTTCGTCTTTGATTTGCTCCTTGGTTTGATTTGCGTCCTCTACTCCTTCTTCCTTCTTTTTCATCTTACGTTGTTCGTGTGCTTCGAGGGAACCAGCGAGCTCTTCGACTGAGAGAGTCGAAAGGTCCTTTGACTCTTCTATTGCACACACAATATTCTCAAATTTATCTGTTAAAGATCTCAAAATATTTTCAACAACTCGTGCATCAGTTACTGTTTCGCCATTTTTGGTGAGTTGGTTCACCACCTTTTGTACACGCGTGATGTAGTCAAATACATTTTCTGACTCCTTCATCTGCATCATCTCCAATTCTCCACGAAGAGTTTGGAGTCGAACTTGCTTTACTTGATCTGCTCCTTTGAACACTTTCTCTAGCGTGTCCCACGCTTCTTTCGACGTAGTCGAACCGGCAATCTTTTCGAAGCCTGATTCATCAACAGCCCTAAACAGCATGTATAGTGCCGTTTTATCCTTCGATCGCGTCTCTTTCAATGCCTTGTTTTGAGCTGTCGTATATCCCTCAGTATCTGTTGGTTCTTCAAACCCATCTTTGGTCACCTCCCACGCGTCTAGAGATCCGAGAAGAGCTTTCATTTGGATACTCCAGTTTTCGTAATTTAACTTCGTTAGCCGTGGCAACGGCATTTGATTCATCATGTTTGCCATTAGCTCTGATGCCAATTTGTGATAAGATGACAAATCTATTGTAACTTCTGTATTTCATTAGAGTACGTTCTTGGTCTTTATACAGACTCAGAAACTTAGGAAACCTAATAATAAGTAAATACTATTAATTTGGCCACTGTCTCTTGACCTTCCAAATCTCTCCATTTAACTTATTAATAAAACCCATTAACTATAACATTAAAGTTTATTCAACAGTTATATAGGCTAATTCTTCAGGGTTTTATGCTTTGGATATACCTCTCCATTTTACTTCTAAACAATGGCATATGCCTGAAGGTGAAGGTCCTAGATATGATATATAGTCTGACCTTTCCATTAAGATTCTTTCTTTATTTTCATGTTCAGATTTTGGAACAAGAATTCTTTCTTTCAAAGTAATAGATTCATTCTCTCTTTAGATATGATAAAAAAAATACACTGATTTTGTTCACAGCTTTTGTTTTCCACTTCTTTAAAGGACAAAAGAATCTGAAATGAGAGGATGGACAAACATAATGCTTTCTGACTTTTGGCTATTTTGAATAGACCAATTAATGAGTATATATCAAAAGTGGGCTAAAGAAAAACAACTGTTTTGGATATCCATGGCATAACCCTCAAGCATATGCCAATGTTTCATAATTTGTTTATTCTATCAACTTTGCTATAAAGTTTTCGAAAGTTTAACACAAACCAATGGGAATTCAACGCATAAACGAACACTTATTCAATTTTAGAAGTCCATGATAACCAAAGCAACAACAGGGCACCTCACTCTTGGCAGGCAAAGAGTTTGTATATAACTTGCTAATTAAAGAGAGTTTCTTTGGGTCCACTTTAGCTTCATCTCTATTTAGACTTGAAAATAAACTAAATATTTAGTGAATAAATTTACATGTTTACTTTTTTTTAATCAATTTTTATATGTTTATTTATAAATATATGACATATATATTAAAAAGTACATGTTAGAATTTTTGACCGAGAAATTGGCTTTATTTTTGAAATGACATTTTTATAAGGATAGATATATTATTAGATATTTTAATTTTATGAGAATATATAAGTAGTTATTAGGTTAACATGTTTTTGTATTTTTTAATTTTATAATTAAAAAATAACTGCAAGAAAAATAGAAATATTGCTTTATAAGTTTTATGTAAATATTTAAGTAATAACTATGTGATTTTGACTTTGAAAAAGTGGAATTAAATTTTAGAAGATGTCGTATAGGAATAATATGAGTGACGTGCCAAAAATGATTGAATGTGACAAATATATTGAGAGTTTGTTTTAATATATACAATAGATAATATATTATGTGTCAATCGAAATTACTAAAGTAGAAGATTAATAGAAATGCAAAGTCTCATCAAAAATAAGGTTGATAAGTATGAAACAATTAAATATGACGTAGTTGAATTTTTTCAAGTTTTTCCGGTGTTTATCATGGTCGACAAGACTTTAGTCTTTTTCAAAATGCATTAAAATTTGATAATTAGGAATTATTGTAATGTTTCATGTCGATAATGTCACTAACTAAATAGGACAGACACTACATACCAAAATTTAAAAAAAGATGTGTGTGCGTGTAGGAATATGATAAATAAAACATGTTGCAATCGGGGTGCTATGACCACCTACAAAGGGGATTCAAGTAATACATGCCTAAATATTCGAGCATTCCTAAATTGTAGCTAATATAACTAGTTTTATTTATAAACATTTGACTGTGAACTAATTTCAAAATACACAATAAATAAATTTGACAAACCAAGTCAGACAGTACGATTAGAACCACTGAAAAACTCCATTAATAAAATCAAGACTATGATTGGCGTAATGGGAGCATCTGATGGTAAATGATACAAATAATCTTGATAATCTTCAATATGGACATGTACATATGATACCCAGAGCAGCACTTTCCTGGTTTTTCTTCAGCAGTTGCAGCCTTTTTCTTGACAGTTTTCATCAGTTCCTGCATGATATGTAGTGATTCCAACTGCTAGCCTCCAGACTTATAAAAACGAATGGGGTATCAGTTGAAAGGAGGGAAATCTTTATTTGCACTAAATTTACGTTAAAATTATGCACTTAAAATTCTATGCAAGTTCAATTTTCTTCATTTCATGCTGCTGATTTTTCCTGTTGCTACTATATCTCTACTAATGTATTTTGATCAAAGTCTCGGAGCATAATTAATTTCAATTTTGTTTACTATCATTTCCAAGTTTTATTTATCTACCTTTTTATCATGAATTACATGAATGTTTATGTTACTTTATTAAATATATCTAAGTAGTTTTCTAGTCGAGTCTAAGACATGAGGATCGTCATACCAAAGGATCTCGTGCGAATCATGTAAGTGTCAATTAAAACGAGAACGATACATGTATTTTGTAATTTATGTTTTCAAAAGAAAAGATATTTGCTACGAAAATAGAAACATTGAGATACCATTTATGCACCGAAAGGGAGAAAATGGTAACCGACTGGTAACCGACGTAGGAGTTCAAAAGATAGGTTATGATATTTGCGAAAGCAATTCAAAATTTATCGAGAGAATACATAAGCTTATTTTTTCTATTTTTTATTTTTAAAAAGAAGAAAAGAAGACTCGCTAGGAAAGTAGGAGTGCCGAGATACTATTTATGCACCGAAATAGTGTAAATGATATTCAACTTAGGAATTCAAATTTTTGAGATTGTGAAAGCGCCTCTAATTTAATCAAGATACTTCTAATTTGTAAAATATTTTTAAATTTAAATTTTATACTGCAAAAGTCGATACTTGGTGGGTTTAAAGTCCCGTAACACGTTGACGAAGTGGGTGTTACCACTAATTTAGTATTTTCTACAAAAATGCAATCCTAGTTATGATTAATGCAACATTTTGTATAAGTAAAGTCGATAGTTAAATCATTGTTTCAACCTCTTGTTTTAATATTGAGTAATATCCGGTTTTTTTTTCTTTTTTCGCGCAAGAAGCTAATTTTTGCGTAGCCTTAGATACACATAGAAGCAATAGAGAATGATACTTGTTATTTGGTCTCGATGGATACGATAACTCTTTATACTACTCGATACAATCGTATACTTGCAGCATATCACATGTTAATCTATCTCTTTATGTAAACACTATGCAAGCTAACAACATGCCATACGATGGACGACAAGCCATCGACTTAGTAGCAGGAATTCAAATACAAGTTGTTGATTATTCGATTTATAAGCCTTGATGAAATAATCCACCTACATCGGGTAATGCCATAATAAACTTGTTATGAATTAATGTATCAGTTCAATCTATGGAGTGTTTGATCAGATCAAGATCAGTCGTCGGTTATATTGGTGAACAACCGTAGAATACAAATACAATTTACCAATGTAATAAATCACTGGCATTTGATACTCCCGCAAATTTTTTAACAAGATGAATAAATAGAAGAAATGAAGGTATCCCCCTCCCCAAGTTTAGTTTCAACAATGTTTTCAAAATTATAGATAATTTGACAAGTGTACCAAATTGTCGTCGAGTAATAATTGTTAGAATTAATTCATATTTTGATAAATTTGTAGACAAAGTTTGTTAAAGGGTATTTTAGTATTTCCCTAAAGTTCCACTTGTATTTAAGTAAGTGAGTGGTGAGAACAAATTGTCCTTTTATTCCTTTTTGCAGTGTGTGTGTGTGTGCGCATTTTTGTGTGCAACCATTTTTATAACCATTTCAAGAATAGTGGAAGTTTATTATTATTCTCTTTTCTCTCTCTTGTTAATTGTTCATCTTTATCACCTTGTGCACCAACGATTGGTATTTAGAGCTCCGGTTCAGATCCACAGGGAAACACCACGGGGAACACGAGTGAAACGGTGAGGCGTTGTATGATTGATTTCTGTTTGGAGAATTCGTGTTGAATTTTTGTTCAGAATCACATATCTTGATTTTGCGGGATTGAGAAACACTGTGTTTAGGTGAGATCTAAGTGTATTGCACAAGGTTAAAAATGAACAGAAACGGTAATCTGAGTACCAAGCTTCCAGTGTTCGATGGCAAGAACTGGAATCGTTGGATGATTCAGATGCGTGTGTTGTTTGGAGCTCAAGATTTTCTTGATCTCATCAACGATGGTTACGTTGAGGTTGTACTTCTAGAAAATGCAAAATATGCACAGAGAAATACACGGCGTAATCTGAGGAAGAAGGATCAAAAGGAGTTGTTCTACATCCATTAGTGTGTGGCTGTGAACGTGTTTGAGAAAATCGTTGACTCGACGACAGTGAAAGTTGCGTGGGACACACTAGTACGGTGCTACGGTGGTGATGCATTAGTGAAGAAGGTGAAGCTTCGGTCTCTACGTAAGAAGTATGAGAAACTCAACATGAAGAACAATGAGAAGGTACATGACTACATCTCCAGAGTAATTCTGATCACAAATGAGATGAAGTCTTATGGAGAAACTCTTTATGAGGAAAGTATCATTAAGAAGGTACTTAGATCTCTTACTCCTCAATTTGATTACATCATTGTAGCAATTGAACATTCTAAGGATCTGAGCACCATAAGAATAGAATAGCTACAAAACAGTCTAGAGGCACAAGAGTTGCGTCTGATTGAAAGAACCTCTGAGAGTGAGGTAGAGCAGGATCTGAAAGATTCTTTTGTCAAGAAAGACCAGAAGCAGTCTTGGTCAGAAGCCAAGAAAAGACATGGTAGGTCTCAAAAGTCAAAAACTTCAACTTTTGGAAGTTAGAAGGGAAAGGAGAAGTATGACAAGAGAAAAGTTCAATGTTACAGTTGTAAGAAGTTTGGTCACTTCGCTGCAGATTGTTGGTCAAATAAGGAGAGAAAATTAGAAGAAGAAAATATAGCTAGAAGTTATGATGATGAACATGTGTTATTAATGGATTTTGATTCTGATAGTGTGTCTCTAGAAGACTGGTGGTATATGGACATGAAGGAGAATTGCGGTCCAAAACGCAGCGGAAATTAAAATTTTCTCCTTTAGAGATCCTTACGAATGGTCATGATCAGTGATAGAATATTTACCTCTTATGACGATTGAAACCTTTGGTGCAGATCTCTTGTGACGATCAAAACCTTTGATGCAGATCCACGAAGCGATCACGAACGTTGAACGATGACAACGTCTCTACTCAGTCCACACGAACGGGTTCCTTCAATCTCAGTGCTAGCTGGTACGAATGAAGGCTTTGAGTGAGAGAGAGAGAGAGTGAGAGAAAACGAAAATAATGCAACCGCAATGAATGCTTCTGCACAAGGGTTCTATTTATAGAACCACTTGTGTGGGCTTCAAGCTAAAAAGGCCACTTAAGTGTATTTTGGCCCATATCTTATAATATGCCCAAAATCACTTAAGCCCATGGTACCTTACCATATTTCGTATTCTACTCAAGTACACCGTACCTTACGATGTTCTATAATTCACTTAAGGGCACCGTACCTTACGGTATTCCTTAGTTACTCTATCTCTCATCAATCCGTCCTTTGTGTGTGACCCTGTAGGTTTTCGTGACGTTGGCAATTATATTAAATCACGCATTTAACATAATAAACAGTGAGCGGTATCTAGCAACACATCACTGCTACCCAAGACACGAAAATGTCATGTGATCTGACAATTCCTTCTGTGATAATACTTATGTGTATAATTACCCTTTTGCCTTTATGTCTATATTGAACACAAGGCATAGACCGTGTCATCCTTGTCCTGTTCAATATTGGGCCCATAGACATTTATCCTGTTATGCAGGATGGGCAAATTCCATCTAGGTCACTCATGTCCCTCAGCATGCTTCGTGGAGTACCCATCAACAGTCTTTATGGTTATCCAGTTACGGAGAACGTTGGATCAGCAATAAAGCACTCGACTCTACATCTAGGGTCCATAGTGGTTTCAGGTCGAAGAGTGGTATATACCATTATCACCATGAGAATAACTTATGACACTTTTCATAACTTTCTATATAGTATTCTCATAGCGGGTCAATCCGGTATAAATATTACTCTTAATATTCATACCTATGTTTAAGACTTGATAACTCCTTATCCATGATCCATGAGATGTGATCATCAGTCTATATACATAATAGTCTTAATGCTTTAATGTCATCCCACTTCACAATAAAGCTCGACTACGGATACTTTAAGAATAGTGTCCTTATGTTTAATGTGTTCTCATGATTAAGTCACACTTAATACATTAAACGGACTAGCTATTCTAGGGACTTTATTAAACAAACGTAATAAAGAAAAAGCCTTTTATTATTAATAAATAATTCGATACAAGTATCCAAAGTATTGGCCTCTAGGGCTTACACCAACAGGACACTGGTTGTTCAAACCATCTTACTAGAAATAAGAAATGGCTAGTTGATTTTGACTCTGGGAAGAGGACCAAGATCAGATGTGTTGATGATAAGTATTTGAATGCTGAAGGAATGAGGAATGTTAGAGTGATTCTGAATAATGGCAAATCTGCGTTAATTCAAAACATTTGGTATATTCCTGGCATGAAGAGTAATTTGGTAAGTGTAGGTCAATTAATTGAAAAAGGTTTTTCAGTTACCATGAAGAGCAATCTTTTGAAGTTGTATGACTATAATCAGAAGTTGACTATGGAGTCAGAATAGGGATGGAATAGAACATTCAAGGTGAATGTTGAAATGCGGACTCTGAATGTCTTAGTGCAACAAGTGTTGTGAAAGAAAGTGAGTTGTGGCACAAAAGATTTGGTCATTTGAACTTCATAAGCTTAGGGCATATGAATTCAAAGAAACTGGTACGTGGAATTCCTGCAATTAAGAAACCAGAAAAGTCATGCAATGTGTGCATGATAGGGAAGCAACCAAGACTGCCATTTACATCAGAAGTAGCTCCAAGAGCAAAGCATGCTTTGGGAGTAGTGTATTCTTATGTGTGTGGACCATTTCCAGAACCTTCACTAGAAGGGAATAAATACTTTGTGTCATTTGTGGATGAATTCACAAGGATGACATGGGTATCCCTTATAAAGTTCAAACACGATGTGTTTGCTGAATTTAAGAAATTCATAATCAAGGCTGAGAAACAGAATGGTCAGTCTCTAAAGATTCTCAGAACTGATGATGGAGGTGAGCATAACTCTGCAGAGTTCAAGAAGTTCTATGAGGAGAATGGAATTGAGCATGAAGTGGCTGCTTCATATACTCCTCAATACAATGGTCTTGTTGAAAGGAGAAACTGAACTTTGCTTGATATGACAAGGAGTGTGCTGAAGGAAAAGAAGCTTCATAACACTTTGTGGGGAGAAGTTATTGCCACTGCAGCATATGTGCTCAACAGGTGTCCAACCAAGAAGCTGAAGGAAATTGTTCCTTTTGAGAGGTGGACTAGAGATAAGCAAAGTGTGAGTCATTTCAGAGTATTTGGTTTTGTCTGTTATAAACACATTTCAGATACTACTAAAAAGAAGTTGGATAATATAAGCAAGGTGATGTTACTGGTGGGATATCACAGTACAGATGCTTATAAGCTTTATTGTCCATTCACTAATAAGGTTGAAGTCAGCAAAGATGTTATTGTGAAAGAGTCGGAAGTATGGGATTGGAGAAAGTCTCAATCCAACTCCAATGTATAGTTAACTTCTGAAGATATTGATTCTGATTCTGGAGATGAGTCAGAGCCTAAAAATGATTCTGAGAGTAAGTCAAAATTAGAAGGCGAGATTGATTCTAAGGAAGAATCTGATTCTAATCTAGATTCTGATGGTGATTCAGATTCTGGTGGTAGTCCAGGTTCTGGGAATATTCCAGATTCTGAAGGTGGTCATGCTTCTGAAGTCAGTATTCTGGAGTTCTAGCATCTGATATTGTTCCAGAATCAAAAGGTTCTGAACAAGTTCAGAGGCCACAAAGAATCAGAAACATTCCGAGAAAGTTTGTAGAGTTTGACATGCTGCAAGATACTGAAATAGATTCTGAAGGGGAAATTATTTAGTGTACCATGTTAGTAGATTCTGAACATGTGAGTACGGAAGAAGCTCACAAGAAGAAAGTATGGCTGAAGACCATGAAAGAAGAACTTGATGCCATAGAGAGAAACAAAACTTGGAAGCTGACAAAACTTCCAAAGAATAAGAAAGTTATCAGCGTGAGATGGGTTTATAAGGTGAAGCTAAAGCCAGATGGATCAATTGACAAACACAAAGCAAGGTTAGTTGTGAGAGGTTTTCTGCAGAAACCTGGGTTAGATTACTTTGAAGTGTTTGCGCTTGTAGCAAGACATGAAACAATCAGGTTGGTGATTGCGATAGCTGCTAACAGGAATTGGCCTCTGATGCATTTAGATGTAAAATATGCATTTCTGAATGGTTCATTAGAAGAAGAGGTTTATGTGTCACAACCTCTTGGATTTGAGAAAAAGAATCAAGAAGGGATGGTGTACAGATTACACAAAGCCTTGTATGGACTGAAACAAGCACCTGGAGCTTGGAATTTGAAAATTGATTCATTTTTCAAGAAATAGGGATTTCAGAAATGTGAGAAGGAGTGTGATGTCTAGGTTCATCATACTGCTGAAGGTAATATGATTCTGGTGTGTTTGTATGTTGATGACATATTGCTAACAGGAAGTTATGAACATGAGATAGCTAAGCTCAAGAAGGAGCTGATGAATGAGTTTGAGATGCCTGATCTAGGAAACATGGTTTATTTTCTAGGGATGAAAATTATATACTTTGAGAAAGACATAATTTTACATCAGCTGAAATATGAACTTGAGCTTCTGAAGAGGTTTAAGCTGCTCAATTGTGAAGTTGTTATCACACCTGTTGATACAAATCATAAATTGGATTCTGATTCTGATGGTGATGATGTAGATGCGACAACATTCAAGCAGTTGGTAGGGTCTCTGAGGTATTTGTGTAATACCATACCTGATATTTGATATGCAGTTGGAATGATGAGTAGGTTTATGAGTAAACCGAAGTGGTCTCATTACCAAGCTGTTGTCAGAATTCTGAGGTATATAAAGGGAACTCTGAAGTATGGAGTTTTGTTCCCTTCTGGTGCTAAAACTGGCTTAGAACTTTTGAGTTACTCAGATTCTGATTAGTGTGGAGACAAAGTTGATAGAAGAAGTACTTATGGATACTTGTTTAAGTTTCTGAGAAGTCATATATCTCTTGTGTTCCAAGAAGAAACCAATGATTGCTTTGTCAACCTGTGAAGCAGAATATATTGCAGGTGTTGTAACTGCATGTAAAGTTGTGTGGCTTCTGAACTTACTGCAGGATCTGTAGATCAAGGTAAACAAGCCTCTGAAGCTGATGATTGATAATAAGTCTGCAATCAATCTTGCCAAGAACCCAGTGATGCATGGGAGAAGAAAACATATTGAGACTAAGTATCACTTTCTGAGAAATCAGGTTCATAATGAAGTGCTAGAAGTTGTGCACTATAGCGCCCATAAGCAGTTGACAGATGTTCTGACAAAGACGATCAACTTCTTTGCTTGAGGGATGTAATTTGTGTTGTTAGTTTTGGTTAAGCTGAATATGAATTAAGGGATGATATTAGAATTAATTCATATTTTGAGAAATTTGTAGACAAAGTTTGTTAGATGATATTTTAGTATTTCCCTAAAGTCCCACTTATATTTAAGCAAGTGAGTGGTGAGAATAAATTGTACCTTTATTCCTTTTTGCAATGTGTGTGCATTTTTGTGTGTAACCATTTTTGTAACCATTTCAAGAATAGTGGAAGTTTGTTATTATTTTCTCTTCTCTCTCTTGTTCATTATTCATGTTTATCACCTTATGCACCAACAATAATCTATAAGCTCTCATCCATAATAATTATTTTCGTTTATAAACTCTATAATTAAGAATTACTTAAGTATTATAAATGGAGATAGTGTGTTTAGCATATATTGTTAGTTATGGAAGGAAAATAATTTTTTTTGAATAAAATCAATAATAAAATAGAATTATATCATTTGAATCCCCTCATATATATATATATATATATATATATATATATATATATATATATATATATATATATATATATATATATATATATATATCATTTGAATCCTCTCATATAGAATTATATCATTGATAATCGTGGTCTAATCTTTATAATTACTCATCTAGAAATACAACAATCTAGAAAAATAGGTTAAGACTAATGTCTTGTCTCAAAACCCTATTCTATAACACAAGTCTCTAATGGCTTAGGCGGATTAATCTTATCGAAAGATTTAATGAATGCTTAATTTTATATATTACAATAGATGATTCAATATATCTAAATCGCATTCATATGGGATGTTCTAATTTATGAACTAGACAATTAAAAAATTATATAGGTAAACATATATTGTTTTTTTTAGAATGAAAAATTGAATAAAATAAATAATAAAAATATTATTAGATCATTTGAGTCCCCCCTTATATCACTACTTGGTAATCCCGATATAATTTCTATAATTATTCATCTAAAATCACGATATATTGGCAAATTATTCTAAGAACAATGTCATTCGGACTTTACATAGACAATACACTCAACATGTATTGTCTTGGAATTGACCATCGATGCAAAGGTCATTCGGACTTTTATGAATCTATGTAAGTATCTTTTATTGGGCTCCAAGATAAACATTTTATTTTTGTATAAACTTGCAGGATGGATTACCACAACATGTGATATGAGCTTTGTGGCACTAGCTGTATCGTTGCAATCTTCTCTCCTACTTCTATCGCCATTACTTCTTTGAGTGTATGAGACACCTACAAAAGATACTCAGATATCTGAGTTAGCCTGTATGCTAGTAGGTAACAAATGAATAAACCAATGAGTGCACACTTGGGGAGAGTATATATATATATATATATATATATATATATATATATATATATATATATATTAAGTGAGACGACTTTGAAGATCATTAATAGATAAGTGCAAACTCGTTAACGTATTTAATTCAAAGGTTGGTGGTGAAATATATCTAATTTGAATATAATTTATGTAGTTTAAAACTGTGTGGGCACCTTAATATTTCTAAATAGCGAGTTAAAATTAATCAATGTGTTGGTATGCAAGGATAATCTCAAGAATTTTTTTTGTAAATATCCAGAATTTTAAAAAAAATTTCAAAATTAACCCATTTTTCAAAAAAATTACAGAAATGGCCAATTTTTGCCATTTTTTACCCTTAGGCGCCACCCTAGTTGGCGCCTACCCTTAAAGGGTAGGGCAAGTCGCCACTAGGAGTGGCGCCTATGCCCAAACCCTTTTTTTTTTTTTTTTTAAATGTTTTATTAATTTTATTTTTTAATTTTTTTTTTTAAATATTAGATATTTGATAAATATATTTTTTTTTATAAATTATATTAATTTATATTAATACTTATATATAAATAAAATTATTACAAGATATATATATATATTAATTTATATATATATTAATTTATATATATATATATATATATATATATATATATATATATATATATATATATATATATATATATATATATATATATATATATATATATATATATATATTAATTTAATTTATAAACAATTAATATTATACACATTTATCCTAATATATATAAATATTTATTTACAAGATATATATATATATATATATATATATATATATATATTAATTTATATATATATTAAATTATATATATATTAATTTAATTTATAAGTAAATAATATTATTTATAAATTAATTTATATATGTATAAAGATATGATAGACAATATTTTTAAAGATAAAGATAAAGATATAAAGATAATAAACAGAAAATATTTTTATTTAAATAATAGATAAGACAAATATTACAAAGATATGATTAATTACATATGATGCGGTCCCTTGTACGATCCGCACGGGGGAGGTCTAGTTACTCGCCTAGACGGTTCACGTGGTGGTGGTGCTTCCCTATTACCACCCCTTGCCCTAACGCGCCCCCTTGCCGCTTGCTGTTGTGGTTGGGTCGAAGTCCCTTCAGTGCTGTAGGAAAGACGGGTCCCCTCTGCGCCCTCGAAGCTTTGTCTCGGTGGGACAAACTGACTACTGTTGGGTGCGCCCTCGAAATGTGGTCTTTGGTAGTTTAGGGTTGAATCGGGTTGGCCAAAGTGCAATGTTTGTTGGGGTGTGTAGTAGTCATGTTGGTAGTCCTCTTGTAGACCCGTGTCGGGGCTAGGTGGAGGACTGGAAGAGCTTGGGAAATTGTCGTGTTGGAAGTGTTGGGATTGGTGGAAGTAGGGGGATTGATATTGTGGTAGGTGTTGGGACTGTTGATGGTGGTGGGAATGTTGAGTTTGTTGTTGGTAGTCTTCATGGTATTGGGATTGAGTTTGTGGTATGTATTGTTGATTTTGTTGGGGGGTGGACATGTGTTGTGGTTGTTGTTGTTGGTAATATGGTGGTGGTGGTTGTTGTTGGTAATAAGGTGGTGGTGGTTGTTGTTGGTAAAATGGTTGTGGTGGTTGTTGTTGGTAATAAGGTGGTGGTTGTTGTTGTTGGGAATACTGTGGTGGTTGTTGTTGTTGGAAATATGGCTGTTGCATACGGGGATCGTCCAAATAGAACGGGTCAGACACAATCATTTCTGGATTGGTATTTGCTCTATACCATTCCACATATTCGCGTGTCGGCTTCATTTCGTTGGGCGCCACCGGAAATTGTAGAACATAGTGGGCACGGTCTTTCCACATTTTTCGAAACTCCTTAGCAAATTCCTTCCAATTTTGGGCATACCACTGGTGGCTGACTTTTTTTAGATGCCAAGGTTCCATAGACATTGGGGGGCCTGGGATTTCTTGATGCATTCCGAATTGAAGCTTGACACGGTCACTTTGGTGCATCTCCACAGTGGTGAACCGCATTATGGCCGTTTTTGCTGTCCAAACAGCTGCATCTTCGGGGTTGGGTTGATGTTCCAATCCCAAATATGGCCTCCAAATAAACTGCAAAGAAAAAAGTAAATATGTTATTTATCGAGAATGCATGACATTAATAAATCAGTTAGAAGTTGAGTGATTTAGTGGTAATACATCCTGTGCTCGGAGACGATCCAACAGTTGACGATAAAATATAATTTTATTTTTGGGGGTAAGACTGTAATCCAGTCCGGTTGTAATGAACCTAAAAAAAAAGATAAATAATATTAGTTACAAATATGTATAGAATAAATATATACAAAATGAAATAAGATCATAAATTTACCTAGTTGCGTAGGGGTAGGAGTAGTCATTAGGATTTTCTGGGGCTAGCCTCGGCAATCTCCACCACCCCCATGTTTGAAGCAAAAAAGCACATCCGGAAAATGTACAGTGCTCATTTTGTGCATTTTTACACAAAGAGCTATATAGGAATGCTAATACTGCAGAACCCCAACTATATGTGCTTATTCTATCAATGTCCCCGAGCAAACTCAAGTACATAAAATTTATGCTATTTCCCGTCCCTTCGGGAAATAGCAAGTTCCCAAACAATAGCATAATGTAAACCCAGGTTTTTATGACTTTTTCTTGTTCGGAGGATTCCTCAGTCAAAGTTATGGAGTTGTGGTACAATTGTAGGCTAGATAATTTAATACCCTGACCCCTTGCTTTGGCAGACCCCTCACCCTCGACCAGATCTACCCCCAACATCTGAACACATATTTGGTTAGGCTGTTGAACATTTCCGGTGACAGGCTTACCATCTATTCTAAGACCTAAAAGCATGTACACGTCCTCTAATGTGACGGTACATTCACCTGTTGGTAGGTGAAAGGTGTGTGTCTCAGGTCTCCAACGTTCACACAGAGCCAAAATGAATTTGGCATCAATGGTGGCATTTACGACATGCATTACATGACCGAAACCCGCACGCTCTATGTAAGGTACGCACCATGGGTCTGGATAAGGCATTGGGTGTGAACGTTGACGAAATTTCTTGGGATCCTTTAAAAACAAACAATATAAAAAATTATTATATTGGACTTTTAAAAAACTAACTACAAACATACGAAAGAGGCAATGTTCAAGAAAAACTTACGAATGAGGCAATGTTTGCCCTAGTTCCTCTGTGTTCTTGGCCCATGGTAAGAAGCGACATGACTGCAATGTAGGAAGAAGCTTGGTGGATGAGAAGTTTCGCCTGAGTTCTCTGAATAAAAGTGTTAGTGGTAGATGAAAACTTGCAAGAATGACCCTCTATTTATAGTCTTTTTCAAGTAAACTGAATATGCAAAAATGTGACAAGTGTAAGGGATGCGTGGTAGTGTTGGCATGCATTGGTGGAATCTGATGATGCAGAAACGTGACAAGTGTGAGGCATGCGTGGGAATCTTGCAGAATAGGTGCAGACTACGTGGCAGTGTTGGCATGCATAGGTGCAGACTAGGTGGGAGTTGTCTTGTCTTGGGGAAGACTTGGTGGAATCTGATGACGCAGAAACGTGACAAGTGTGAGGCATGCATGGGAATCTTGCAGAATAGGTGCAGACTACGTGGCAGTGTTGGCATGCATAGGTGCAGACTAGGTGGGAGTTGTCTTGTCTTGGGGAAGACTTGGTGGAATCTGATGACGCAGAAACGTGACAAGTGTGAGGCATGCGTGGGAATCTTGCAGAATAGGTGTCACACTGTACAGGTCAGATGAGAAGTTAAGTGTCACAGAGATAGTAGAATCCAATTTTAGCTTTGATATCCCCCAATAATTTATTTAACGGTTGAAATTTGACTTTCAAATATTTATTATTGTCGTGTACGCGTGCACTTTCAAATATTTATCAAAAAGAAAAACAAATAATTATATTGTAATTAAATTATTTTATGTTTTATTACAACTTTAAATTGAATACTTCATTTAGTTACGCCATACTAATTGGCGTATATGTGTTATAAAAGTAGAAAAAGTCCAAAACACCTGCATGGGATAGGTTGGAATGCATTAGTACAGACTAGGTGGGAGTGTTGCATTCAAGGGTGTGACACGTGTAAGGCATGCGTGGGAATCTCTGAGACTTGGTGGTGAAAAGTTCAGGCTAGGTGGGAGTTGTCTTGTCTTGGGGAAGACTTGGTGGAATCTGATGATGCAAAGGTGTGACAAGTGTAAGGCATGCGTGGGAATCTTGCAGAATAGGTGCAGACTAGTTGGTAGTGTTGGCATGCATTGGTGCAGACTAGGTGGGAGTTGTCTTGTCTTGGGGAAGACTTGGTGGAATCTGATGATGCAAAGGTGTGACACGTGGAAGGCATGCATGGGAATCTTGCAGAATAGGTGCAGACTAGGTGGTAGTGTTGGCATGCATTGGTGCAGACTAGGTGGTTATGGGTAATCGATCTTAAAATTCACCAAAAGTTTATTTGATTGGAATGAAAAAAATAAAATAAAACAATAACTGATATCAATATTTTGGTGTCTAAATATATTTCTCGAACACATTTACATTAGCATAATTTGTTACTATGATGCATAATAGAACAAAGCCACAAGCAGAAGCTGTCCATACGAATTGGTGTCTAAATATATTTCCCGAAAGTTCCATCAGCATGGAAGGATTCACATGACCCTGTGCTGGAAATGGTACGAATTGGTGGTGAAGACTTGATGGGGAACAGGCATGCATGGGAATCTCTGAGACTAGGTTCAGGCTATAGGTGGATAGGTTGGCATGCATTAGTACAGACTAGGTGGGAGTGTTGCATTCAAGGGTCTGACACGTGTAAGGCATGCGTGGGAATCTCTGAGACTTGGTGGTGAAGACTTGATGGGGAACAGGCATGCGTGGGAATCTCTGAGACTTGGTGGTGAAGACTTGATGGGGAACAGGCATGCATGGGAATCTCTGAGACTAGGTTCAGGCTATAGGTGGATAGGTTGGCATGCATTAGTACAGACTAGGTGGGAGTGTTGCATTCAAGGGTGTGACACGTGTAAGGCATGCGTGGGAATCTCTGAGGTATTCACAATATCTTCACAGCAATCTTCACACACATATCTTCACAGCAATCTTCAGTAAGATTCTTGCAGTATAAATATTCACACACATTTTCAAAGGGATTCACAATATCTTCACAGCAATCTTCACAACACCTTGACAATATCTTCACAAAACCTTCACAAAACCTTCACAAAACCTTCACAAAACCTTCACAAAACCTTCACAATGTCTTCACAAAACATGTCATCTTCTTCACAATACAAAGTCAAAGCTCACGTCAACGGTGAGACTTATGAATGTGATATGTCTGGCTTCCTATTTAGAAACACCGAATGCACTCGGTTTTGTCTAAATAGAGGAGCTGACTTCTCTTATCTGAAAAGGAAGATTGAGTCCAAACTAAGACAACCCGTGTCCCAAATTTTTTATCAACAACCTTTTTTTTCAGAAAACAACTCTGTCAAGTTTTATAAGTCATTGATTCAAAATGACATGGAGACACAATACATGCTTCGTAACCATGAGTACTCTGGTTACGACTACATAGTGTTGTACATTGTGTTGGAACAACCTCAACCAACTCAGAATATTCAATCACAGGTTATTGATCCTGTGATTGATGACGAACAAGATGCTGAGCACCACGTTGAAGACGATGTGGTTGATGATGCTGAAGACGTGGTTGATGACTTGGTGAACCGTCATTCTGAAGACGAAGACCAACCTCAAATACCTATAGCGCAACGCTACTCTCCTCCTGCGCACTTCACAACACTTAACTTGGGCGAGGATGAGCCCTCATCAGATATGTTCTACAACCCATATATGAGGTCTGATGAGGACTTAAAGAAGGGTGACCAATTTCGGACCAAGGAAGAGTGTCTGTTAGCAATAAAGAACTGGCACTTGAAAAATTGTGTTGACTTCGATGTTATCAAATCAAATCCGGAAAGATACGTTATTGTATGCAAAAATCCGGAGTGTGGATATAGGTTGATGGCATCGTACAAGAAGAAGCATAACGCGTGGGTGATAGGGTCAATATCTCAAGCTCACATTTGCGTCAACACCAACATGGCACAGGATCATCGCAAACTTAGCCATGACATGATCTGCCATTCCATATTACCTCTAGTTGAGGCTGACCCGTCACTGAAGGTCAAAACAATTATCTCCCATTGTGTGGCTGTTTTCAAATATACACCGTCATACAGAAAGGCTTGGTTAGCAAAAACCAAGGCAATTGAACTGGTGTACGGTAACTGGGAGGAATCATACAAACAACTACCACGCTACCTGGCTGCACTACGATTGTATTCACCTGGGACGGTTACTATAATGGAGACCTTGCCTGCACAATCCCCTGACGGAACTCGTCTAGAAGGTAATGGAATTTTCCATAGACTTTTCTGGGCATTCCGTCCATGCATCATCGGGTTCACATTCTGCAAACCACTTGTTCAAGTCGATGGAACTTGGCTGTATGGGAAATACAAAGGATCGTTACTGATGGCGGTCGCACAAGATGGCAATTCAAATATTTTCCCAATAGCCTTTGCATTGGTGGAAGGAGAAACGGCAGCTGGTTGGAGTTTCTTCCTTAAGAATCTTCGAACGCACGTGACTCCACAAGCTGGCATCTGCATTATTTCTGACAGGCACGCCTCAATAGACAGTGCATACAATAATCCAGCAAATGGCTGGCATGACCCCCCGTCTACCCATGTCTACTGCATCAGGCATATTGCACAAAATTTTATGCGGGAGTTCAAGGATAACTTTTTGAAGCAACATTTGATAAACGCGGGGTACGCATTAAACCAGCCTGGATTCCAATATTATCGCCGGGAAATAGTGTTGGCAAATTCTGATGCAGGGAGGTGGATTGATAATATCGACAGAGCGAAGTGGACTAGATCGTACGACGATGGGGTGAGGTGGGGCCACATGACAACAAATCTTGTGGAATCAATGAACGGCGTGTTTAAGGGCATACGTAACCTCCCGGTAACCGCATTGGTGAGTGCGACCTATTTTCGGATGGCAACGTTGTTCGTAACAAGGGGCAGGCGCTGGAATGAAGTGTTGCAGACGAGTCAAGTTTATAGTGAAGCCTGCATGAAGTTTATGAGGCAGGAATCTGCCAAAGCCAGCAGCCATCGGGTTACGGAGTTCGACCGCCATGGCCACACTTTCAGTGTCAAGGAAACAATTGACCACAACCAAGGGCTGCCCAGACAAGAGTATAGGGTCCTAATACCAGACCGTTGGTGCGACTGTGGTCAATTTCAGGCGTATCGTATGCCTTGTTCCCATGTCATTGCAGCGTGTTCACACAGCCACTTCGATGCATTATCGCTAGTGTCTCCAATCTACAAAGTTGCAACATTGCTCAATGTATACGACAATCCCTTTCCGGTGGTAGCATTGGAGGCGTATTGGCCAGAGTATGACGGGGAAATTGTTTGGCACAACGAATCGATGCGGCGGAATAAAAGTGGTCGCCCAAATAGCAGGCGCATTAGAACTGAAATGGACGTCGCAGAGAAAATGCAGAGGAAGTGTAGCATATGTAGACAACTAGGGCATAATAAGAACAAATGTCCATATCGTGGATCTAGTTCCACAACTTAGTTTTCACTTTCATAAATCTGTGTACCAAAATCATTTTAAATTAAAGTTTACTTTTTATTCCAAATAGAAGATGACACTTGAACAACAAACACAAACATCTAACATTACAACACCAATTACTAAAACAAAAACAAATACTGGAACAAAAACAAGTACTAAAACAAGAACAAGTACTAGAACAATAACAAATACAACAACAACATGACAAACAACCATTAAAATCTAAGAAATTACAACAGTTAACACTATGTCGTCTGATCCATGCATCATTTGGATGCAATCAATGTCGCTTTCAACTTCAACCCACCAGCGTATCGTTTCTCCAGTTTCAAATGAGAACCTTGTTCTAAGCCTCTGAATCCTTCTGATGACTTCACCAGGTTGGTAATCTCCCTCTAACCAAGACATCAAGGACCTTTTTAGTTGGTCCAACGAACGGATGTTCCAAAATTTCATCTCCATTGGGGGTTTCAAAGGCGAGAAAATAACATGCCCATCCCTTTTTAAGATTACTGGTTCAGGATCCGGGCGCCTTGATGATGTTCGCTGCCATGACGACGGTCTTGGGGATGCCATGAACTCAACTTGATACAGAAGGTGGTAGGAAACAGTGTTGAAGAAAATGCAAGGAAATAACACTTTATTTATAGGAAAAGATCTGGGTTGTACACCAGTCTACCTAACCCTAATTCTCCCAAAAATTTATAAATAATATTATTTACTTATAAATTAAATTAATATATATATAATATTATATATATATATATATATATATATATATATATATATATATATAATATATATATATATATATATATTGTAAATAAATATTTATATATATTAATTAAATGTGTATAATATTAATTGTTTATAAATTAAATTAATATATATATATATATATATATATATATATATATATATAAATTAATATATATATATAAATTATATATATATCTTGTAATAATTTTATTTATATATAAGTGTTAATATAAATTAATATAATTTATAAAAAAAATATATTTATCAAATATCTAATATTTAAAAAAAAAAATAAAAAAAAAATTAATAAAACATTTAAAAAAAAAAAAAAAAAAAAAAAGGGATTGGGCATAGGCGCCACCCCTAGTGGCGACTTGCCCTACCCATTAAGGGTAGGCGCCAACTAGGGTGGCGCCTATGTACACAATTAGGGCAAATTTTGCCCATTTGTGTAATTTTTTTGAAAAAATGGTTAATTTTGAAAATTTTTTTAAAATTTTGGATATTTAAAAAAAAAAATCCTAATCTCAAAGATGAAATAACGCGTTGTGTCTATGTAATACATAGGTCCACATCTCAAAAAGTGGCTCTAAGTTTTGCTATAAATCTTGCTATTAAACTTGTTTTTGATTTTTTAATAAATTAAATTGAAGATGGTGATTAAAAACAAATATCAACATTAATGATATATTGGGAAAAATGAAAATATATCAACCTGTGTCTAAAAACCCATTAGCAACACTAGCCGAAAGTGATGGAAAAGATAAGTACAAATAAATATTATGGATGAGAAATCAACCAAATAAAGAAAAAGGATTATGGATGACAAGTGAGAACAACCCAATATTTTATATCACACACAAAACCTCGTGTATTTGATATTTACGTTAAAAATTAGATTTTGAATTTGAGTTTTCAGAGAGTGATTAAGAAAAATGGGTAAAGGGGGAATGTCAATTGATGATCATGTTGAACAACAGAATATGGCTGCCTGGCTTGTTGGTATAAACTCTCTCAAGATTCAACCTTTCAACCTTCCAACTCTTGGTACTCATCTAAATTTCATTTTTACTATTATTATTTTTCTTGTTGTTTATACTACTGATTAAGATCATTTTTAAAGTTAGGGATTTGGGTATTTTGTAGATGAAAAATTTGAAAGCAAATCAGAACTTTGGATGGATGTGTAAATTGGATTCAAAATTCAAACTTGAAACTTGGCATGCTATGGATTTAGTTTATAGTTTAAGATTAGGGATTTGGATTATTCTGTAGTTGAAAAATGATGATTTTTACAGGAAAAGCAAATCAGAGAGAGCTATGGATTGATTAATAAATTAGATTCAAAATTCAATCTTGAAATGTGGGCATGGTTCATATTAAGTTCATTGTTAAAGTTTTGGGATTAGGATTCTATGTAGTTGGAAAATGACAAAAATTACACAGTTAAGCAACTTGGAACTTTGGATCGATTATAAAATTGGATTCGAAGTTCAAATTTGCAATGCAAGCATGGTTTAGTTTTAGTTAATTGTTAGAGATTTGGAATTTGGTTTTTTTTTAGTCGAAAGGTGGCAATGTTTGCACAGTCAAGCAATACCAGACTTTGTCTCATTAATAAATTGGATTCAAAATTGAAATATGGCGTGTTTTTGATTACTTGATTGTGGCAACATTGTTGTTAATCCAAGGTTGTCAAGATCGGGATCTTGCATAAGATCAGGAGGGGATAGTAAGATCATGAAACATAAGATAGTTACTAAGATCGGAAGATCCTACCCAGTTATTTTTATAAGATCGAGAAGGGGGTAGCAAGATCGTAAAACATAGATCGTAACAAAAAATAGTAAGATATTACTAAAACAAAAAATAATACTATATATTTTAAGTTTTCTTTTACATGATATTTTGGTAGCCAGGTGTGTTCTAGGAAAAATAACCTCTGTCGAACTATAATCGTTGTGTCTCGGCATCTTTACATCCTTCTGGGCTTGTAATGATGGTGGCCGAAAAACGGTAGATCGTGACCAGTTAAGATCGCACGTAATCAATGGTTTTACGATTTTTTCACAATTTGGCTACAACACATGATTCTACTTAAGATCGGGATCGTTGAGGGTCGGTGAGATTGCAAAATCGTAAGATTTTAAGATCTAGATCGAGATCTTGACGACCTTGTGTTAATCGATTTCATAGAGTTCAAGTCTCATTGCTAAATTTGGCTTACTTCATTTTGCATGTTTGAAGGACCTCATGATGTCAGAATTAGAATGAAAGCTGTTGGAATCTGTGGGAGTGATGTTCACTACCTCAAGGTAGGTAATACTATTATTGTTACATGTGATTACAATATTAAATACGTTTGAAAAAGATACACTTAGGGTGTGTTTGGTAAACCATTTGGAGGCAATTTCTCGCGTACCTATGCAAAGAAAACGTGAACAAGTAAGAAGCTCCAATTTGGAGCATTGGCCAGATGCGTGTATTTTTGCCTCTTGGATGCGGAAACAAACAGAGGCTAAGTTCCAATTTGGAGCTTTGATGAGTTTGAAAATCTTTATTTGCAAGTGATTTCCTACATAATTTTCCGCACTTATCTTTGTTTTTTCTAGTAAAAAGTTCCAATTTTTATTGATTATTTTACTACTCTCAGACTGATAGAAACAGGGTGCAGAATGTGGGCTTTGATTATGGGCCTAAGCCAAGGGTGTGGAAGGTTTATAAGAGGAAAAAGACAAAAGGAAAGGGGAATGATGACGTGGTTAAGAATGTATGAGTGGCATGAGAAAAAGGTTATATAAGGAGTGAGTGGAGGCAGAGATGGGTAGCCAAGAATTCTGTTATGATTTTGTGGGGTCACCTCTAGGTGATTTGGGCAGAGGCATACGTGCTTCTTAGGACTGGTATTCCACTACCAGTTTGTTGCATCTTTTCTCTTTCCCTAATACATGTAATTGTGAATCCTTCATTGAATACAATTGCATTGCTGTTATCCTTTCTCTTCTTTTTCTTTCTCAAAATCATATTAACTGTTATATTATCCTATCAATTGGTCTGACCTACCGGATCAAATCACACTGCCAACGAAGGTTGTAGATGCCAAGGAAACCTAAGATGGGCGATCGGATTGACGCTTTGGAGGCACAGGTAGGGAATGTAACGACGACGCTGCAAGAGCTTGCGCTACAAATGCAGAACCACGCTCAACAAATGCAACAACAGAGCCTGATTCTGACGGAGCTGAGTAAGCAGTTGGGAAAAAAGGTAGTGACTCAGGAGGAGAACTCTGAGGGTAACTCATCACAGAGTGAGTCTCGCCTTGCAGGGAAGAAGGTGAAGCTTCCGCTGTTTGAAGGTGACGACCCGGTGGCGTGGATCACACGTGCTGAGATCTATTTCGATGTGCAAAACACATCTGATGATATGCGTGTGAAATTAGCGCGTTTAAGCATGGAAGGGGCAACCATCCATTGGTTCAACCTTTTGAAGGAAACAGAAGATGAGTTATCATGGGAGAAGTTGAAACGGGCGCTTATCGCACGATACGGAGGAAGAAGGTTGGAGAATCCGTTTGAAGAATTGTCTACTCTTAGACAGAAGGGAAGTGTGGAAGAGTTCGTGGAAGCATTCGAGTTGTTGTCGTCGCAGGTGGGAAGACTCCCGGAAGAACAATACCTGGGATATTTCATGAGTGGTCTGAAACCGCAGATTAGGAGGAGAGTTCGAACCTTGAATCCTCAAAATCGTATGCAGATGATGAGGATTGCGAAAGACGTGGAAGACGAATTGAAGGAGGAAGATGACGATGACGAGCGTCGTAGTGGAAAGAAAGGGGGGTATGAACGTTTGGGCCGAAATGATTGGGTTGGGTCATTAAAAAATAAAAAAGGGCCCAATTACCTAAACCACTCCTTAACAGCGGGTGGGTCAAACCCGGGGCAGAAAACGGGTTCCAGCGGATCTAATGCAAATCACACTTCGTCATTCGCATCAACAGCTCGCAAGAGTGAGAACGACCACCGTTCTGGGTCGTCGGAGAGATGGAAGGGTGTACGAAGCTTGCACAACGATGAGATGGCGGAAAGAAGGGCAAAGGGGTTATGCTTCAAGTGTGGAGGTAAGTATCATCCTACCCAACACAAGTGCCCTGAGCGAACCTTGCGGGTTCTGATCTTGGGTGAGGGAGAAGAGATGAACGAGGAAGGGGAAATCGTGACGATGGAAGAGGTGGCAAAGGAAAGTGAAGAGGAAATCGAAGTTGAATGTAAGTTGATGGGAGTTCTGGGGAGTATGGGGGAGCACCATACTATGAAGGTTGAAGGTAAAATTGAGAACGTAGATTTGTTGGTGTTGATTGATAGTGGGGCAAGTCATAATTTCATTTCACCTAAAGTAACTACTGCTTTAGGGCTTAATGTCACTCCTGTAACTGCAAAAAATATTAAGTTGGGTGATGGTCACATGGTCATAACAAAAGGGGTGTGCAAAGGGGTTAGTATGAAGATGGGAGAGATAGAGATTATTATTGATGCTTTGGTGTTGGAGTTAGGGGGGTTGGACATGGTGTTAGGTGTTTCTTGGCTGAGTACTTTAGGGAAAGTGGTAATGGATTGGAAAACATTGACGATGCAATTTTTCCATGGAAATCAGTTGGTAAAGCTTCAAGGGCAGGGAAATAGGAATATGAGGCAGTGGTATCTGAACACTTTCCTAGAAGACATTCACAACAGGGCAGGAACAGATTGGTGGTGGTCACAGTTTCAGGCGATAGAAGCAGAGGATTCTGCAGTCTCACATGGAGTGAATGATGTATTGAAGGAGTTTCCTGAGGTGTTTACAGATCAGATTCGACTACCTCCTGAGAGGACACAGGTGCATCGGATTCAATTGTATCCGGAGCATGGTCCTATCAATGTTAGGCCATATAAATATCCTCATCATCAGAAAGAAGAGATTGAGAAGCAAGTGGGTGAATTGTTGGAGGCAGGAATCATCAGACCAAGCATGAGCGCTTATTCTAGCCCCGTGATATTGGTCAAAAAGAAAGACAAGAGCTGGAGGATGTGTGTGGATTATAGGGCTCTCAACAAAGCTACAGTACCAGATAAGTATCCCATTCCCATAGTAGACGAGTTGTTAGATGAGCTGTACGGGGCTACTATGTTTTCCAAGATCGATTTAAAATCGGGGTATCACCAAATTAGGGTACTTGAGAGTGACGTTCCGAAAACAGCTTTTAGAACTCACAATGGTCACTATGAGTACTTAGTCATGCCCTTTGGACTGATGAATGCCCCGGCTACCTTCCAAGCCACCATGAATGATCTTTTTAGACCATATTTGAGAAAATTTGTTTTGGTTTTCTTCGATGACATCCTAATATATAGCAAGGACATTAAAGAACACCAACAACATTTGAAGCTGGTATTATCGAGCCTAGCAGCCCATTGCTTTGTGGCAAATCAATCAAAGTGCAAGTTTGGCTGTACTCATATTGACTACCTTGGACATATAATTTCAGGAGAAGGAGTTGCCGTAGATCCGGAGAAGGTGAGGTGTATCCTTGATTGGCCTGAACCAAAAAATGTGAAGGGAGTGCGCGGATTTTTAGGTCTCACGGGATACTACCGAAAATTCGTCAAGGACTATGGCAAGATAGCAAAACCCCTCACGGAATTGACTAAGAAGGACAATTTTAATTGGGGAATGGAGGCCACTAAGGCTTTCAATGACCTGAAGAGAATTATGACATCTCCTCCTGTCTTGATGCTTCCTAATTTTGAGTTACCTTTTGAAGTGGAGTGTGATGCTGCGGGCAGAGGTATAGGGGCTGTTTTAATGCAGCAGAGACAACCTGTAGCTTTCTTCAGCAAGGCATTATCTGAGGGCAATTTGGTAAAATCGGTATATGAAAAGGAATTGATGGCCTTAGTCTTATGCATTCAACATTGGAGACATTACTTGTTGGGCAGGGAGTTTGTAGTTTATACAGATCACAAGAGCCTGAAGCATTTTCTACAGCAGAGAATCTCCTCTCCTGATCAACAATGTTGGCTTGCCAAATTGTTGGGCTATCAATTTGAAGTTAGATACAAACCAGGGACGGAAAATAGGGCAGCAGATGCCTTATCCAGATGCTATGATGAGGGAGAATTTAACACCATCATTTCTTATCCTATGTGGGCCGAAAGGCAGAAATTGTTGGAGGAGATAGCCAATGATCCATATATTCAAAGATTGATAACCGAAGTACGAGAGAAACCAGATGGCAGACCTGGGTTTTATGAGAAACAGGGAGTTTTATTGTATCATGGGAGGTTGGTGATTTCACCAACATCACCTTCAATACCTTGGTTGCTGGAAGAATTCCACAATACCCCAGTTGGAGGACATTCAGGTTTTCTGAGAACATACAGGAGGCTGGCTGATACTTTATATTGGGTAGGGATGCAGAAAAGTGTAAGAGATTATGTGAGGTCATGTGATGTGTGTCAGAGACAGAAGTACAGTGCTACTACTCCTGGAGGACTGTTACAACCACTGCCCGTACCTAATGCAGTTTGGGAGGATCTTTCTTTAGACTTCATCACTGGTTTGCCTAAGTCTAAAGGATATGAAGCTGTGTTGGTGGTGGTGGACAGATTGTCCAAATACAGCCATTTTATTTTGCTAAAACACCCTTACACTGCAAAATCCATAGCTGAGTTATTCGTCAAAGAGGTGGTGAGATTACATGGAATTCCGAATTCCCTAATCAGTGACAGAGACCCTATTTTTATTAGCCATTTTTGGATGGAACTATTTAAAATGCAAGGAACCAAACTTAAGATGAGTTCATCGTACCATCCCGAAACCGACGGTCAGACGGAAGTAGTCAATAGGTGTTTGGAGAGTTACTTGAGGTGTTTTGCTTCTGACCATCCCAAGACGTGGTCGTATTGGATACCGTGGGCTGAATTTTGGTACAACACAACTTATCATATCTCTATTGGGAAGTCCCCTTTTGAGGTGGTGTATGGGAGGCAGCCACCTACTCTACTGAAGTTCTTAACTAATGAAACGAAAGTAGCTGCTGTGGCACTTGAGTTAAGAGAGAGAGATGAAGCCTTGAAGCAACTCAAGCTGCATCTGTTGAAAGCTCAGGAGCAGATGGCAAGGTATGCCAACAAAAGAAGAAGAGATTTATGTTTTGACGTTGGAGAGTGGGTTTTCTTAAAACTCAGGCCTCATAGGCAGCAATCGGTAGTGAAAAGAATTAATCAGAAATTGGCTGCTAGATTCTATGGCCCTTTTCAGGTGGAAGAGAAAATTGGAGAAGTCGCATACAAGTTGAAACTTCCAGCCGAGTCAAAAATCCATCCTGTGTTCCATGTATCTTTAATCAAAAGAGCAGTAGGAAACTATGAGGTACAAGGAGAACTGCCTAGAGAATTGGAGATAAATGAGGCTGCTGATGCGTATCCAGATAAGATTGTGGGTTCTAGAACTGTTTTGCAAGGCGATACTGAAGTGCAGCAGAGCTTGGTCCAATGGAAGAACCGGTCCATTGATGATGTGACATGGGAAGACAATGAACTTCTAATTGGGCAATTTCCTGAATTCTACCTTGAGGACAAGGCTGTTTCTAAGGAGGTGGGAGTTGATAGAAACAGGGTGCAGAATGTGGGCTTTGATTATGGGCCTAAGCCAAGGGTGTGGAAGGTTTATAAGAGGAAAAAGACAAAAGGAAAGGGGAATGATGACGTGGTTAAGAATGTATGAGTGGCATGAGAAAAAGGTTATATAAGGAGTGAGTGGAGGCAGAGATGGGTAGCCAAGAATTCTGTTATGATTTTGTGGGGTCACCTCTAGGTGATTTGGGCAGAGGCATACGTGCTTCTTAGGGCTGGTATTCCACTACCAGTTTGTTGCATCTTTTCTCTTTCCCTAATACATGTAATTGTGAATCCTTCATTGAATACAATTGCATTGCTGTTATCCTTTCTCTTCTTTTTCTTTCTCAAAATCATATTAACTGTTATATTATCCTATCACAGACAATGAGATGTGCAGATTTTATTGTTAAAGAACCAATGGTTATTGGTCATGAGTGTGCTGGGATCATAGAAGAAGTTGGTAGTGAGGTCAAGACTTTGGTGTCTGGTGACCGTGTCGCGATTGAGCCTGGGATCAGTTGTTGGCGTTGCAACCATTGTAAACTTGGTCGATATAATCTATGCCCTGATATGAAGTTTTTTGCTACTCCACCGGTTCATGGTTCCCTTGCTAATCAGGTTTGTTGAAAGAATTCATAATTTCCCAAAGTACAGTTCTTTGTCTTGTCCAATTAGAACTGCAAATATTCTAAAAATAAGAATTTTAGTTGTCGAATAGTGGCTATAGCGTAACGGAATTTGAACAAATTGCTATTGTTCTTCGATACACTATTTAGTACAATATTTTGTCAAATAGCAGGTGTAGTCGTGCTATTGGACTCTAGGACAGTAGAATTTGAACAATGACAATATGTAGACAAAACCGTATTGCCCCCATGAACTTGTTGTGATACATGCACTAGATCGATCATCTCAAATGAAACCCGTGTTTGAGTTACAATTTTCTCTTTTCAGATAGTTCATCCAGCAGACCTATGTTTTAAACTACCAGACAATGTGAGCTTGGAGGAAGGGGCAATGTGTGAACCCTTAAGTGTCGGCGTTCATGCTTGTAGGCGAGCTAATATCGGACCGGAAACAAATGTGTTGATTATGGGAGCAGGACCTATCGGACTTGTTACAATGCTTTCGGCTCGTGCTTTCGGGGCACCTAGGATTATCGTCGTGGATGTGGATGACCATCGTTTATCTGTTGCAAAAAGTCTTGGCGCAGACGATATTGTTAAAGTTTCAACAAACATTCAGGTATATTGAATCAGAAGTTTCAACAAACAGGTTTAAATTTCTATTTTAATAAACACTTTTATAACTAAGTTTTGAATGCACTGCTTTACAGGATGTAGGTGAAGAAGTTAAGCAAATACATAATGTTATGGGAGCTGGTATAGATGTTACCTTTGATTGTGCTGGTTTTAACAAAACCATGACTACCGCATTGACTGCTACTCAACCAGGAGGCAAAGTTTGTCTCGTCGGAATGGGTCATTCTGAAATGACCGTGCCACTCACACCAGCTGCTGCAAGGTACTCACACCTAACTCCCAAGTGGGACCTAAAAGATACGCTTAAATATACTTTTGATCTCGTTGTTTTTAACTAATTCATGATTTTTGTTAGCATTGCTTCATTATATGCTTAACCGTGAGATTTGGGAACAAAAAAATGCATAAGGTGTGTTTCAAAGAAAGCAACAATTTTTTTTGAAACACTTGTCTGAGTTTTTTGAGGCGTGTTGTGTTGTATGAGTAGTGTTATACGGGTGTCGGAAACCGATTAAAAGTGTCGATGCAAAGAAATAAAATCATTTTTTTGGGACACATGACTTTTTTCGACACTTATCTGACTTTTTCTTTGTTCTTGCAATACAGGGAAGTTGATGTTGTTGGCATTTTCCGCTATAAGAATACATGGCCTCTTTGCCTCGAATTTCTAAGGAGTGGCAAAATTGATGTAAAACCACTTATAACTCATAGGTTTGGATTCTCGCAAAAGGAAGTGGAAGAAGCCTTTGAAACAAGTGCTCGTGGCGGTAATGCTATTAAGGTCATGTTCAATCTTTAGATACTATTTAGAAATAGAATTTGCAAACTCTCTTACTTTGAACAAAAGTTTGTTTATACTTTCTTGTTCATGCCATTGTTCAATGTGTATGTATAATCTGGATTGTGAATAAATTGGCTTCAATAAGTAAGGACAGAAAAGCCTTGAAGAAACTTAAATTTCTTATCCTCTCTCTGATTTAGAGTTGTCATGTATGTGTTATGTGCTTAAACTTTTCATCCTCTTTGTTGAGAGAGAGATATCTTTGATTGAAAAATCTTTTCAAACTTGTATCTAGTCCAGAAGTGAAAAACTGAGAATTCCTCAAAGGCTAAACATAGTATAGTAAAGTTTGACTAAAATATACTATGATATACTTTTTCTTAAAGTAAAAAAAGTTAAAATGTAGCATTGAAAAATAAAAAGCTTGTAGGTCAAAACCCAAGAAAATAATGATAATACAAACTAAAACTAAAATGGTTAGTCTCCTGTTAAGGCCACTCAATTGATAGTGGACATCAGATGCAGATGCGCAGAGGTTAAGGCAGTTTAATTGATAGTTGTACAAGAACATCAGATAGGGATGCGGTTTGAATCCGTAGCTTCTCATTTATTCTCTTTTAAAAGGATAAAATTTCAATCAGGACTATTTGACTCATAAAACTAAAATGATTGATCAATTGTCTCATTAAAAAGTTTATCATGGAAAATTTAGGGGAATAAAAATTTAATGAAGGGAAAAGTCGTGCATTTTAACTATAAGAAATAGTCATTTCTTAAATCTAAACATAAGAAGATGAAACCTATTAAGATTGTAAACTTTAAAACCTTCATTAGATACTTGCTTTTACCAAGTGAAATTAGAACCATTTATACCAAAGGAGAGTCGAGGGGGTTCAAAATAAAATCAATCTAATAGAAAATTGGAAATCAAATTAAACTAAATTGAATATTGAAAAAAAATTATATTTGGTTCGGATGTGTGAGTTATATTTTTAAAAGAATATGTGGTTTGTATTTTGTAAACCGAATCAAACTAAATCAAATTATATTATATTACGATTCAAATTTCACTTAACTAACATCCAACTCAAACATAAACCTATTAATTATGCCTTAGCCTTATGAATACAAACAATTTTCTCTCCCTTATATTTAGGATTTCAATCTTAGTTTTCTAAAATTTATTTTAGTAGGATCGGTCCTTCTTCTTTAGATACTTTTTACCTACTCTTCTCTAATCTCTATTCTCTTATATTCTTTCTTTTTTATCTTTTCATTTTTCTGCTAATGTCATCTCTTCTAATTTCGTTTTTATCGCACCTCTTATTCTCTAATGACTCTATTTTTTTTTCATTTTAATGTTTTTGATATTGTTTTATGTTTATTATTTCACTTTTGTTTAATATGATTTATATATATTAAATTAAAAGTTATTGTTCAAATATGATAAATTTTATTGTTATTTAGTAATGTAAGAATGATTAGATACAAAGTTATGTTATCATCTATGTCTATATGTGTATATATGACTCAATAATTATTATTTTTTTGTAAGAAATCGAACCAACCGAACCGAACCGTATTAGTTGGTTTGATTTGGTTCGGTTTAATTTTTTAAAATCAATCGAACTAAATCAAACTGTACATTTTTTTCTACTGCGGTTCAAATAACTTTTAGCGTCAAAACTGCTGAAACCGCGCCGAAAAAATCGTTAAAAGTGTTTACCTTTCTTATACCTATGAGAAATTTCAAAATAAGCTCTAAACACTTTAGTAATGAGAATTAGATTCTAACTAAAGTAACTTTCAACCTTTCTCATAAGGCAGTTTAATGGCTAGCATAGCACCAACCAACTTTGTATGAAGTGTTCAAATATTGCCTAAAGCCTCCACATTAGTAGTATTCCTGAAAATTCCACCACATAACTCATGTCTCTGACTCCCTCTTTCAATGACATCGCTGTTACATTTAACCCCCCAAAAAAAATTGGGAAGATGTCAATTAACTTAAATGATTTGAATAGCTCTAGTTGAATGAGATTTTTGGAATGATTATGTTCATATTCAATTATAATTTTTTTAATTTCTTTAAGTCATATATTATCCTTATAAATTTAAAAAGAAATTTATTAAACAAATTATAAACATAATGTTTAAAATTTTCAATAAATTTATATCGCATTTGCGCAACAAATGGATCATATTCTAGTTTTTACTATTGTTGCGTGGATTAAAATTTAGTTATTTATATGGATTTCTTAATACATCTTCTATATTTCTCAGCCACACGCGAAAATTCTAAAATGTTCTCAGATTTCGGAGATGTTTCTTCGGACGTACCTAATTCTGATCGAACGTTAAAATATTTTGGAGATACATCTACGAAATAATATCGGAGATACATCTCCATAACGGCGGCAATGCAGACATGGAAACCAAAAAAGATATTGCATTAATCATTATTTTCAGTCAACTATCATGTTTTACACTATATCTAAACTATCAATCATCCAATTTCTACTCATTTACTAACTTGTACATCAATTTCTACTCATTTACACAAAAACTCAAAAACTATTCAAAACAACTATTTTTCATTTTACTTTAGTGTTGGATGATATTTCTGATGTTGATTGAAGTTCATTTGACCTTGGTTGCTTGATTTTAGACTTGTTGATGAGAATAAATTTGAGAGTCTTTGAAGTGTTTTTTTGAGAAATGTGAGAATAAATTGCATGATTTAAGCTCCAAATCATTTGATGCATCTCCAAAATATTTTAACGTTATCTTAGACTTGGGTGCGTCTGAAGATGTATCTCCGAAATCTATAAACATTATAATATTTTTGTATAGTGACTAAGAGATATATAAAATACATTAAGAAATTCCATTTATATTATACAACAACTTATTCACCAGATGTATGAGCTTTTTTAATCTAGCTCAAAGTTGTGATATCTTTATTTTTAGCATACAAAATTTTGTATGTTTTGGTATTGAACAAAATATTTGAAAATAATAATAATAAAAAAGAGGAACTGAAACCCACAAAAGTTGAAAACTTTTTAAAGAATGAAATTAAGATTGAATAAAAGGAGAATCAAAACCTTTTGTATCGCGTGAGAAAATTAGAATGTTAGATTAACAAAAAGAGTAATGATATTCTTTCATTAATATTCTACACCAATACTTACACCAAACACTGATCACCATATTTATACGGTAAATAGTGTTTTTTAATAAAATAATATTAAAATTTATTTTAAATAAAAAATATTTATAAAAAATATTTGTTTAAAATTAATTTTGTTACAAAAATATAATATTTTTTAATAAAACTAATTTTATTATTGTATTAACCACACAAAAATATGTTATTAAACCATATATTTTTCTAATAATTTATTAACCAACTTGACTATTTCATTAACCAATAAAATACATAATGTTGATCAAATTCTGACATTAATTTATAATATTGACCTATTTCATTTTATTATTTATAGTTTTTTAATTTTTAAAATTCATTAATCAAACTATAAATTAATTTCATAACTTGGTTAATATTATATATTTTATTGATTAATGAAATTATGAAGTTGATTAATAAATTATCAGGAAAATAGATGATTAATAATATATATTTTTGTGGTTAATATAATAATAAAATTGGCTAATAAAAATATTATATTTTTGTTACAAAAATAATTTTTTTTAACAATATTTTTTATTTTTTATTTTATTTAAAATAAATTTTAATATTATTTTATTAAAAAAACACTAATACGGTGAACAGTGGTGTTTGGTGTAAGAATAGCTTTACTCTTCATATATACCAAAAAGAAATTATAGAGATATTATTAGATAGTCAAGATTACAAAAGAGTTTTAAAAAATTATTTGATATATCAACTACTAAAATTTATGAATATTTAAATTGTTTGAAATTTTATATATAATAATATTAGGTAATTTAATGGTCAAATTAATTTAATTCTTCATTACAAGGAGTTATTGAAGATATAAATATGCTAAATTTGACGATTGGTGTCAATTGAAACTCATTGTGTGTGTATCTCTTGTTTTATAGCAACTGAAAACATGAAGGCTTCAGATGTGGAAGTTTAATAAAAAAATACACTTTTTTAATGAAACCAGTTTTAAGAAAATCAACTTATGCAGAAATACTTGTTGGCATAAACCAACTCCCATACAATAAATGCTAATTGAATAGTGCTTAAACACTAGATCCAAACATAGGTAAGTACACTCGATCAAAGAAAAACAATACACATCTTGGTTACTTGTAAATAACAAGTAACTTGAAGTTATTCAGTTATATATATACTCATTAAAAGATCTGCAATGAATGCTAAATAATGTTGTGATTTTTGCAAAATGTTTCAATCCTCAAGCAAGGCTTTGTGCCAAGGATACCCACGTAACATCAAAACCACAGCTCACATTCTAAAATAAGGACTAATCCCGCAAACATAGATTACATATATCCTTTTCCTTTTCGTTCTAGCCCGGATACTCTGCAGCACTACAGTCTGTTCAACCATACCTCGGCCGGTTGCAGAGAATCCAGGTTTGATCCAGCACTTATTTTTTACTCTGCAATCCCAACCTCACCCCTTCTTGCAGCTAAAAAATTACAAAAAGGAAGATCAAAAATACTACTCAAACAATTAACTGGAATACATTATAAGAGCCTTCCACTTTATTGGATGTTACTGGCCGTGGCTGTGGCCGGTTCCACTATCCAATTCCACACTCTCACTAGGCCGGTTCCATCGCCGGTGAAGAATATGCTACCAGGACCAGTTTGAATTGCTCGCACCTCTTGTTTGTTGTATATCTTGCCTCTCTCTGCAAATCTGCACAAGAAATGGAAGGGAAAGTTCAGAACAAGTTCCAAACTCTCAAGAAACCAGAGAATACAAAAGAAGATGGCATAACAAAGAAACATTTCTCTAACAATTTTGCACAATAAACCAAGCTTGTTTTGAATACCATGCAAATGGATGAACCACATCCGGATTTTCTGACATTAATTTGAGATCTTAAGAATAACACACATATCTAACAAGAGCAAGAATATGAAGTTATCCACTTACGATGGCAGATCATAGAGGCGGACAGTGTTATCATTGCAAGAGCACAGCAATATGGGTTTTCCTTGTGAATCATGCATCCCACAGAGAGTAACTATACCCTGCAGGAAGATCATATCATCATCAGAAACATAATTAAAGCCACCTCAAAAACTAGCCACATTTTATGTACAAGTTATTACTGCTAAGAATATCATAAAATATGAACCAATATGAAAATAAAAACTCTTCTGATTTTTCTAAAATTGAGTGAAAAGAACTACCACATGGGAGCAATAGTAGTATGATACTCCTTGAAAATGATAATGCAGGGTACACATCGTAAATAGAAAACTTTCAAACATCTCGGGAAAGAATAAAAAGCATTGGTGAAAAGAAAGGAAAAATGCACAAAATTGTATGAATGTTTTCAACTCTTCTTTCCATTTTAAATTTATATAATCAAAATGATTTGACCCGGTGTTATGAAATATCCACAATTGCGGCGCTGTGGCAGATATACGTGGCGGTTTTTGGGCCCGCCGCAATGGTAAATATCAGGCCGATATGACAGGTTTTTCCGACATAATCCTCGCTATAACAGCGCCACAAAGTATCCGGTATGGAGGATTTTGACTCTCCCATCAAGCAGCTCACGAGCCAAGTTATTTTTGTCCTGTACTAGGCCCTGCGCTTCGGTGTTTAGGAGAACATCTGTAAGCATTGTTATCAGGAAGTCTAGAGTAAGGTTTTCATATTTTCTAAGCCGTGTCCGTCTTTTGATGATGACTTTAGTTCATAAGGGTAATTGCTAGATTGTTTAACAGAAAGGTTATAAATGGAATTGAATCCCAACAATCATGAAATATCAACATTTCAAATGGAACAAGAAAATTCATACATAAGGTCAACAAAATTCAGGGGGGAAAGTAAATAAATCCATACATACATGTTCTTCGGTGTGAGTATATGTCACTTCCAAATTTCCACTTTCTGTAGCAAACCAGACCTGTATAATAAATCATAACAGTCAAGCCAAAAACAAAAATACAAACAAATATCAGCAAATAGTGAGAAACCTACCTTCACTGTTTTGTCTAATGAACAAGATATAAGGAACTGATCCCAGCAAAGGACAGACATCACAACAGATGTGTGCCCTGTTAGTGTCTGTAAACACTGCAAGGTTTCAAGGTTCCAGACCTGAAAAGAAGCAACCAGTTGGAACAAATAAATGAAAATTCGAATAAATAAAAAAACCAAAACCAAATTCCACATTGCTTAAGAGGAATGTAAAGAAAATGATTATCAAAGAGAGCTTAAGTATACTTACTCTAATTGTATTGTCCATTGAACCAGAATAAAGTCTATTAGCTCCAACAACTAATGAAACAACACCACGGGAATGACCTTTAAGAGATGCAGCTGGCTCGAAACAGTTGGCAGCTACATTAAACTTCCATACCAATATAGCTCCATCCTGCAAGAGTAGCATTTCCCTTGAAATTAAAATTTAAGCTGGTCTTCCAAACTCGTGTAGACAGATGTTGTGAATTAAATTTTCAATTTCAATAATAAATTTTAAAAATCCTAAAAAACATATTTGTTTGACTATAAGTAAAAATATTTCTTAAGATTCTAGGAGCATAAACCATAGCTTCCGATCCAAGACAGGGGCACGCAGTGCAGCTAACCACGAAGCTAGGACACCAAAATAGTGTTCGGCTGGATGGCCGCTATGAACATTTTTTTGACGAATAACTCACAAGTCTTAAGCACATATGTATCAACAAAAGTCACATTTAAATCTCTAAGACTTACAGTAACTAAATATTCTAACTCCCAAGGTGTGCAAGACAGGTCAGCGGTGCCTAGGTTTGTGCCATTTGGCTCGACAACGATTGCTTATGGGTGCTATGTATCAGTGGCGTCTGAGTCATTTTTTTAGCAGAGAATAGAGACAGCAGAAGAATGAGAATAACAATCCCCGGCGCATCTGGTCTACTAGTGCCGACAAGCTCCTATTCTGGGCCACACCAGTGCCATCCCAGTGCAAAATGGCACTATTTACAACGTAGGCATAAAATTGCAAGAGTTGCACATTTATGGGTTAAAGGCTTATGTCTCAGATTCCCTAGTTAGTTCTTACTTTTTAGTGCTTATGTAAGCATTATCCAATCATTCACATTTCTAAATTTAGCAAGGCTGTTGTATTCAAGAGTACATAAACTCATGGAACTTACATAAACTCAAATTGTAGTTGTAAGTTTAACTAATTTCAACTAACAACATCCCAATTATTCCCTAGGCACCAACATATACATCAGAAGTCAGGATTACTGCCTCAAGAAATAGACTATGACTTGAAAAGAAAAGGAAAGAAAAAAAAATACGTTGCCAATGGAAGAAAATATATTACCTGCGTACCAGCAAAGAGCATATCATTAATCACAACAAGTGCATAAACTTGACCGACAGGGCCATCTAGACTTAGTTCCATTGAATTTTGTGTGTTCCAAGCCTGACAACCAACGAGACCAACCAAATAGGATATCAGTCAAGATGCTACAAGTGGCAGAAAAATAGTATCTTAACAAAAGCATTACACTAAATAGAGTTGAGGTACTTGATAAAAAAATATATATAGAATGCTTATTTGCTCTTTCTAACCTTAACAAAATTGGGTATGCCAACAAAAAGCCAGGGACCTTCACTCATCATACAACCAACTTCACCACCAAGATTGATCACAGCTATACACTGCATGGGATCATAAACAAAAACATAAGTTCAGTTCTAAACCTACTTTACTTCTTTGGCATTAGCTCAAAATTATGAAATTCAAAACAAAAAATGCAAGTTCCTGCTGAATTTGAAATTGAAAACAAAAGAAAAAGTGATGTCGAATAAAATAGTTTTTTTTAATGCTTCATACTTTAAGAAATCTTCTTCATAGTATATACATTACCATAAACACGAGGTGTGAGCAACAAGAACTGGAATCTCAAACTTCAAGGTAAAAAAATATAAGGTTGTAATGCTGCCTCTTTCAACAAAGACAGCATTACTTTAAGAGAACAATATACATTAGCTTTCAACTATAAAATCCAATCTCTATGATAATAAATACAATACTTGACCTAGCTAAAATCTCAAACTTCAAGGTATAAAAAATCACTCACTTTTCACCTATACAAAAGCAACTCTTCATATTCCAAACAGAGTTATCTATGTATTTAAAACTAAAACAAAATCGCAAATAAAACAAACAGAAAAACAAAGAAATAGTAGCAACCTGTCCAGACTGGCAGTCCCAAACCCTTACAGTCTCATCAGTACTTCCAGTATAAAGCTTATCCGAACCAGAGGGCATAGCAATTCCACTCACAACCTATTCATTCAACAAAACCAAAACTCATCCCATCAACACATTACCCAAAACTGCCTTAATTAACATAATTAATTTCGGTGTATTACTTATGAGACACAGTTCAACAAATCAATAAATATTAAGCATTTAGTACATAAATAACTTTTTTTTAAATACTTCCATCCCAAAAAAATACATTAAATTTTCAAACTTAATCAATGCCATCATTTATTAATATTTGCTTTTTTAACACATCACAATGAACCGATATGCATAGTAACATTTCACGTTATATACCATTTAAAACATAATCAAAATTATCAACATGAAATTCAAAACATAAATTCTTGTATTTTGGCCTGTGTGTATCCTGAAATTCAATGATAAACATGAACAAGGTTTTAAATAACGGTCGCGGGGTCACGTAAAGGCTTCTGCAATTTCAGACGGGTGTTGAGATACTGATTGCAATCCTCGCTATGTAAATTAACCACAGTTTCTTTTTCATCATAAAAAAGTAAATAACCATATGGGCACCTTCCTATACAGTTATTGTAATTTGGTCTGTGTGTAACATGAAATTCAATGATAAACATGTTGACATCCCTAGGTTTCACTGTCAAGATATTTCTAAACTACAATAACACATCTCTATAAAATTAATGAACTAAAACTTTTTTCCTTTACCTTTTTATGTCCTTCAAGCTGAGTCAATAAAGAAAAGCCATCCCCTACACTCCAAGAGTGAAGGAACTTACACCGGTCTCCAAAACCACAAGTTCCTTGAATCCAATAAGTGCAAACTCTCTCAACGTTCACAACAACTCCCCTCCCACCTCCTCCTACACTACCGCGGCCACCACCGCGGCCACGCCCAGGCCCCCACGTATTAAAACTCGATCCACCACCACGCCGGTTACCCGAGAAACCAGAATTTTCGGCATAAGGCCGCTTCGAGGGAGCACCATTCCCATTAGAAGTAGGCAGCTCACTATGCAGAAACGGACATGGATAACGATTGCACTTCCCCGCTTGCCATTTATAACACACTTTCTGATTCTTTGTGTCACCGCCGGTGGACCCACCGAGACGATTATAAACGCGCTTGTTACCACCGTCAAAATCCATAGATATAAAAGACCGATTTCACCAAAAATTTCGATTTTCTTTTCGAATTTGAATGGGAAACAGAGAATTACTGTCTACAAGACTCTATCGTTTCATTCGATTAGAAAAAACAACAATTCGAGAAATTGAATTGGGATATTGAATCGACCATGTGCAAGGGATTAAGACAGTGTGATAAAGAGAAGGAGGGAAGAATGGTGCGATCATGAAGAGTGGAGATGAATTGGAATGCGTGGAAAACCCTAATTGTTGAGATTAGGGTTCGAAGGAAGAAGAAAATTGAACCCTAATATGAGATGTAGCTTTCGATTCTGTAGTGAGAAATTTGGGTTAGTGTTTTTGCAGGTTAGTGAAAGCGTGAGATTAACGACAATAGGAAAGTACGAAACTATCCTAATTGTTATTTATACTGTCGCTTTGAGCTAAAAAGAAACCTTTACTTGTGTTGGATTTTGTACCGTTGGTTGTGCAAGTTTTTTATTGGTAAACAAATTTACTTTTCCTTTTGAAACTTTTTTTTTCTACAATAGAAAAAATTAATAATAAAAAATATTTGATTTTTTTTTACAATTATTCAACATTTTAGTTAATAAAAATATAAATAAATAAATAAATATCATGTAGTATTGTCGAATATTGAAAGTTTAGTTGAATTTAAATGATATCTTTAATAGTGATTTTTTTTCATCAAACAATTGTGTTAAAGAGAAATACTTGGTGTTTCACTTGTGGAATTTTTAACTGTTCTAAATATGTTAAACATGGATGTGAAAATTTGAAATACTAGGTTAAGAAATGGATAAAAATAAAATAAAGATAATGATGGTAAAGTGTGTAAATACAAAGAAAATTACAATATCAATCATAGTATTATGGTATCAACTTACATGGAGAGCGACAGTGTGGAAAATTAGTTTATATAAATTAAAAAATTAAAAAATTAAATATTCACACCTTATATAGAGAGAAATTTAAAAATTATGGATTTTATATTATTATTGTTATGGAAAATTAATTTATATAAATTAGACATTTTTTAAAAATATTTTTGCCCATCTATTTCTAATGTAACCGATCAATCCAACTCAAACTAAATCGTTGTTTCTCGGTTTGATTTGATTTGGGTTTTATCTTTCAAATATGCAAATTCAATTCAAATCAATCCATATATGTTATATTGAAGTTTATTCTCACCCTTTTGCTTTATGTTGTCCACCATGGACATCTTGTAGATAATCAGGAGTGGAGTTTCGTTCCTGTGAGTGGAAGATAGCTTATTGAAGCTTACCTTCGTTTATTTATCGCTCTATCGTATTTTAGTGGTTTAGTGCTTTGATCTTGTAACATTGGGGACGAGATGTTTTTGTTATGTTTTGAGTTGGTATCGGATTGTGATGTTAGAGTTTAATACTTTATTTGTGAAGTTCAATTTGAAGTTGGTATTATGTTAATTTTTGTTGCATTGTTGTTAATTATTTTTGAAAGTTTGTTGGTTGGTTGCCTTAGTGACACCTTAAATTGTCGAGTAATTATTTTTATATAAGTTTCGAGGTTTATGGTGTTATATTAGTGGTATCAGAGCATGTCGGTACATCCGACCAAGTTTTTGTCATGTTGATATTCCCTAGTATGTGACATGTGTATGAACATTGTCGATGCTTGTTTCTTCTAATAATTGTTTACTAGTGTTCAAAAATATGGTTGGAGGAAGAAACGACAAAGTTATTGTTGATGCTTTTGAGGTGATGACTCAGGGGCTGCATGGTCAACAGAATCAGGTTGGCGATGAATTGTGTGGATTGGGGAAGTTTCAAAGGAAAAATCGGCCTACCTTCTGTCATATATCAAAAAAACACGACACTCGTGGACGTGTTGTATGCTCGCGGAATGACTACAAAGTCGCCACCGAACTTTATTTTTTCTCAAAAAGGGAAAGGGAAAACATCGATAAAACCCCTTAAAGAAAGACAATGATATGGTCGTCGTAATCAAATCATTATCATGTTCAAGAGTCAACTATGCAAGGGGAAAATATTAGCATCCCTCGCGTCTATTGTACTCAACGTGAAATATTTAGTTAGTTTGTGCATAAGTGTTAGCTTAGAAAATGTTTGTTTTTCTCGAGTTATTAAAAGGGAAAAAGAATAGGACTAAAAGGTGATTTTTTTATTAGGGTGTCTGACGAGACTTTGAATCTCGCTCCTACGTATCTCCGGGTGTGATGGAGAACTCAAGGCTATGTAGTTCTGGATAGAAAATATTTGTTTATGGGTCGGTTTTAGCAAAAGTTATTGTTGTCGCAATCGAACGAAAAATATTGCTTACCCAAAACAGTTAGAGGAGTGGATGTTTACATCACACTAAATGGATTTTTAAATATCAACATTCGCGGGAAAACATCACTTATCTCACTCACACATATGTGGACGAGGCATTGTTTTTCATCGTCTCGAGACGAAACATCTTTCGTTTTAAAAAAAGTTTGGAGTTATGCCAAGAGGCAAAATGATTTGGATGTGTTGGATTATTTTTGGGTGATGGCGAGATCTCGGATGATCGAGATATTCATCCTGTATCCTAACCTCAGGAGCTCATGATATACAACACGTTCCTTTTTCATCTTATTTGAGAAAGGGTTTGATCTTCTTAGGTATTTTTGGTTGGATGACGAGCGTTCGAATGGTCGATATATCCATCTCGTATCCTAACTCTCAGGAGCTCGTGATATACACCATGTTCCTTTTTCATCCAAATTTATTGAGAAAATGATCTGCATCAAACGCGTTGAAAGTTTTTTATGGGATGACAAGAGCTCGGATGGTAGAGATATTCATCTTGTATCCTAACCTCGGGAGCTCGTGATATACATCACGTTTCTTTTTCATCCTTGTTTGCGAAAGATGTTTAATAATGATTATGTGTTTTTAGTTTTAATTGGAAAAATGGCTTGATGTTGGGTCAAGTGTTTTATTTGTGTTGCGAGACGAATTATGAAATGGTTGATGGGGAAATGTTTGGGAAGTTGGAATGATAGAAACTTGGTGTTGACCAAGTGTTTTTGAAAATGAAGTTTGGTGTTGATCAATTGTTTTTATTTTATTCTTGAAAAAGGTTGATTTTATTTTTGGTCCATTTTTTTAATTAGTTCATTTAATTAGCTACCTAAAGGCAAAAATAAAAGCAAATAAATACAAATTACAATCAAAAGGATGAGGATACATTTGTCATTTGGAAAATAGTATAAATAAAGATGAAGCAAATAATATACAACTATATACAACTACTCAATCAAAATAAGTAAAAATAAAAATAAAAATAAACAAAATAAACAAAAACAAAAGAAAATGAATGTTAATTACAAAGTAAATAGATAAAATATTTTCTTGAATAAATTTTCTTTGATTTTTTTATAAAAAAAGAAGAAAGTTTTATATATTTATTTATTTTGTTTTAATAAAAAAAATTACAAAAATAAAAGTGAGATTATCTTTTTTTATTTTTATATATTAGGGTAATTTTTTATTTTTTTTAGATTTAACAAAAATAATGTGGGATTTTTTTCTTTTTTTTTGGTATGATTAAAATAAAGTCATAAAAAAAGAAGAAGAAAAATGAGAATTTTTTATCCAAATAACCAATTTTTTCAAATAAATACGCAAGCTAAACCCACATTCCCATTTATTTCTCAAACTAACCCACTTTCTAAAAAAATCAACTTAAAGGTGACGTCAATTCAATTGGCGACAATGTGCAAAAATTAAAATGAGTCGTAAATCCAATTGGTGACACTGTACAAACACAGAGGAGAGATAGTGTATTCTCTCTCATTTGGGTTTGTAAATTGCCGCCAATTGGATTGACGACTCCTCTTAATTTTTGTACATTGTCGCCAATTGAATTGGCGCCACCTATAAGTTGAAAAAAAATTAAGTGGGTTAGTTTGGGAAATATGTGGGAATATGGGTTAGTTTGGGTATTTATTTGAAAAAGTTGGTTATTTGGATAAAACTTTCGAAAAATGGGCCACAAAGAAATAAACCAAAAAACCAAACCCAAAACAAAACAACAAGGAGGTGTTCCACGTACGGCAGCTATTTGTTGTTCTTTGGCATGTTTCAATGACTTTGTCCACGGGTGCACAACTTCTTAAGTTCATGGTTTCCCAGTTATCTTCTTTTTTTATTAATGATGCTACAAATATAGAATGTGATCATAAAGCCAAATTATCTTGTCCTACTATATTTTCACCAAGTCTAGAGTTTTAGTGGTTATGATTAACTCTAGTAGACATGAGAAAATTTTGGTCGCCTTAAGCTCGATTGTGTTTCTACTCGTCTAACCTTGCCTCGGTTTGGGACCACTAACTAACCTTAAAATTGACTATTTGGTTAACACTTTAATTATTTTTAGGTGTAAACAAATGTCACATGTGTTACATTATTGACTATCCTTGAGACGTGAGATGATGCAACGTAACTAGTAATTGATGTGTGTGATCGATATCATCATTACGCAGAAAAATAGAAAACTAACTTTTATAAACCATGTATCGACCTTTGTAATTCCAAAGAATAAATACACTTGATTTTTCTATCTTTAGGTTTTCTATTTTTCTAATTTTTTTCTATTTGTCATCTAAGATCATTTCACCTTGGGCTTTTCAATCTTATCTATTAGTTATGGTGAAATGTTTTTATGATCATGTGTATGTTGCTTTGAATATTTTAACATATTGATTGTCGAGGATTGGTTTTTTAGTGAATGGAAGTTGTAGTGATATATTTGTAAGGACCCCCAAATAGAGCAACATATGTCTTTCTTTGGGTGCCCACCCTATGAGACGTCGCTCAGGGTGTATCCTTATAAGGCATTAGGGGACCACTCTACGGGGAAATATGGATAATACTATTTACCTAGTCTCTGACTGCATATGCAAAGTCATGTCCATGACTCCCTGGGAAATAGGCAGTCTACGGGCCCTTAGTCAAGAAGGGGGGAGGGGTGTTGGTGTAAGCCCTAGAGGCCAATACTTTTTGTACTTGTATCGAATTATTTATTAATAATAAAAGGCATTTTCTTTATTATGGTTGATTAATAAAGTCCCTAGAATAGATAGTCCGTTTAATGTATTAAGTGTGACTTAATCATGAGAACACATTAAACATAAGGACACTATTCTTAAAGTATCCGTAGTCGAGCTTTAATGTGAAGTGGGATAACATTAAAGCATTAAGACTATTATGTTTGTAGACTGATGATCACATCTCATGGATCATGGATAAAGAGTTATCAAGTCTTAAACATAGGTATGAATATTAGGAGTAATATTTATACCGGATTGACCCGTTATGAGAATACTATATAGAAAGTTATGCAAAGTGTCATAAGTTATTCTCATGGTGATAATAGTGTATACCACTCTTCGACCTGAAACCACTATGGATCCTAGATGTAGAGTCGAGTGCTTTATTGTTGATCCAACGTTGTCCGTAACTGGATAACCATAAAGACAGTTGATGGGTACTCCACAAAGCATGCTGAGGGACATGAGTGTCCTAGATGGAATTTGCCCATCCTGCGTAACAGGATAAATGTCTATGGGCCCAATATTGAACTGGACAAGGATGACACGGTCTATACCTTGTGTTTAATATAGACATAAGGGCAAAGGGGTAATTATACACATAATTATTATCACAGGAGGTTTTGTCAGATCACATGACATTTTCGTGACTTGGGTAGAAGTGATGTGTTGCTAGATACCGCTCACTGTTTATTATGTTAAATGCGTGATTTAATATAATTGCCAACGCCGCGAAAACCTATAGGGTCACACACAAAGGACGGATTGATGAGAGATAGAGTAACTAAGGAACACCGTAAGGTACGGTGCACTTAAGTGGGAGACGAAATATGGTAAGGTACCAAATACTTAAGTGATTTTGGGCATATTATAAGATATGGGCCAAAATACACTTAAGTGGGCTTTTTAGCTTGAAGCCCACACAAGTGGTTCTATAAATAGAACCCCTTGGGTAGAAGCATTGTCACTCCAATCCACTCAGACAAAAATTCAAGTAGAGACTTGGAATTTTGTCTCCCTCTTTCTCTCACTCAAAGCCTTCATTCATAACAGCTAGCACTGCGATTGAAGGAATCCGTTCGTGTGGACTGAGTAGAGACGTTGTCATCGTTCAACGTTCGTGATCGCCCCGTGGATCTGTATCAAAGGTTTTGATCATTATCAGAGATCTGCACCAAAGGTTTGAATCGCCACAAGAGGTAACGATTCTATCACTGATCATGCCCATTCGTAAGGATCACTAAATGGAGAAATTTTTAAATTCCGCTGCACCTTGGATGGCAATTCTCCTACAGTGGTATCAGATCACTTACGAAACCATGAATATGATATTTGTTTTTGTTCTGTAATAATATGATTAAAGACAGAATAAATCAAAGGTTAAATTGAGATCGATCAAGTTACATATATGTGATATATGTAATCCTGATGCAAAATACATTATATATGATATAGTGTTCTCGTTTCGTTCATTCAAACCCTCAATGATTGTTTTCCTTTGAGCAATCAATGGTCGTTTGCTTCTTGATCCGACATTAGTATGGTGAAGCAATGACTTGTTGATCAATCATACTGAATTAACAATCGAGATGTGTTTGACGGTCTGAAATTGGTGCATCAGGGTTAGTGACGACACAAGGGTTGTGTTGTCAGAGAGTTATGCGATTGGGGTTTGACTGCACAAGAGTTGTGCGTTCTAAACACTTTTCCGAACAGTGTTAACCGGTTAACGCGTATGGTTAACCGGTTAACGCAATACGAAATAATTTTTTTTTTAATTTTCAAACAGTGTTAACCGGTTAACGTATTTGGTTAACCGGTTAACGCAAGGCGGAAAACAGTTTTCCAAGACATTTTCAAACAGTGTTAACCGGTTAACGCATATGGTTAACCGGTTAACGCAAGGCAGAAAAGAGTTTTCTAAAAGTTTTCAAACAGTGTTAATCGGTTAACGCATATGGTTAACCGGTTAACGCAAGGAAAAATTCACCCGTTCGGCTAGAAAAAGTGCTTTGAAGTATCAAGTGTTGATACGAAAAACGACGTCAATTTTAAATGAATCACCGTCCGCTGACCGGGCAGCGAAACACCCGTTCCCGCTGTCCGGGCAGCGGACCCTCGGCTAACTCTGCGTAGTGTGATCGGTCGTCGAAATTTAATTTGATTTTAATTAATTAAAGGAATTAATAATAATAATAATAAAATGTTTATTATTGTCTTGTGGTGATCGGTTATGGCCTTAGTTTTCCTTTATTTTGCTTTGGGTTTTTAAAATACGACCTGCGTGTCGTGCCTCTCTCTTAATCTCCCAAATGTAACTTCTTTTCTCATCTCACTCCCTCGTATGTAAAACGAGTTTCTTTTATGTAATGTAATGATATGAAGAAAGCAAAGAAGTCAGTGCCAAAGGAGGACAACCTTGAAGATCTTGCTTGGAGAAGCTTAGATCGTTGTTAGGTTAGCTTAGGTTCTCTCATTGGCTTGGGAGAACAATTGCGCTAGGGGTCATAACTGTTTCATTATGTTTGTATGTATGTTGATGCATGTGAATGTATGTTGATGCATGTGAGAGACGGTTTATATGATAAACAAGCCGGTGAGATCAGAAAAATTGTAATTCCCTCAAATTAAATATTAAGTTTATGCTTTCCAAGTTTTAACACACATCAAGACTAGTAATGGATAATGTAGGTTTCGCCTACGCGAGGTGCATGATCTATATATTAGTAAGGTGCGATGGGATAATTGTAATATCCAACTGTTAAAACAATGGGTCAAACTTAACTAAACAAATTATAATAAGATTATATATATGTTTAGAAGCAAGAGTTGGGAATGATCCATATGATGGATTGGAATAAGGAGTTATTCACCCAACTGAAATTTTCGAGAGTTGTATGAGATACAATTGGAAGGAGTTCCTACCTAAATAACCTAGTTTTGTGTAATCCGCCTACGCGGACTTAGAACGAAGTGAAATATGGATCTCGACCCACTAGAAAATCTTCCAACGGGAATTTCCGAATCAAATGATGAGGGCCATTTGTTTTGAGTAAAATAGTGGGAGCATATTTAATTAAAGGCCTAATTGAATATGTCAATGATACTTATATTTTCATTAATCCTTATGTAGATTACCATGACAGCAAACACCTCTAACAACATCCTGCGATCAATCCTTGATAAGGAAAAATTGTCTGGGACAAATTTCCTGGATTGGCACCGAAACCCGAGGATTGTCCTCAAACATGATAAAAAGCTGTATGTCTTGGAGACACCTGTTCCTGAAGAGGAACCTCCTAGTTCTGCACCTAAGGCAGAAAGAGATGCTTATAAGAAGCATATCGATGATGCCAATGAAACTGCTTGTCTCATGCTGACTACCATGAACTCAGAATTGCAAAAGCAACATGAGAACATGTCAGCGTTCGATATGATCGAACACCTGAAGTTGCTCTATCAAGAGCAAGCAAGGCATGAGAGGTTTGAAGTTTCAAAAGCCCTTTTTCAAAGCAAGTTAGCTGAGGGAGCCCCTGTAGGTCCCCATGTACTCAAGATGATTGGGTATGTGGAAAACCTTGAGAGATTGGGTTTTCCCCTCGAAAAGGAACTTGCAACTGATTTGATCTTGCAATCGTTGTCAGATAGTTTCAGTCAATTTGTCCTAAATTTCAATATGATTGATATGGACAAATCTCTTCCTGAACTGCTCGCCATGTTAAGAACTGCCGAGCTGAATCTGAAGTCAAAAGGGAAGTCCATTCTGATGATCGGAAATGGAAAGAGACAGAACAAAAGGCCCACTAAGCAGAGTGATAAGGGGAAGGGCAAGGAAGTTGCCAATCCCAGATCCACTGCTGCTTTGAAGCCTAGTGGAGGCATAGCAAAAGAAGGCACCTGCTTCCATTGCGGTAAGACCGGACACTGGAAGAGGAACTGCCCAAAGTACCTGGAAGATAAGAAGAATGGAGTAGAGACTTCAACTTCAGGTATTTTTGTTATTAACTTATCTACTTCTGCATCATGGGTATTAGATACTAGATGCGGTTCTCACATTTGTACAAATGTGCAGGAACTAAAAAGGAGTAGAGATTTGGCAAAAGGTGAAGTCGACCTACGAGTTGGCTATGGAGCAAAGGTTGCTGCTTTAGCCGTAGGAACTTTTGTATTGACTTTACCTAGTGGTTTAATAATTTAGTTAGAGAACTGTTATTATGTACCTGCAATTAGCAGGAATATTATTTCCATTGCTTGTTTGGACAAGTTTGGTTTTTCATTTATAATAAAGAACAATTGTTGCTCAATTTATTTGAATGATATATTCTATGCTACTGCACAAATGAACAATGGAGTATATGTCCTTGATCTTGAAATGCCTATTAATAACATTAATACAAAAGGGTGAAACCTAACGAGTTAAAACCAACTAGGTAAGAATATTAAAACTCTTCAATCAGATCGAAGTGATGAGTATTTAATCCTAGAGTTTGATGACCATCTGAAATAGTGTGGGATCCTATCCCAACTTACTCCTCTTGGAACATCCCAATGGAAGGGTGTATCTGAGAGAAGAAATCGAACCCTGTTGGACATGGTCCGATCCATGATGAGTCACACCAATCTCCCAAACTCCTTTTGAGGACATACACCATTGACATCAGCTTACACACTTAACTGTGTTCCATCCAAAAGGTTGAAAAGACACCATATGAGATATGGAGTGGTAAGAGACCACATATGTCTTACATGAAGATTTGGGGTTGCGAAGTTTATGTGAAACGACAAATTTCAACTAAGCTTAAGCCCAAATCTGACCAATGCTTATTTGTGGGGGTATCCTAAAGAAACAAGAGGATATTACTTCTACAATCCTTCGGAGGGCAAAGTGTTTGTCGCTCGAACTGGAGTTTTCCTAGAAAAGGATTTTAATTCCAAAGGAACCAGTGGGAGGAAAGTAGAGCTTGAAGAAATTCAAGAATCACAAAGCATTGATACACCTATGGAGGAATTAGAGCAGGAAACACAAGTAGTTGTGTAAGAGCAACCTGCTCAAGTAGAACAAGACCAACGTAGGTCAGGCATGATACGTCACCTACCTGAGATATATGGATATCTGATCAAGATGATGTATTACTCATGGATCAAGATGAGCATGTGACCTACTCATGGAATCTTCGCCTTGATGAAACAGTAAAACTGTATGGATTCATCAAGAACGAAGATGAGCCTCGTGTCTACAAGAAGGTTAGTGGGAGCATGATCGTATTCCTGGTATTATATGTAGATGACATATTACTCATTGGAATCGATATCCCTACCCTGCAACAAGTAAAGTCTTGGTTGGGGAAATGCTTTTCTATGAAGGACCTGGGTGAAGCAGCCTATCAGAATCTATAGAGATAGATCATGAAATGCTTGGCCTAAGTCAGAGTACATAGACAAAGTGCTAAGACGCTTTAATATGAATGATTCCAATCTGGTTATGTGTTTTGCTTAAATGGTGGCACTGTGAGCTTGAAAAGTTCAACGCAAGATGCAGTTGCTGATTCTACAATTGAGGCCGAGTATATTGTTGCCTCAAGTGCAGCAAAGGAAGCTGTTTGGATCAATAAACTTGGCATAGTCCCTAGCATTATGGATCCCATTGGTCTCTATTATGATAACAATGGTGTTATCGCACAAGCTAAGGAACCTAGATCTCACCAACGATCCAAACACATACTTACACGTTGTGTGAAAATATGTAAAGTACCTACACTTGACAATGTTGCTAACCCACTGACAAAGCCTCTTGTGCAGCAGAAGCATGATGGCCATACTAGATCAATGGGCATACGGGGTATGCCTGATTGGCTCTAGTGCTAGTGGGAGATTGTTGGTGTAAGCCCTAGAGGCCAATACTTTTTGTACTTGTATTGAATTATTTATTAATAATAAAAGGCATTTTCTTTATTATGGTTGATTAATACAGTCCCTAGAATAGATAGTCCGTTTAATGTATTAAGTGCGACTTAATCATGAGAACACATTAAACATAAGGACACTATTCTTAAAGTATCCGTAGTCGAGCTTTAATGTGAAGTGGGATAACATTAAAGCATTAAGACTATTATGTTTGTAGACTGCTGATCACATCTCATGGACCATGGATAAAGAGTTATCAAGTCTTAAACATAGGTATGAATATTAGGAGTAATATTTATACCGGATTGACCCGCTATGAGTATACTATATAGAAAGTTATGCAAAGTGTCATAAGTTATTCTCATGGTGATAATAGTGTATACCACTCTTCGACCTGAAACCACTATGGATCTTAGATGTAGAGTCGAGTGCTTTATTGTTGATCCAACGTTGTCCGTAACTGGATAACCATAAAGACAGTTGATGGGTACTCCACAAAGCATGCTGAGGGACATGAGTGTCCTAGATGGAATTTGCCCATCCCGCGTAACAGGATAAATGTATATGGGCCCAATATTGAACTGGACAAGGATGACACGGTCTATACCTTGTGTTCAATATAGACATAAGGGCAAAGGGGTAATTATACACATAATTATTATCACAGGAGGTTTTGTCAGATCACATGACATTTTCGTGACTTGGGTAGAAGTGATGTGTTGCTAGATACCGCTCACTGTTTATTATGTTAAATGCGTGATTTAATATAATTGCCAACGCCGCGAAAACCTATAGGGTCACACACAAAGGACGGATTGATGAGAGATAGAGTAACTAAGGAACACCGTAAGGTACGGTGCACTTAAGTGGGAGACGAAATATGGTAAGGTACCAAATACTTAAGTGATTTTGGGCATATTATAAGATATGGGCCAAAATACACTTAAGTGGGCTTTTTAGCTTGAAGCCCACACAAGTGGTTCTATAAATAGAACCCCTTGGGTAGAAGCATTGTCACTCCAATCCACTCAGACAAAAATTCAAGTAGAGACTTGGAACTTTGTCTCCCTCTTTCTCTCACTCAAAGCCTTCATGTAGGTGTTTAATTGGCTGCATTATATGGTAAAACACTAGCTGGTTACAAATGTCTTGACTGATGTCATGAAATGGTATGTATGTGTGACTACTTGTAGGTTAGAATATCTAACTGTACTCTGATGTCTTGACTGATGTCATGACACACTTGAGTAGTTACTGCAGGATTAGCTAACACAGGATTTATTGAATGTCAAACTGGAGACTGTGACATTCATCCCTGTCAGCAGCTACTGAGGAATAGAACAATTGGTGTTCTGTTAGAGCTCAGTATTCTTTTGCAGTCTGGTTATCAAGGAAGAACCAGACCTGGCATAAGGCCTACTGTATGAATGTCAAACTGGATGTTATGACATTCATCATGGACAGTATATACTGAATAATAGACAGAGTGGGGTTCTGCTACACTTCAGTATGTTTCTTAGTTTGTTCTCCAAGAGGATAACAGAACTGACTTAAGGCTAAATGTGTAAATGTCAAATTGGATGCGTTGACATGTATTAATGTAAGCTGTTACTATAGAATGGACAGTTTGGTCCTGTACAGTTCAGCAAACTTGTACAGTCTGTTTTCAGGAAAAACAGACTTAGCATATGGTCCTTGATGTCAAGCTGAATGTTGTAACATTCATTCCTGACAGCATATGCTAGATTGTAGGTTGTTTAGTTTTTCTGTTTCAGCTAAAATCCAGGAAACCAACAACCAAGCTACAATTAAGGAACCTAACAAATAGCCTATTTGTTAGCACACTAATATGTGGAAATTAGTTAGAATCCTATGTGGCATTATTTGTGGAGGTCTTGAGATATTTTAGGAACTAAATATGGAGATATTTTAGGAACTAAATATGGAGATATTTTAGGAACTAAAAGATTGAAGACCTTGTTTGTAGCAGAAAGTTTCTGCTGATGTTGTAACAGCAAAGGAGAAGTTTGCTGCGATTTCTGAAGGCCCAAATCCACTTGGGTGATTAGGTTATAAATAGCTGATTATAACTTAGTTTTTGTAAGCCTCCTAGAATGAATTTTTAGGGGTGTGTGTAAGGTAAACCTCCCAATCTGTGGGAAGGTTACCATGTGTATCTCAGTGGTAAATCCTGAGAGTATTTGTAACTCAAAGCCTGTAGGCAAGAGTGATTATGTTCTTGAACGAAGCTGTGAAGCAAGTTCAAGTTGTTCTCTTAGTGTTCAAAGCTGAGAGTATTTGTAGCTCAAAGCCTGTAGGCAAGAGTGATTATGTTCTTGAACGAAGCTGTGAAGCAAGTTCAAGTTGTTTAGCATTACATTGTAATTGTGGTGATAGGAATGGAAACTGGAGGTTTCTATCTAGGAGTTCCTAGGTATAGATTGCATTGGGTAGGGATTAAGTGATAAGTTGTAAACGGGTGAGTTTAGCTTTGAATTGATACTACTAATAGTGGATCTTCTTCCTGGCTTGGTATGCCCCTAGACGTAGGTGATGTTGCACCGAACTGGGTTAATAATTACTTGTGTTTTTACCTTTTGCATGTTATAATTTTGTCTGTTATAAAATAAGGTAAACCTGTAATGCTGTAACAGATGATGTTCAAACCAATGTTGAGACATCATGCTGATAACTGTGCAGGCTCAACAGAAGCAAGTGCTATGTTTGATCTCTGCTGTGCCTGTGTACCAGATGGACAGAACTGGGTGTTCTTCCATTATATGGTGATATAGTAGCAGATGTCGTGACATCTGTGAATGTGTGCATATCAGTACTAGGTTGTAATTTGTATAACTGTCTTGCTGTATTAGTTACAATGTTAGATCAGATGTCATTACTTGGAGTAGAACATCTGAATTCTGACTACACCAGAATTTCAATTGGTATCAGAGCAGGCATCCTGTTCTGCTTCTGGATGAGATCCATGGGTGATACTTTCTGGTATCTTGCAAGGAGTTATGTCAGTACTGATGCTGGAACCTGTGAAAGGTTCTGTAATTTCCCTGAATGGTCCCTTGAAGTAGGTGGATGGACTGTTCATGACAGGAATGGTGTGTACCTGTCTCTGGAGGGTGGCAATTGGCTGTGTGTGGGACAGCTGTGCCAGTATTGAATCACATTCAAACTTGGTATGGTCTTGGAGGCTAATCTGGTGAAGTGTGTGTTCATAGGTTGAGTTGTATTATGATTTCCGTTGCATAATACCTGGCAAAACTCAAACTCTGATGTTGTTTCCCCTCATGTGGATGAAAGGCTGCTGTATTCAAGATCTCATCATAATCTACTGAAGATGTCAAAGATACTTGAGTCTCCTCAAGTCCACTCATCATGACGTTCTCACTTCAGGATGGTAAGAATCACTTAATCACTGATTCTTTTACTCACTTGAGTAGGGTGTATGAAGACCTTGAAGACCTTCAAGGAAGGTTTGTTCCAAGAAGGTGGAACTGATGTTCTATGCGATGTTAGAACATGTTGTTCAACAAGTATGCAACTACTGGTTGAAGAGCAGATGTTTTTAGGTATCAAACAAAGGGATACTTCTGTTTGGAACCTACTCCTGACCTGGAAGAGGAGACATCTGTGTGTGCTAAGTTGACAAGGGAAGGGTCAACTGTATGTGTGCTCAAGAAGGTCACCTTTAGAAGTCTGATCTCTAGAAGTTGAGCTGGTTGAGATGTGACATTGTGCAATCTCCTGCTGTATGGCATATTCCTGTTGATTGATCAGGGTTGGATAGTTGACAAGTCCCCTGGATGTTAGTAGTCAATAATGGGATAACCTGATTGCTATACCATTTAAGAGGATTGGAACCATGAATCTTGTTATTCAAACACCACGTTTCAGAAGTGGCAGTTCTTTCGAGGAGTGAGAATATGAAGATTCAGAGGTTAGTTGAGGTAGTATGCTCTAGCAATGCATATTTACCATTGACTGGTGCTGTTTTGTATCACTAGTACTTATGGTCAGCTGAAGTCTGATTGGAGGAGTTAGTTGCCACTGGCAGGGATAATGTATGTCATGTTGAGACATATGTGTACAATGCATGGATATTGGTGTGGAGTATCCATGATTGTTAATTTGAGGGGGAGTTTTGGTTAACCTCCTCAAGTCTGGTCAGCCTAGGGACTGGTTGGCCGTTGACCTGTGTCACATGGGTTCTGGTGGTTGTGTGACACATTTGCAAGGAAGAATTCATCTCTCTCATTCCTAAGGGTGAATTTAATCTGGGAAGACTTTCAAAATTGTCTAGGTGCTTGCAAGCAGAAGATGTTGACACAAGAAGAGTACTTTCAAAGTATTCTTATGGTGGAAGTATCTGAAAGGAAAATTGGGAAAGGATTTAAGATCAATGTCTACTTGTGCCAAGTACAAGTGTGTAATTGATTATCCTTGGAGCTCAAGATAACGGATGTTCTTAAAGATGTTGGAACATCACTTCTTCAAGACCCTGTGCAGAATCACAGGAAGGATAGTACATTGGCTTATGATCTATCTCTTTGGTGGCAGCAAAAGCATATGATCTCTGAAAAGGTTTCCTGGCAAGAAACATGATTCAACCTTGGTATGTACAAGAAGAAGAAGACATCATAGTCTTGATGGTGGTTACTTGGATCAGTTTATTTCTGATCTAGGTAAGGAAGTGCATTAGCTTATGCACACTATGGAGTCAAGAACAAGTGGCAGCAGTCTTGACATCATGGAAACAGCCTTGCCTTAGGATGTGGAATCCTTGGTAGAGTTGAAGGGTTAGTTTCTCACTGGTCCTTCTGAAGACTCATACATCAGAGTGTCTGATGTCTTTGGAGAAGAAGCAGGGATTCATCAAGGTGTGAGCTTGGATGACTTAACTGCAAACCTGCAGGATGGAGGTTGTTTACTCAAACTTGGTTCCACAATCAAGTCTATGAGAACATTGAACTCTTGTTCTGTGAAGGGAGGAAGTTCTTTCAAGTGGCAGAAGAAGGAGCTGAATTCAACAGTTAGATGTCAAAACACAATGTTGTGACATTTGGTTCAACATCAGATTCTTAGTTGGTGAAGTGGCACATCAACTTGAGATAGAAAGGTCTACAGGGTTGTAGATTGGATACTTCAAAAAGCTTGAAGTTCTAGTCTCACTTGGAAGGTCAGAATATCTTTGGGAGAAGTCTGATAAACTTGGGGAGGTCAAAAGGCAGCATTTGACCTTTTCATATGAGGATTCATGAAGGAGGTAATCAACCAGTGACAATTGGTTTACCTCAGAAGTGAGTTCGAAGAATCAAGATAATCAACATATGGCAGCTGATTATTCTTGAGGAAAGTCTGAGACAAATTACTCTTGAGTAGAAAAGTAGTAAGTTGAAGACTAAAGGAGGTGCTTTCTATTCATCCCTTGGAGCTTGTGGTAGGAGTTCTGAGCTATCTATGGAAGATTATCTCTTGTAATGGGACGAAAATGTATATGTCCCAATGTATGTCTGGGTTCTTCTTGATCAAGCCGGTGACTCAGTGATATCTGAAGACTATCAGATGGTGTGCCTTGTCCTGTTATGAAGGATGTCCCAGCTGATGTTAGAACATCTTGTGAAGTGGTCTTCTGTTCTGGTTAGAAGAGAGATTGACACAGAGTGTGAATGTGTTCAGCTAAGAGAGTTGAACAGAGGGTGTGCTCTTGAAGACATGAAGATGCGTCTTATGTTTTCCATTCATCAAGTGGTTTGGATTCTCTTTGAATCAGGAAGTATGTGAAGGTCCAACCTTGGGATGTTGGATATGATCATGTGTGATCTCCCAGTTTTAAGAGGAGAGTGGGTTGTTCATGACAGGGGGAGAAGAAGTACCCTTGTGCATTGTACAGTTGTGTGTCTTACTAGTTGCATCCATAACTAGTAATTCTGATTGTTGCAAAGATTTAGGGGGAGGAGAAGTACCCTTGTGCACGTGTGTATTACTAGTAGCCATAACTAGTAATCGTTTTTGCTTCTGTTGCTGATTAAACTACTATTATGTGGTTTAAACTGCTGATAGAACAAAAAGGACAGAGTATTCACAAGATGTCATATGTGATGTCTTAACATAAGATATCTTATGTGCCTGCTGGAGTTCAAGAAAGTGTTCATACAGGAGTGGATCAAGATGTCAGACTCAAAGTCATGGAATCTGATATGGGAGTACCTACAGTAAAACAAAAGTGGGTGATTACTTGATCAAAGCTGTGAAGCAAGATCAAGGGGGTGCTAACTTGGTTGAAATTGTGAAGTAAAACCAAGTCTGTAAGTCTGTCAGTTATTTTCTGTTGTTGTCTTTGGCAACATTTTTGACAAAAAGGGGGAGTAACAGGTGATACCCCAGACAACAGATTGGTCTGTTAAAACTGTTAAAACAGACGTTCATGACAGATTCGAAGATTCCCTCCCCTGCAGCTGCTGTGTGTTGAAGTTTAGATTTAACTTCTGTGTGTGTGCTGCTGTGCTGCTGTGTGAAGTTTTTATTTAACTTCCATATGTGTGAGTGTGCTGTCACTCTGAGTGTATTAGCTATTATTTCCTACTAGGTGTGTGATTCCGCTGCTATGAACTCTGTTATGGGGATCAAAGTGTTTTAGCCAAAAATTTGCCAAAGGGGGAGTTTGTAGGTGTTTAATTGGCTGCATTATATGGTAAAACACTAGCTGGTTACAAATGTCTTGACTGATGTCATGACATGGTATGTATGTGTGACTACTTGTAGGTTAGAATATCTAACTGTACTCTGATGTCTTGACTGATGTCATGACACACTTGAGTAGTTACTGCAGGATTAGCTAACACAGGATTTATTGAATGTCAAACTGGAGACTGTGACATTCATCCCTGTCAGCAGCTACTGAGGAATAGAACAGTTGGTGTTCTGTTAGAGCTCAGTATTCTTTTGCAGTCTGGTTATCAAGGAAGAACCAGACCTGGCATAAGGCCTACTGTATGAATGTCAAACTGGATGTTATGACATTCATCATGGACAGTATATACTGAATAATAGACAGAGTGGGGTTCTGCTACACTTCAGTATGTTTCTTAGTTTGTTCTCCAAGAGGATAACAGAACTGACTTAAGGCTAAATGTGTAAATGTCAAATTGGATGCGTTGACATGTATTAATGTAAGCTGTTACTATAGAATGGACAGTTTGGTCCTGTACAGTTCAGCAAACTTGTACAGTCTGTTTTCAGGAAAAACAGACTTAGCATATGGTCCTTGATGTCAAGCTGAATGTTGTAACATTCATTCCTGACAGCATATGCTAGATTGTAGGTTGTTTAGTTTTTCTGTTTCAGCTAAAATCCAGGAAACCAACAACCAAGCTACAATTAAGGAACCTAACAAATAGCCTATTTGTTAGCACACTAATATGTGGAAATTAGTTAGAATCCTATGTGGCATTATTTGTGGAGGTCTTGAGATATTTTAGGAACTAAATATGGAGATATTTTAGGAACTAAATATGGAGATATTTTAGGAACTAAAAGATTGAAGACCTTGTTTGTAGCAGAAAGTTTCTGCTGATGTTGTAACAGCAAAGGAGAAGTTTGCTGCGATTTCTGAAGGCCCAAATCCACTTGGGTGATTAGGTTATAAATAGCTGATTGTAACCTAGTTTTTGTAAGCCTCCTAGAATGAATTTTTAGGGGTGTGTGTAAGGTAAACCTCCCAATCTGTGGGAAGGTTACCATGTATATCTCAGTGGTAAATCCTGAGAGTATTTGTAACTCAAAGCCTGTAGGCAAGAGTGATTATGTTCTTGAACGAAGCTGTGAAGCAAGTTCAAGTTGTTCTCTCAGTGTTCAAAGCTGAGAGTATTTGTAGCTCAAAGCCTGTAGGCAAGAGTGATTATGTTCTTGAACGAAGCTGTGAAGCAAGTTCAAGTTGTTTAGCATTACATTGTAATTGTGGTGATAGGAATGGAAACTGGAGGTTTCTATCTAGGAGTTCCTAGGTATAAATTGCATTGGGTAGGGATTAAGTGATAAGTTGTAAACGGGTGAGTTTAGCTTTGAATTGATACTACTAATAGTGGATCTTCTTCCTGGCTTGGTATGCCCCCAGACGTAGGTGATGTTGCACCGAACTGGGTTAACAATTACTTGTGTTTTTACCTTTTGCATGTTATAATTTTGTCTGTTATAAAATAAGGTAAACCTGTAATGCTGTAACAGATGATGTTCAAACCAATGTTGAGACATCATGCTGATAACTGTGCAGGCTCAACAGAAGCAAGTGCTATGTTTGATCTCTGCTGTGCCTGTGTACCAGATGGACAGAACTGGGTGTTCTTCCATTATATGGTGATATAGTAGCAGATGTCGTGACATCTGTGAATGTGTGCATATCAGTACTAGGTTGTAATTTGTATAACTGTCTTGCTGTATTAGTTACAATGTTAGATCAGATGTCATTACTTGGAGTAGAACATCTGGTGTTGTTTCTCTTGAATTATTATCATTTTTTGCTATGTCTTTTTGATTCTGACAAAAAGGGGGAGAAGTCATTAATAGCTCTGATGAAAATACTGTCTAAATACCTTAAGCACTCTGCAACATATTTTTCTTAAAAATAAATTTATCTAACTCTAGACTCTAGACTTAAGAAATTGCAGAAGGTATCAAGAAACCTCATTGCTTGGAAGCTCTGGTAAGAACTTCTGAACTCCCTAGCCTATCTCAGGGGGAGCTCTTGTCTATCTGATCTGATATTGTTTATGTTTCATCTGCTAATTAAGTTTGTTTTGTCATCATCAAAAAGGGGGAGATTGTAAGAACAAAAATTGTTCTACAACAGATTCCATGATTTTGATGATAACAAAGGATGAAACCAAAAATGGCACCCTAACGAAAAGTTTCTAAGTGTGCAGGGTTCTAAGGAAAGAAGGAAGAAATCATCAGATACAGAATCATATCAGATACAAATTATCAGAAGACCAGAAGCATCTGAAGTAGAAACACGTTCAAGAAAGTCTAACTCTGAGCAAAACAGCAAAATATCAGAAGCATCTGAACAAGAAGTACGCTCTAGAAGTTCTGATTCTGAACAACGGTATGTCAAACTCCAGAAGTTCTTGGCGCTATCTGAAGAAACCATCAGAACTCAAAAGAGATCAACATCAGAAGTTAGATAGCAAGATTCCAAGATCTCCAGAAACACGAAGACCTTGATTATGGAATTGCTAAATAAGGAAGAGTAACGTTAACTTCAAGTAAAGTTATGGAAATGGACTTCCTAATACAAAAAGAGACGTTAACTCCAAATTCAAATGAATAGGAACTATTTTTGGAAAGTAATCATTCAAGGAGAGAAAGTTGCTTTGGCAACAAGCAACATAAGTTATGGCACTAATTATTATTCAAGAGTTATTATCTGCTATGATTTTTCAACGGATCCTTCTCTTCTATATAAAGGACTGTAAATCAACATTGAGAAAAAGAAGTACAACATCACAAGATTTTACTGAAACATCAACTTTGAGAGGTTAGAGAAAGCAAGCATACAAAAACAATCTTCATCTCTCTCAATATTTCACAAAGCTTTTGCTTGAAACGTAAAACACTTTGTTCTTACTGTTGTAATATTTGCTTATCTTAGAAGGACTCTAGATTACATAAGCTTTATCTTTGTTGTATTTCCTCAAGTGACTCTGTGTAGTCTGTATACTTGAGAGGACTAAGAGATCTTTCTCTTAGACGTTGGTTGTAATCAATCTTTCAAGATTAGTGGATTAAGTCCTTGTTGAAGGCGAAATCACCTTGGTCGGGTGGACTGGAGTAACTTTGTGTTATAAGCGAACCAGTATAAAAATCCTTGTGTGATTTTCATTTTGAAAAAGCGCTTATTTTCCAAACAATTCAAACCCCCCCTTTCTTGTTTTTCTCACCTTCAATTGGTATCAGAGCTCCGGCTCTGTTATTGATTTTCTAATCAAACACTTAACAGTGTAGAGAGATCCAGAACGAGAAAAACTATGGCCCACACAAATGAAAAGGATAGTTACAATGCTAAGCCTCCTGTCTTTGATGGAGAGAAATTCGATTACTGGAAAGATAGAATCGAAAGTTTCTTTCTAGGCTATGATGCTGATCTCTGGGACATTGTCACAGATGGATACAAACCTCCTGTCACAGAGGATGGAGCTGAAGTTCCTAGAAGTAAGATGTCAGATGATCAGAAGCGAGTTTTCAAGAATCATCACAAGGCCAGAACCATACTCCTCAATGCTATATCTTACAACGAGTATGAAAAGATCACCAACAGAGAAACAGCCAAAGACATACTTGACTCTCTGAGGATGACTCATGAAGGAAACTCTCAGGTCAAAGAGACAAAGGCTCTGGCGCTTATCCAGAAATATGAAGCTTTCAAAATGGAAGATGATGAAGCCATAGAGGCAATGTTCTCTAGATTCCAAACTCTGATTGCAGGTCTCAAAGTTCTAGACAAAGGATACACAACTGCAGACCACGTCAAAAAGATAGTCAGAAGTCTGCCAAAGAAATGGAGACCCATGGTTACTGCTCTGAAGCTGTCAAAGGATCTGAACAATATCAGTCTTGAAGAACTTGTCAGCTCCCTCAGAAGCCATGAGATAGAACTAGAGGAAGATGAGCCTCAGAAAAGGAACAAGTCCGTAGCATTAAAGTCCAGATATGAAAGACGCAAACCTGACAGAACCAAAGCTCTCCAGGCAGAAACTGAAGATACTGATGACTCTGAACTAGAAGATTCTGATGATGAAGAAGAATTGTCCCTCCTGACCAGAAGAGTTAAACAACTCTGGAAAAAGAGGAACAACAACTTCAGAAGACCAAGATCCAGATGGGATCGATCAGAATCAACCTCAAAAGGTAAAACTAACAGAGATATTACTTGTTATGAATGTAAAGAAACAGGTCACTACAGGAATGAATGCCCCAAGCTAAAGAAAGACAATTCTAGAAAAGAAAGCTTCAAGAAAAATACCTTCAGAACAAAGAAAGGATTGATGGCTACCTGGGATGATAGTGAATCTGAGTCATCAGAATCTGACTCTGATGAAAAGGCCAACGTGGCACTTATGGCTACCACATCCAGGAGCAGCTCAGATGAAGAATCTGAAGAGGTATTTTCTGAACTCTCTCGATCTGATCTAGAATCATTCTTGTCAGAAACTCTTAGCTCATATCAGAAATTAAAACAAAAGCTTAAAAACATAAAAGGCTGTTTTAAAGCAAAATTTGAAGAATGTGGCAAGCTTGAGATGACAATTCTAGAGCGGGAAGATACAATCAGATCTTTAACATTAGAAAGAGATGGAGCCAAAAGAAAAAGCTTAGAATTAGAAGAAGCGTTGTCTCAAGCACCACAAACTTCAAATAAATTAATTTATGAATACGAAGAAGCCTTTCAAGAATTTCTAAAAAATGGAATAGGTAGGAGTATTATGGCATCCATGATTTATGGAGTCAGTCAGAACAATAAAAAGGGAATTGGGTATGATCCTAAGGAAGTTAAAACTTCTTCTAGTGACCAACTTAAATCTCCATTTTCATATCACTATACACACACACAAGAACAAAAATTTGAAAATGCTAGAAAACCCAAAGTTATAAGAAACTCTGGGAAGACTAATCAGAAAGGACCCAAGAGATTCTGGGTACCGAAAGATAAGATTGTTTATGTTGCAGATATCCTATGCAGCAAAGTTCAGACACCAGTTATGGTACCTGGACTCTGGATGCTCGCGACACATGACGGGAAGAAAGTCTATGTTCCAAAGTCTGGAACTTAAAGACGCTGGATTTGTAGGTTTCGGAGGAGATCAGAAAGGAAGGATCAGAGGCTCCGGAACTATTGGTAATGGTACTCTTCCCTCTATATCTGATGTCCTTTATGTAGAAGGATTAATGCATAACTTATTATCCATAAGTCAATTAAGTGATAATGGTTATGATGTAATCTTTAATCAAAAAACATGTAAAGCCATAAATCAAAACAATGGTTCAGTCCTATTCACAGGCAAGAGGAAAAACAACATTTATAAAATCAATCTTTCTGATTTAAAAGAACAAAATGTCAAATGTCTGATGACTGTTCACGAAGAGCAATGGGTGTGGCATAGACGCTTGGGCCACATTAGCATGAGGAAACTTTCTCAGCTAAATAAACTCGAGTTAGTCAGAGGCCTACCTAAACTGAAGTTTTCTTCAGATGCTCTGTGTGAAGCATGTCAGAAAGGAAAATTTTCAAAAACATCCTTTAAAAAGAAAAATGTTGTTTCTGCCTCTAAGCCTCTGGAACTTCTCCACATTGACTTATTTGGTCCTGTGAAAACAGCATCAGTCAATGGAAAGAAGTATGGACTAGTCATTGTTGATGATTACAGTCGCTGGACATGGGTGAAATTCCTAAAGCACAAGAGTGAGTCTCACTCTGTATTCACTAGTTTCTGCTCCAAAGTGAAAAAAGAATTTGACTCTAAAATTATTAGAGTCAGAAGTGATCATGGTGGAGAATTTGAAAACAAAGATTTTGAGGAATTATTTGACTCTAATGGAATATCCCATGATTTCTCCTGCCCTAGAACTCCACAACAAAATGGAGTTGTAGAAATGAAGAATAGGACACTCCAAGAGATGGCCAGAACCATGATCAATGAATCTAATGTGGCAAAGCACTTTTGGGCAGAAGCTGTAAATACAGCATGTTACATTCAGAATAGAATCTCTATAAGACCTATTCTGGAAAAGACTCCCTATGAACTGTGTAAAGGAAGAAAACCAAACATTTCATATTTTCATCCTTTTGGATGTTCTTGCTTTATCTTAAATACTAAAGAACATCTGAACAAGTTCGATTCCAAAGCACAGAAAGGTATTATGTTAGGATACTCAGAACGCTCTAAAGGTTATAGAGTATACAACACAGAAACCAAAATTGTGGAAGAATCAATTCATGTCAGATTTGATGATAAGCTTGACCCTGAAAAGTCAAAGCTAGTTGAAAGTTTTGCAGATTTAGAAATCACTCTTGCAGGATCTGATAAAACTCCAGAAGCAACTGTCACTCAGAACTCTGAAGAAATTAAATCCCCAGAAATCCCAAAGAAAGTTAAAAGTCGTATCAATGTATCTGAAGATTTGATTCTGGGAAACAAAGACGAACCTGTTAGAACCAGATCTACCTTCAGGACCTCTGAAGATACTCCTCTGGGACTAGTGTCTCTGATTGAGCCTACGTCCTGTGATGAAGCACTTCAAGATAACGACTGGGTTTCAGCCATGCAAGAAGAATTAGATCAATTCACAAAGAATGATGTCTGGGATCTTGTTCCAAAGCCCAGAGGCACTCACGTTATTGGAACCAGATGGGTATTCAGAAACAAGCTGAATGAGAAAGGAGAAGTCGTCAGAAACAAAGCTCGACTGGTAGCTCAAGGTTATAGTCAACAAGAAGGTATTGATTATAATGAAACTTTTGCTCCAGCCGCAAGGTTAGAATCTATTCGTCTTCTTGTATCTTTTGCTATTAACCATTCTATTAAATTATATCAAATGGATGTCAAGAGTGCATTCCTTAATGGTTATATATCAGAAGAAGTGTATGTCAACCAACCTCCAGGTTTTGAAAATCCAAATTTTCCAGAACATGTTTTTAAACTTAAAAAATCTTTATATGGACTTAAACAAGCTCCCAGAGCTTGGTATGAACGTTTAAGCAATTTTCTTCTGGAACACAATTTTATCAGAGGGAAAGTTGACTCCACACTCTTCTGTAAGAACCTTAACAATGATCTCATGATATGCCAGATATACGTTGATGATATTATTTTTGGTTCAGTTAACGCCTCTGTTTGTCAAGAATTCTCTAAGTTAATGCAGGCAGAATTTGAAATGAGCTTAATGCAAGAACTAAAGTTCTTTCTGGGAATTCAAATTAACCAAACTTCAGAAGTTACATATGTTCATCAAAGCAAATATATTAAAGATGTTCTGAAGAAATTTGACATGGCTGACTGCAACTCTGCAAAAACTCCAATGCATCCAACATGCATTCTTGAAAAGGAAGAAGTAAGCGCAAAGGTTTGTCAGAAGCTCTATCGAGGTATGATAGGCTCTCTTCTCTATCTGACTGCTACTCGTCCTGATATTCTCTTTAGTGTCTGTCTCTGTGCCAGATTCCAATCAGATCCTAGAGAATCTCATTTAACAGCAGTTAAGAGAATTCTTAAGTATCTGAAAGGAACTCCTAACCTGGGCCTGATGTATAAGAAAACATCAGAGTATAGAATTTCGGGTTACTGTGATGCAGATTATGCAGGAGATAGACTAGAACAGAAAAGCACATCTGGAAATTGCCAGCTTCTGGGAAACAATCTAATATCCTGGGCTAGCAAAAGACAGTCAACTATCGCTCTATCAACTGCAGAAGCGGAATATATCTCAGCATCACTGTGCACAACTCAGATGCTCTGGATGAAGCATCAGTTAGAAGATCTGCAAATCTTTGAGAGTAACATTCCTATCTTCTATGATAATACTGCTGCCATTTGTCTAAGTAAGAATCCCATTCTACATTCCAGAGCTAAACACATTGAAATAAAACATCATTTTATCAGAGACTATGTTCAGAAAGGGATAGTAACATTGAAGTTCATTGATACAGATCATCAATGGGCAGATATCTTTACTAAGCCTCTAGCTGAAGATAGATTTCTTTTTATCTTAGAAAATCTGAACATTCAAAATTGCCCTGAATGAAGTGTGGCTCTGAAGATGTAAAATGAGACTCTGACATAAACAAATGTGTTTCTGCCTCTGACTCTGATACTTCTACCAGTTAAGAAGATATCTGAGTTAGAAATCTCCAGGAACCAACCCTTTGGTATTCCTAAAGATCAGATACATCAACACGTGGAGCACTTAGCGTCTAACCCTAGAACTTCTAGACAGCTGTCCAGAAGAAAATCAAAGGGGAAACATTTGAGATCTCCTCGAGCAATGTGCATACTGTTGGGATTAGACATTCATTAATGAGCCTTAATCATTTTTCCCCCAAGCGTGCTAACTTGTGCTTTGTGCTAACGCTGAATAGTGTGTCGTTTTGCATGCGTTTTCGTTTAGGGTATTTAAACACTTTTCTCACATTTCACACACTTATCACTCTCACTCACTCTCAAACCCTCTCTGAAGCATTTCTACAAACTCTTCATCTTCACCTTCTTCTTCATCAACTATGGATGCTCAACAACAACAAGTTTTCAACTTTTCTCAGCAAATGGAATCCAACACCACTGCCCAAAGCTCAAGCATTCCAACTCCAACTGTTACAGGAGTTTCCATTACTCCAGTATACAAGGAACCCCATATTCTTGATCGTCAACCTCATATTAACCTAGCAACTCCCTTTGAGGGACTGAATGTGTTATGTGAAACACTGGTGGATTTCGACAACATGAGGAGAAATGGAGTAGATCTTACTGAAGAACTCCGTATACAAGGGTGGGAAAACTACTTCCAAAGGCTTTATGGCCCTATTTACCCAAATCTCATTAAAGAATTCTGGAGATTTGCTGATGCTGATGACCATTTCATCGTCTCCTTCGTTTTGGGGGTAAAGATAGTGATTACTGAAAAGTCAATTGCTTCTTTACTAAACATGGAGAAAACTGGAGGAAAAAGAATTTACAACATCAACCCTAGGTCCAAGCGCATTGCTGAAGAAATCAATCCAACCATCTTCAAACTCAACACTGAAGGAAATCCTTCAAAGAACAAAGAACTTCATCAGAACCTCAGAGTTTGGCTCAAGATCATTCTGGGAACCATTCATCATCGCCCAGCATCAAACTCCTCTGACTACATCAATGCAGATCAGAAGTGCATTCTGTATTGCATTCACAAGGGTGTGAAGCTCTGCCTTCCTGCACTTCTCTTCAGATATCTCAGAGACTCTATAAGGGAGACGAGAAACAACATGAAACCCAGATCCTACATTCCTCTGGGAAGGCTTATATTTGATGTCTTCATTAAGAATGGGCTGGTAGATCATCTGGAGAAGAACAGACTGATGGAAGATCTGGCGATAGATACTGGAAAGCCTCTGAACGCCAGAAATCTGAAAAGCATGGGAATTCTGAAGAAGATTCAAGTCAGACCCACTATGGACACCTCCTGGGATGCCTTGAAAGATCATAGGAAGCTGCCCCATGGTCTTGCAAGGTTCTTCAAGAATGAACCTGTAGATGCAATTCTCCACTACATGCAACGTCTGAAGGATGAAGGAGTCGACATATCTGATTTCAGATTGGACGATTGTCTAGATTCAGAAGAAGACTTTGTTAGATTCAAAAGAGGCCCCCCTAAGAATAAGTCTTCAAAGGCAAAGAGAGCAAGGATAGGAGAAACTTCTGGAACCAGATCTCCAGCGCCTTTGCAAGAAACTACTGGTACGTCTGCTCCCTCTATTCCCTCTGAACAACTTATGGCTTCTTCTAATCCTCTCCCAACACCACCCATATACACAACCTCTGAAACCCCACCTTCTACAACCAGAACCTCACTACCTCCACCTCAAATTAATCTTGCCCAAACATCTTTACCACGTTCTGAAGAAATGAACCAAACCACTTCCTCTTCATCATCTTCAGCCCCAGAATCACCTCCATACCTTGAACTCTCCTCTGACCAAGAATACTCTGACCCTAACTCTCCAACCTTAGCCCAAATTCAGGCTCAAAACCTTGCTTCACAACAACCAACACAATCTGAAGCAACTTCACCTCCCCCAGAACAAACAACCAACATCCCTTCTGAAGATCAACCTTCTGAAACTCAACCCTCTGACCTCCACACCTCTGATATCACCCCTCCAAACACCTCAGCTGAACCTGAACCTGAACCTGAACCTGAAGCTGAACCTGAAGCTGAACCTGAACCTCTAACATTAAATCTCAGCCCTCCAACCTCTTCACCTCAAACCTCTGAACCTAACCTTTCCGTACCTACCCTTGAGGAAGCCATAATGCTGGTCGCAGGGGCTTTAGTACAAAAGGTCAAGTCTCTGACCATTAACTCTGAAGTCAGTGATGATCCTGACTCTGTAAGGACACACTGGAACAGAGTCATTGGCTGGATGACCTCTGAGGCTTTTAGACTGAAGAACATCTCTGAACAAGTCAGAAATGGCTTCATCAGAGATGCTGAGGCAAGACTCCAGAAAAGACTTGCAAGAGAAGCTGAAGCTAGAAGGCTTGAGGAAGAGAGACTAGCAAGAGAGGATGAAGAAGAAGCCAGAAGGCTAGAGGAAGAAAGAGCAAGGGAAGCTGAAATCCTAAGGGTAAAGGAAGCTGAAGTTAAAGCTCTGGCCGATGCTGCTGCTGCTGCCGAAGCTGAAGCACAAGCTGCTGCTGAAGCTGAAGCAAAGGCTGCTGCTGAAGCACAGCAGGCTCTGACTCAGGGGGAGTCCTCATCAGTTGTTCCTATGGTTCTCCAGACGCTGGAAGAACTGAAGAAAGATCAGAAGGAACTCCGTGCCAGAATGGATAAACAAGACTCTGTCAATGACAACATTCAGAACATGCTGGCTCTATTGCTTCAGAGAATGCCTCCGCCTCCCAACCCTTAGGCACTTAGGATTTTGTTGCTTTGCTTTCTATGTTTCTGATGTTTACTTGTTCCTTTTGCCTTTGTTGCTTTTTATCTGAATACAATGTTTTTCTCTTGAATTATTATCATTTTTTGCTATGTCTTTTTGATTCTGACAAAAAGGGGGAGAAGTCATTAATAGCTCTGATGAAAATACTGTCTAAATACCTTAAGCACTCTGCAACATATTTTTCTTAAAAATAAATTTATCTAACTCTAGACTCTAGACTTAAGAAATTGCAGAAGGTATCAAGAAACCTCATTGCTTGGAAGCTCTGGTAAGAACTTCTGAACTCCCTAGCCTATCTCAGGGGGAGCTCTTGTCTATCTGATCTGATATTGTTTATGTTTCATCTGCTAATTAAGTTTGTTTTGTCATCATCAAAAAGGGGGAGATTGTAAGAACAAAAATTGTTCTACAACAGATTCCATGATTTTGATGATAACAAAGGATGAAACCAAAAATGGCACCCTAACGAAAAGTTTCTAAGTGTGCAGGGTTCTAAGGAAAGAAGGAAGAAATCATCAGATACAGAATCATATCAGATACAAATTATCAGAAGACCAGAAGCATCTGAAGTAGAAACACGTTCAAGAAAGTCTAACTCTGAGCAAAACAGCAAAATATCAGAAGCATCTGAACAAGAAGTACGCTCTAGAAGTTCTGATTCTGAACAACGGTATGTCAAACTCCAGAAGTTCTTGGCGCTATCTGAAGAAACCATCAGAACTCAAAAGAGATCAACATCAGAAGTTAGATAGCAAGATTCCAAGATCTCCAGAAACACGAAGACCTTGATTATGGAATTGCTAAATAAGGAAGAGTAACGTTAACTTCAAGTAAAGTTATGGAAATGGACTTCCTAATACAGAAAGAGACGTTAACTCCAAATTCAAATGAATAGGAACTATTTTTGGAAAGTAATCATTCAAGGAGAGAAAGTTGCTTTGGCAACAAGCAACATAAGTTATGGCACTAATTATTATTCAAGAGTTATTATCTGCTATGATTTTTCAACGGATCCTTCTCTTCTATATAAAGGACTGCAAATCAACATTGAGAAAAAGAAGTACAACATCACAAGATTTTACTGAAACATCAACTTTGAGAGGTTAGAGAAAGCAAGCATACAAAAACAATCTTCATCTCTCTCAATATTTCACAAAGCTTTTGCTTGAAACGTAAAACACTTTGTTCTTACTGTTGTAATATTTGCTTATCTTAGAAGCACTCTAGATTACATAAGCTTTTATCTTTGTTGTATTTCCTCAAGTGACTCTGTGTAGTCTGTATACTTGAGAGGACTAAGAGATCTTTCTCTTAGACGTTGGTTGTAATCAATCTTTCAAGATTAGTGGATTAAGTCCTTGTTGAAGGCGAAATCACCTTGGCCGGGTGGACTAGAGTAGCTTTGTGTTATAAGCGAACCAGTATAAAAATCCTTGTGTGATTTTCATTTTGAAAAAGCGCTTATTTTCCAAACAATTCAAACCCCCCCTTTCTTGTTTTTCTCACCTTCAATTGGTATCAGAGCTCCGGCTCTGTTATTGATTTTCTAATCAAACACTTAACAGTGTAGAGAGATCCAGAACGAGAAAAACTATGGCCCACACAAATGAAAAGGATAGTTACAATGCTAAGCCTCCTGTCTTTGATGGAGAGAAATTCGATTACTGGAAAGATAGAATCGAAAGTTTCTTTCTAAGCTATGATGCTGATCTCTGGGACATTGTCACAAATGGATACAAACCTCCTGTCACAGAGGATGGAGCTGAAGTTCCTAGAAGTAAGATGTCAGATGATCAGAAGCGAGTTTTCAAGAATCATCACAAGGCCAGAACCATACTCCTCAATGCTATATCTTACAACGAGTATGAAAAGATCACCAACAGAGAAACAGCCAAAGACATACTTGACTCTCTGAGGATGACTCATGAAGGAAACTCTCAGGTCAAAGAGACAAAGGCTCTGACGCTTATCCAGAAATATGAAGCTTTCAAAATGGAAGATGATGAAGCCATAGAGGCAATGTTCTCTAGATTCCAAACTCTGATTGCAGGTCTTAAAGTTCTAGACAAAGGATACACAACTGCAAACCACGTCAAAAAGATAGTCAGAAGTCTGCCAAAGAAATGGAGACCCATGGTTACTGCTCTGAAGCTGTCAAAGGATCTGAACAATATCAGTCTTGAAGAACTTGTCAGCTCCCTCAGAAGCCATGAGATAGAACTAGAGGAAGATGAGCCTCAGAAAAGGAACAAGTCCGTAGCATTAAAGTCCAGATATGAAAGACGCAAACCTGACAGAACCAAAGCTCTCCAGGCAGAAACTGAAGATACTGATGACTCTGAACTAGAAGATTCTGATGATGAAGAAGAATTGTCCCTCCTGACCAGAAGAGTTAAACAACTCTGGAAAAAGAGGAACAACAACTTCAGAAGACCAAGACCCAGAGGGGATCGATCAGAATCAACCTCAAAAGGTAAAACTAACAGAGATATTACTTGTTATGAGTGTAAAGAAACAGGTCACTACAGGAATGAATGCCCCAAGCTAAAGAAAGACAATTCTAGAAAAGAAAGCTTCAAGAAAAATACCTTCAGGACAAAGAAAGGATTGATGGCTACCTGGGATGATAGTGAATCTGAGTCATCAGAATCTGACTCTGATGAAAAGGCCAACGTGGCACTTATGGCTACCACATCCAGGAGCAGCTCAGATGAAGAATCTGAAGAGGTATTTTCTGAACTCTCTCGATCTGATCTAGAATCATTCTTGTCAGAAACTCTTAGCTCATATCAGAAATTAAAACAAAAGCTTAAAAACATAAAAGGCTGTTTTAAAGCAAAATTTGAAGAATGTGGCAAGCTTGAGATGACAATTCTAGAGCGGGAAGATACAATCAGATCTTTAACATTAGAAAGAGATGGAGCCAAAAGAAAAAGCTTAGAATTAGAAGAAGCGTTGTCTCAAGCACCACAAACTTCAAATAAATTAATTTATGAATACGAAGAAGCCTTTCAAGAATTTCTAAAAAATGGAATAGGTAGGAGTATTATGGCATCCATGATTTATGGAGTCAGTCAGAACAATAAAAAGGGAATTGGGTATGATCCTAAGGAAGTTAAAACTTCTTCTAGTGACCAACTTAAATCTCCATTTTCATATCACTACACACACACAAGAACAAAAATTTGAAAATGCTAGAAAACCCAAAGTTATAAGAAACTCTGGGAAGACTAATCAGAAAGGACCCAAGAGATTCTGGGTACCGAAAGATAAGATTGTTTATGTTGCAGATATCCTATGCAACAAAGTTCAGACACCAGTTATGGTACCTGGACTCTGGATGCTCGCGACACATGACGGGAAGAAAGTCTATGTTCCAAAGTCTGGAACTTAAAGACGCTGGATTTGTAGGTTTCGGAGGAGATCAGAAAGGAAGGATCAGAGGCTCCAGAACTATTGGTAATGGTACTCTTCCCTCTATATCTGATGTCCTTTATGTAGAAGGATTAATGCATAACTTATTATCCATAAGTCAATTAAGTGATAATGGTTATGATGTAATCTTTAATCAAAAAACATGTAAAGCCATAAATCAAAACAATGGTTCAGTCCTATTCACAGGCAAGAGGAAAAACAACATTTATAAAATCAATCTTTCTGATTTAAAAGAACAAAATGTCAAATGTCTGATGACTGTTCACGAAGAGCAATGGGTGTGGCATAGACGCTTGAGCCACATTAGCATGAGGAAACTTTCTCAGCTAAATAAACTCGAGTTAGTCAGAGGCCTACCTAAACTGAAGTTTTCTTCAGATGCTCTGTGTGAAGCATGTCAGAAAGGAAAATTTTCAAAAACATCCTTTAAAAAGAAAAATGTTGTTTCTACCTCTAAGCCTCTGGAACTTCTCCACATTGACTTATTTGGTCCTGTGAAAACAGCATCAGTCAATGGAAAGAAGTATGGACTAGTCATTGTTGATGATTACAGTCGCTGGACATGGGTGAAATTCCTAAAGCACAAGAGTGAGTCTCACTCTGTATTCACTAGTTTCTGCTCCAAAGTGAAAAAAGAATTTGACTCTAAAATTATTAGAGTCAGAAGTGATCATGGTGGAGAATTTGAAAACAAAGATTTTGAGGAATTATTTGACTCTAATGGAATATCCCATGATTTCTCCTGCCCTAGAACTCCACAACAAAATGGAGTTGTAGAAATGAAGAATAGGACACTCCAAGAGATGGCCAGAACCATGATCAATGAATCTAATGTGGCAAAGCACTTTTGGGCAGAAGCTGTAAATACAGCATGTTACATTCAGAATAGAATCTCTATAAGACCTATTCTGGAAAAGACTCCCTTTGAACTGTGTAAAGGAAGAAAACCAAACATTTCATATTTTCATCCTTTTGGATGTTCTTGCTTTATCTTAAATACTAAAGAACATCTGAACAAGTTCGATTCCAAAGCACAGAAAGGTATTATGTTAGGATACTCAGAACGCTCTAAAGGTTATAGAGTATACAACACAGAAACCAAAATTGTGGAAGAATCAATTCATGTCAGATTTGATGATAAGCTTGACCCTGAAAAGTCAAAGCTAGTTGAAAGTTTTGCAGATTTAGAAATCACTCTTGCAGGATCTGATAAAACTCCAGAAGCAACTGTCACTCAGAACTCTGAAGAAATTAAATCCCCAGAAATCCCAAAGAAAGTTAAAAGTCGTATCAATGTATCTGAAGATTTGATTCTGGGAAACAAAGACGAACCTGTTAGAACCAGATCTACCTTCAGGACCTCTGAAGATACTCCTCTGGGACTAGTGTCTCTGATTGAGCCTACGTCCTGTGATGAAGCACTTCAAGATAACGACTGGGTTTCAGCCATGCAAGAAGAATTAGATCAATTCACAAAGAATGATGTCTGGGATCTTGTTCCAAAGCCCAGAGGCACTCACGTTATTGGAACCAGATGGGTATTCAGAAACAAGCTGAATGAGAAAGGAGAAGTCGTCAGAAACAAAGCTCGACTGGTAGCTCAAGGTTATAGTCAACAAGAAGGTATTGATTATAATGAAACTTTTGCTCCAGTCGCAAGGTTAGAATCTATTCGTCTTCTTGTATCTTTTGCTATTAACCATTCTATAAAATTATATCAAATGGATGTCAAGAGTGCATTCCTTAATGGTTATATATCAGAAGAAGTGTATGTCAACCAACCTCCAGGTTTTGAAAATCCAAATTTTCCAGAACATGTTTTTAAACTTAAAAAATCTTTATATGGACTTAAACAAGCTCCCAGAGCTTGGTATGAACGTTTAAGCAATTTTCTTCTGGAACACAATTTTATCAGAGGGAAAGTTGACTCCACACTCTTCTGTAAGAACCTTAACAATGATCTCATGATATGCCAGATATACGTTGATGATATTATTTTTGGTTCAGTTAACGCCTCTGTTTGTCAAGAATTCTCTAAGTTAATGCAGGCAGAATTTGAAATGAGCTTAATGCAAGAACTAAAGTTCTTTCTGGGAATTCAAATTAACCAAACTTCAGAAGTTACATATGTTCATCAAAGCAAATATATTAAAGATGTTCTGAAGAAATTTGACATGGCTGACTGCAACTCTGCAAAAACTCCAATGCATCCAACATGCATTCTTGAAAAGGAAGAAGTAAGCGCAAAGGTTTGTCAGAAGCTCTATCGAGGTATGATAGGCTCTCTTCTCTATCTGACTGCTACTCGTCCTGATATTCTCTTTAGTGTCTGTCTCTGTGCCAGATTCCAATCAGATCCTAGAGAATCTCATTTAACAGCAGTTAAGAGAATTCTTAAGTATCTGAAAGGAACTCCTAACCTGGGCCTGATGTATAAGAAAACATCAGAGTATAGACTTTCGGGTTACTGTGATGCAGATTATGCAGAAGATAGACTAGAACGAAAAAGCACATCTGGAAATTGCCAGCTTCTGGGAAACAATCTAATATCCTGGGCTAGCAAAAGACAGTCAACTATCGCTCTATCAACTGCAGAAGCAGAATATATCTCAGCATCACTGTGCACAACTCAGATGCTCTGGATGAAGCATCAGTTAGAAGATATGCAAATCTTTGAGAGTAACATTCCTATCTTCTGTGATAATACTGCTGCCATTTGTCTAAGTAAGAATCCCATTCTACATTCCAGAGCTAAACACATTGAAATAAAACATCATTTTATCAGAGACTAAGTAAGAATCCCATGCAACGTAACTAGTAATTGATGTGTGTGATCGATATCATCATTACGCAGAAAAATAGAAAAATAACTTTTATAAACCATGTATCGACCTTTGTAATTCCAAAGAATAAATACACTTGATTTTTCTATCTTTTTTAGGTTTTCTATTTTTCTAATTTTTTTCTATTTGTCATCTAAGATCATTTCACCTTGGGCTTTTCAATCTTATCTATTAGTTATGGTGAAATGTTTTTATGATCACGTGTATGTTGCTTTGAATATTTTAACATATATTGTCGAGGATTCGTTTTTTAGTGAATGGAAGTTGTAGTGATATACTTGTAAGGACCCCCAAATAGAGCAACATATGTCTTTCTTTGGGTGCCCACCCTATGAGACGTCGCTCAGGGTGTATCCTTATAAGGCATTAGGGGACCACTCTACGGGGAAATATGGATAATACTATTTACCTAGTCTCTGACTGCATATGCAAAGTCATGTCCATGACTCCCTGGAAAATAGGCAGTCTACGGGCCCTTAGTCAAGAAGGGGGGAGGGGTACCACTTTTTGGGGGTTCCTTGGACTCTAGGGTTGTGAGCCTCTATAAGTATAGGTTAAGGAAGACATAATGTAATACACACGATACACCCTTAATAGCTATAGAGTTTCTCACCTCACGTGAGCTTGCTCTCTCATCACCGTAAACACCATCAAACATGGTTTATCACCAGCACGGGCAAACCCACTAGAAAATTATTATGGTTTCTGGGCACTCCTACCAGCATATGGGTGTCATGCAATCTATACTTTTTGTAGATGTTGTTGATTGGCTGCATTTTGTGTTAAAACACCTACTGTACCTAGATGTCTTGACTGATGTCATGACATGCTTAAGTAGTATGCTGCAGGATTAGCTAATACAGGATTTACTGGATGTCAAACTGAATGTTATGACATTCATCCCTGACAGTAGATGCTAAAGTATAGACTAGTTAGTTTTTCCTGTTATGTTTCAGTATTTATCTCAGGCTGATTTTCAGGAAACTAACAGCTGTGCTAAAATTAAGAGACCTAACATATAGCCTATTTTCTGGATGTCAAACTCAATGTTATGACATTCATCCCTGACAGCAGATGCTAAAGTATAGGCTAGTTAGTTTTTCTGTTATGCTTCAGTAATTATCTTAGGCTGTTTTTCAGGAATCTAACAGCTGTGCGAAAATCCAGGAAACTAACAGTTGTGCTAAAATTAAGAGACCTAGCATATAGCCTATTTGTTAGCACCCTAATGTGTGGAAATTAGGTTAACTTGCTTGACCTTAATTTTAGGAAATTCAAGTACAAGGCCCAAGTGTTGCATTATAAAAGGATGGCAATCCTACTTTCAGAAAGTTAGGGGTTTGAAGCGTGAAGATTTAAATATATCAGTATAGATCATTATTGTACTTTGATTGTGTCTTTTATTAGGTTTTACTTGTGAGCCAAGAAATTATCACCTAGATGATTGCATTGGACTAGGGTATTTATTGAGTTGTAATTATTGTATCACTCTAAGCTTTTAAGCGTGAGTGCTGTGTTTCTTGATTAAAGCTTTTAAGCACAATCAAGAGTTATTTGAAGTATATCTTCACCACTGACTTTAAAATTATTAAAGGTTGGAATCACTGCTGTGATTAAGGGGGAGTGAGTAGGAACTCAGGTCTTAGTTTAGATTGAAATTGCATTGGGTAGGTCTTAAATGATAGGATTAAACTGGTGGTTTAAGTCCTGAATTAATACCTCTTATAGTGGATTTCCTCCCTGGCTTGGTAGCCCCCAGACGTAGGTGTGTTTGTCACCGAACTGGGTAAACAATTCTCTGTGTCTTTTACTGCCTTTTACATTTACTTTCTACATACATTACCTGTCTGCGCAGAATTGGATGTCATAACATCCAGTGTGACATCGATAGTCTGTTACTAGAATTTCAATTGGCATCAGAGCAGGCACCCTGCCTGTTAATTTCTGGATGAGATCTAGGGACGTTACTTTCTAGTACCATGGACAAGGATGTAGGATTCTCAAATAGACCACCCATGCTGGATGGTTCTAACTATGATGACTAGAAACCTCGTATGATAGCCTTCTTGAGATCTCTGGATAACAAGGTCTAGAGAGTTGTCAACAAAGGATGGGAACATCCAACAAAGACAGGTAAAGATGGAGTCATTATGCAAATTCCTGAAGAAGAGTGGGACAAAGAGCAAGAGGCATCAGCCCTTGGAAACTCTAAGGCTTTGAATGCACTGTTCAATGGGATAAATAAGAACATTTTCAGACTAATGCATCACTGTGAACTGGCTAAAGAAGTTTGGGATACTCTCAAAACAACTCATGAAGGGACCTCCAAGGTAAGGATGTCAAAACTCCAGATGCTGACTACTAAGTTCGAAAATCTGAGGATGAGACTATTCATGACTTCCACATGAATATTCTTGAAATTGCCAACACTTCTGGAGGCTTAGGAGAGAAAATGTCTGAAGAAAAACTTGTAAGAAAGATTCTCAAATCATTGCCCAAGAGATTTGCCATGAAGGTTGATGAACTTATTGGTTCTCTCCAAACTTTTGAAATGGGCTTATGTGAGAATGTTGAAAAGAAAAACAAAAGCATAGCTTTTGTATCAAATACTGAAGAGGATTCAGAAGAAGGAAATATTGGAGGTGATGAAAGTATATCAGAAGCTATAACCATGCTTGGAAGATAGTTCAACAAGTTCATAAAGAAGATTGATCAAAAAGGTAGACCAAATGTCAAGAACACTTCGTCTGACATCAGTAGAAGATCAACATCTGAAGAAAATTTCAACCAAGGCAAGGGAATCTAGTGTCATGGATGTGAAGGTTTTGGACACATTAGAGTTGAATGTCCTACCTTCCTCAAGATGCAAAAGAAGGGACTATCTGTCACCTGGTCTGAGGGAGACTCTGAGAGTGATTCAGAAGGAGAATCTGCAAAACATGTCACTGCACTAACTAGTGTCTGTTCCTCTGATGATGACTCAAGTGGAGATGAACTTACATTTGATGAATTTGCTGCTTCATATAAAGAGTTATGTGTCAAAAATGCAGAAGTGTGTATACAAGGAGAAAAGCAGAAGAAACTCATCAAGGAGCTGGAAGCTGAGAAGAAGAAGCATCTGACAGTCATAGATGGTCTAAATTATGAGATAACCTTGCTGACCTCTAAGCTAGATCAAATGACAAAATCCATCAGAATGCTGAATAAAGGAACTGATACTTTGGAAGAAATTCTAAAGGTGGGACAGAAATCAGGAACCATGTCTGGTTTAGGCTTTGTTAAGGAATCCTCATCTGAATTCAACAGCTCAAAGGCTGAAGTTCAGAAAGTCAAGCAGAAGGCACAACCAATGTCACAACATCATGGAAACAGGAGGATTAACCATCAAAAGAAGAAATTTCAAAGATGGAGATGCCACTACTGTGGTAGATTTGGTCACATAAAACCCTTCTGTTACAGGTTGCATGGTTATCCTAACCAGGCCCCTCAAGTCAGGCCTAAGAAGAAGGCATCTAAGCATAATGCCCCCATCAAGAAACAGCAATGAGTTGCTAAATTGGCTCACACATCTCTAAGGGCATCTACCAAAGAAGACTGGTACTTTGATAGTGGTTACACAAGACATATGACCAGGATGAATAACTTATTGGTAGATGTACAACCTCATACTACCAGTTATGTGACCTTTGGTGATGGAGCTAAAGGAAAAATCAAAGGTGTTGGTAAGCTGGACAGTCCTGGAGTTCCAGAACTGAATAATGTGTTGTTAGTAAAAGGACTAACTGTTAATCTCATCAGCATAAGCCAGCTATGTGATCAAGGCTTCTATGTTCAATTCACTAAGGAAGAATGTGTTGTGACAAATGGAGATAATAAGGAAGTTATGAGAGGATCCAGATCCAAAGATAAATGCTATTTATGGGAACCTAAAATCTCAAACTACTCCTCAATGTGCTTCTTAGCCAATGAAGAAAAGGAAGTGAAGTTGTGGCATAGAAGGCTTGGACATCTTCATTTAAGAGGAATGAAGAAGATCATATCCAAGGAAGCAGTGAGAGGAATCCTAAAGCTGCTTATTGATGAAGGAAAAGTCTGTGGAGAATGTCAGGTTGGCAAGCAAGCCAAGATGTCACATCCTAAGCTTGGACATCCTACAACATCCAAAACTCTGGAACTTTTGCACATGGACTTAATGGGACCTATGCAGGTTGAAAGTCTTGGTGGGAAGAGATATGCTTATGTGGTTGTTGATGACCATTCCAGATACACATGGATAAGCTTCATCAGAGAAAAATCAGATGCATTTGATGTCTTCAAAGATCTATGCCTAAGACTCCAAAGAGAAAAGGATAATAGTGTTGTCAGAATAAGAAGTGACCATGGAAAGGAGTTTAAAAATTCCAAGTTTGATGACTTCTGCTCATCTGAAGGAATAAGTCATGAGTTTTCCTCACCTATTACTCCTCAGCAAAATGGAGTAGTTGAAAGGAAGAACAGAACTATTCAAGAATTTACTAGAGCTATGATTCATGCAAAGAAGCTTCCTATGCATTTTTGGGCTGAAGCTATGAATACAGCTTGCTATGTTCACAATAGAGTTACCTTGAGAAAGGGAACCTCTTCCACTCTGTATGAAATATGGACAGGCAGAAAACCTACTGTGAAGTACTTTCATATCTTTGGAAGCAAATGTTACATTCTTACATATTGTGAACAGAGAAGAAAAATGGACCCCAAAAGTGATGAGGGTATATTCCTGGGATACTCTACTAACAATAGAGCATACAGAGTTTTCAACTCCAGAACTAATGTCCTTATGGAATCCATACATGTTATTGTTGATGATAAATATGAAGGATCCAATGTCATAGAGGATGTTGGAACATTCCTTGAGACTTCAACAGAAATACCAGTCAAGACTGAAGATGTACAGGACATTCCTCCTGGACTTGAGTTAGATGCATCCAACAAGGTGCTTTCTATCAGGATTTAGAAAGACCACCCTAAGGATCTTATCATAGGATATCCCAATAATGGTGTGATTACCAGATCAAGGGAGAATAACTCAAATTCCTGCTTTGTATCCAAGGTTGAACCTAAAAATGTGAAAGAAGCTCTGACTGATGAATATTGGATCAATGCTATGCAAGATGAACTGGAGAAGTTTAAAAGGAATGAAGTATGGGAGTTAGTTCCAAGACCTAAAGGGACTAACATCATTGTTACCAAGTGGATTTACAAGAACAAGTCTGATGAGAAAGGAGTAATCACTAGGAATAAAGCAAGACTAGTGGCACAAGGGTATACTCAAGTTGAAGGGGTTGATTTTTGATGAGACCTTTGCACCTGTTGCAAGACTTGAGTCAATAAGGTTGTTGTTAGGTGTTGCCTGCATTCTGAAGTTCAAATTGTTCCAAATGGATTTGAAGAGTGCATTTTTGAATGGCTACTTGAATGAAGAAGTCTATGTGGAACAACCTAAAGGGTTCAGTGATCCTAATCTACCAAAACATGTGTACAAGTTGAGGAAAGCTCTGTATGGATTGAAGCAAGCTCCTAGAGCTTGGTATGAGAGGCTGACTGAATTTCTGACTACTAATGGTTACAGAAAAGGAGGGATAGATAAGACTTTGTTTGTGAAGTATGAAGATGGCAAAATCATGATTGCCCAAATATATGTGGATGATATTGTCTTTGGTGGAATGTTAGATAGAATGGTGAAACATTTTGTTAACCAGATGCAATCTGAATTTGAAATGAGTTTGGTTGGAGAATTGACTTATTTTCTTAGACTGCAAGTCAAACAGATGGAAGATTCTATGTTTCTCTCCCAAAGCAAATATGCCAAGAACATAGTTAAGAAGTTTGGTATGGATAATGCTAGTCACAAAAGAACTCTTGCACCTACTCATTTAAAGTTAACTAAAGATGAAGGAGGTTCTAGTGTTGATCAATGCTTGTATAGAAGCATGATAGGTAGCCTACTATATATAACTGCTAGTAGACCTGATATTGCCTATGCAGTTGGTATGTGTGCTAGATACCAAGCAGAACCCAAAGTGAGTCACTTAAATCAAGTCAAGAGGATTCTCAAGTATATTAATGGGACTTGTGATTATGGTATGATATACTCTCATGGCTCTGAGCCTATCTTATCTGGGTATTGTGATGCTGATTGGGCTGGGAGTGCTGATGACAGAAAAAGCACATCAAGAGGATGTTTCTTCTTGGGAAATAATCTCATATCTTGGTTCAGCAAGAAACAAAATTGTGTATCGTTATCCACTGCAGAAGCTTAGTACATAGCAGCCAGAAGCAGTTGTTCCCAACTGGTATGGATGAAACAGGTGCTGACTGAGTACAATGTCGGTCAGAATGTCATGACATTGTTCTGTGATAATCTCAGTGCCATCAACATTTCAAAGAATCCTATCCAACACAGCAGGACCAAACATATTGACATTAGACATCACTTCATAAGAGATCTGGTAGAAGACAAAGTGATTACCTTGGAACATGTGGCAACTGAACTACAACTTGCTGACATATTTACAAAGGCTTTGGATGCTACTCAGTTTGAAAATTTAAGGGGCAAGTTGGGAATATGTCTTTCTGAGGAATTATAGCAACTAAGGATGTTAGGAATGTACTGTTTAATATTTCAAATTATTAAACAATTGAAAGTGTGCTCTGATTGGTCAACAGATAATAGTTATTTCACTTGTAAGAAGTGTGTTCACAAGATGTTAGGGGGATATCTTAACATGAGACGTCCTATGTACCTGCTGGATTCTTCCAGGATGTCAGACCCGACGTCATGACTCTCTGTACATAGAACATTCAGTGTGAATGTCTGGTGTTTTGTGATTGCACACTTAATGGCAATCTGTGTATGATTGAAGATCTGATTTGTGGTTGTAATTTGTCACTCTAAAGCTATTAAGCAAGAGTGTGTGTCTACTTGATCAAAGCTGTGAAGCAAGACCAAGAGTTTGTCTTCTTGATTGAAACTGTGAAGTAAAATTAAGATTGTGTTTCTGATGATTGTTTGTTTTGGTCTGTAATATTAAGTGTTGCTTTGGCAACATTTTTGACAAAAAGAGGGAGTAACACCTGTACCCCAGGACAACAGATTACTTGAAGTTGAAGGTCCTTTAAACAAGAGGTTATGTTGTTGTTTGCTATCTACTTGTGTTGTTGTTGTTTGAAGTTTAACTTCTATGTTTGCTGAGTGTATTAGCTAATTTGATTCTCTGATTGGATGTGTACTTTCTGTTGCTGTGAACTCTGTTGTGATGCCAAGTTGTTTTAGCCAAAAATTTGCCAAAGGGGGAGTTTGTAGATGTTGTTGATTGGCTGCATTTTGTGTTAAAACACTTACTGTACTTAGATGTCTTGACTGATGTCATGATATGCTTAAGTAGTATGCTGCCGGATTAACTAATACAGGATTTACTGGATGTCAAACTGAATGTTATGACATTCATCCCTGACAGCAGATGCTAAAGTATAGGCTAGTTAGTTTTTCCTGTTATGTTTCAGTATTTATCTCAGGATGATTTTCAGGAAACTAACAACTGTGCTAAAATTAAGAGACCTAGCATATAGCCTATTTTCTGGATGTCAAACTGAATGTTATGACATTCATCCCTGACAGCAGATGCTAAAGTATAGGCTAGTTAGTTTTTCTGTTATGCTTCAGTAATTATCTCAGGCTGTTTTTCAGGAATCTAACAGCTGTGCGAAAATCCAGGAAACTAACAGTTGTGCTAAAATTAAGAGACCTAGCATATAGCCTATTTGTTAGCACCCTAATATGTGGAAATTAGGTTAACTTGCTTGACCTTAATTTTAGGAAATTCAAGTACAAGGCCCAAGTGTTGCATTATAAAAGGATGACAATCCTACTTTCAGAAAGTTAGGGGTTTGAAGCGTGAAGATTTAAATATATCAGTATAGATCCTTACTGTACTTTGATTGTGTCTTGTATTAGGTTTTACTTGTGAGCCAAGCAATTATCACCTAGATGATTGCATTGGACTAGGGTGTTTATTGAGTTGTAATTGTTGTGTCACTCTAAGCTTTTAAGCGTGAGTGCTGTGTTTCTTGATTAAAGCTTTTAAGCACAATCAAGAGTTGTTTGAAGTATATCTTCACTAACTTTAAAATTATTAAAGGTTGGAATCACTGCTGTGATTGAGGGGGAGTGAGTAGGAACTCAGGTCTTAGTTTAGATTGAAATTGCATTGGGTAGGTCTTAAGTGATAGGATTAAACTGGTGGTTTAAGTCCTGAATTAATACCTCTTATAGTGAATTTCCTCCCTGGCTTGGTAGCCCCCAGACGTAGGTGTGTTTGTCACCGAACTGGGTAAACAATTCTCTGTGTCTTTTACTGCCTTTTACATTTACTTTCTGCATAAATTACCTGTCTGCGCAAAATTGGATGTCATAACATCCAGTGTGACATCGATAGTCTGTTACTAGAATTTCACTTTTTAACAAGAACAGTGGTGTCTCGGTAAAACTAACTTGGGTCGCACTTTTCATTACCATCACCAATTCGATACTCACTGAAACCACCATACTTAGGCCTAATTATTCCTAACCATGGTTGTTATGAGAGCATAATCTCCCACACCAGAAGACATCCGAGGTAGTAGCGATTTTGATGACAGTCCATCATTGCATATATTTAGTCGAAGAATCGGAGCAAAACAAGTGAAAGTTGAGCTAAAGTGAAGAAGAATGACCAAAGAATGAGGAAAAAATAGCTAAGTGTGAAAATTGTTGACTTATTGAAAATTTGAATGAAAAAGGGAGCAAAAGTGTGCAGCCACTAGAATAATCACGCGCACCATCGTGCAACATCACACACGTGATAAGATCTTTTTTGGGTTTTTTTGACACGTTATGGTCCATTCTGACGCCTTTAAAAGAGAATTTTCTGCACTTTCACCACGGTGGTGAAATTGGGAGATCAAGGCACGATTTTGAGAGCACAAGTGGCGATTTTTAGAGTATTTAAAGCCATTATAGGCCATTATTTCAAGGGATTTCACACGTTATTTTCATCTATCAATTATGGTATTGTTAATTGCACTATGAGTAGCTAAGCTCCTATAGGTTAGGTTGTGTTATGATGAACCTATTTCTATATTATTGGATTCTATGTCGATTTGACCATTGTATGAACTTGTGTATCTATAATGCCATTCAATTTCTTCTTGTTTGTAATGCTTTTTTTGTGAGATACTCTTTTAATCTGATTTTGGGCACATAGGAAATACTGACCATTAGTTTATGTGTTGGACCTATGGAAATTGTTGTACTTATGTTAGTTGAATATGAATAGGAGACTCTGGGTAATGGCATAGAGAGTTAACGTTCTATACATCGCCTAACCCTGCTTATACTGGCGGACTAGGGATAGAAAGCTCTGAGTAGTGGTTAGTGAGTTATTTCGTGAGGGATCGACTATAACGGTTTTGTTAATTCCCCGTGGTGGTAGTGATAAGACTATTCATACAAGGCATCAAACATCAACAATAGAGGAATAAGGGATTCTAAAACACAACCTGACCACTTTCGTGATATTGTTTAATCATTTATTTACTTTTTCGCACTAATATCTCAGCAAGGCGACGTTTGTGCAACATTTAGTTTTTTTTTATAAATATTTTATTTTTGTTTCTTCTTAATTTTTCTTTCTATTTCTTTTTCTTTTTTGTTCTATTCTTGTTTAATTTTTTTATCTAGTACAGTGCTACTAAGGTATTCTTCTTTTTGTTTTGTATACAAGGTCAAGATAGTCATGCAATATGACGTCTATGCTAACTTTTCAAAGTTTGAAGCTTATGCAAAGGAACTTGCAGCAAAAATGCTCATTCTGGAAAGTGCTAGAAATTATTCAGAACCAAAAACTTACACTGATCATTCATGGGATGACGATTCATAATCTCAGCTTGAAGAAACCTTGACTCGGATTATAAAGATGACTCAAATCAATTTCGAGAAAATCAATAGGCATCAATAAATAGTGTGAAGTAACATGGAAACAACCTTCGAGAATTTAGAGATGCAACTTGGTCAAATATCTAGCCAATTAACATTAAAATTGAGATCTAGTAGGGAGTTATATGAAAATATGTTAGATAGTCCTAGATATACATAAATTGAAAGAGAAGCCAAATAGGAATGTGAGGTAATCAATGAAGGAAGAATCAAAAAAGAGAAAGAAGAAGAAAAATGCACACCATCTATTGAAGAAATAGAACCAAGAATAGAAGAAATAGAGATGAAAATTATATGTGGGAAAAGAACAAGAATGCAATATAAAGATTATATAGTTTTGGATGAAGCTCCAAATTCAATCATTCATTTAGACGTAGATATCCAACTACAAGATCTTCAATAAAAGAATAGTCTTACACCAAACAACAAGTCTGGTAAAAAAGGAGAAATAGATGAAGTATTGGATGATATTTATGCCTTGTTCGATACTATCAAACTTAAGAAAATATAGAAGAAAAACCTTCAATTCTTGAAAGTAAGGAAATTCCTACCAAACAAAAGGAAGAAGAAGAACGATGTGTTTTTTGTGTCATATATTTCGCCCTAACACAAAAATTGAAAGGTCGAGCTTAGGACTTTAAAGAAGCATTGGGTGGGAGGTAACCCATCAGTTTTAATCAGTTTTTTTCGTTTTGTAGAATCTACTTTATTTTTATTCAAGACCGTCCAAAAGAGGAATTAGCTACTCGAGCATGACCTTTCCATGACGATCTATATATTTTTTTAATAAACAAGTTTGCAGTGTTTATTTTTTCATATTTGCAAGTTTAAAACTTTAGCATTGAACAAGTGATCCAAGAAAACTTGATCATCACAATAGCAACTAGCAACTTGAAGGTGAAGGATGAAAAAAGAATCAACAGACTTGTACTAAACCTACAAATACCTCATCTAGTAAGGTTTAAACAAAATATATCCATTGTTCACTTTTCTTTCTTTATGAGTGTATCCATGTATTATTATTTTATCTGGTTTGATCTATTTTCGATTAAGTTATCTAGTTTGACTGACACGCACTAAGGCATTTTTTTGTTTATAACTTTGAGCATTTTTAAACCACCTTATAGTAATATGCAATCCATTTCTAAGCACTTTAAGCATAAGCCCTTTGTTTCGGTGACATAGCCACATCTATTAGCCAGTTGACTTGAAAGATTAAATCTTTTCACCCTCTCTTTGGAGTTAGGTAAAAAAAATTGTTCCTTGGTCATATGGAAAAGATTAAGTTTAGGGTTGCTTTTGGAAGTGAGAAAACTTCTAAGTCCGGGGTGGGGGTACTAAAGAATATGGTCCAAAAGTTTAAAAAAATTGAGAAAAAAGAAGTGGAAAATGAAACTTCTTCAAGAAAAAATAGAAAATAAAAGAATGACATTATAAGAAGGACCAAAACTCTCTAGTACTGTCAAAAAGGAACAAAGAGGTATGATGATAGAAGGATAAATAGACACCTAACTCCAAACGTTTAAACTTACTTTCCTTAAGATATCCTACCCAAACATAAGTCAAGTTACAACCTGAAAAGACCTCTAATGTGTGTGTTGTAATTTCTGTGATGAACTATATTAGAACATGATCAAGCTAAGTATAATTAATTTTGCATGTTGATTGAGAGATCACCTTATCCATTGAGTGAGCTATAGTGAGCAGAGAGACAGGTTGAGTACTTGTCAATGTTGAGGACGTTTTCTGAATTCACTAAATAAAATTTGGAAGCTAGAACAATGGTCATGTAAAATAAATATTTAATTTGGCAATGTTTGATTGTTATTATGCGACTTGTTGTCTGTTGAAATATGTAGTGGCAAGCGAGTTACTTGAGGATAGGTGTTAGGGACCAATTAGTACTACTTTTTATACCATTTTATTGGTCCCTTTTACCAAGCATTGCAATAATTCATTGTTTTAAGTTTTGGTGTCGATATTACAAGCATTGCAATAATTCATTGTTTTAAGTTTTGTTACTTTTATTGTTATCCCTCTTTTGTTTCACTTGGTTTGTTAGTTCTGAAGATTCTAGTGCATGCGAGGAAAAGCAACTGAGGAGCAACTTCAATTCGATCCTGAAATTGAAAGAACACTTCAGAAGCTCAATAGCAAAACACGAAGAAGAAGGAAACTAGCCGAAGAGAGGAACCGGAGAGAAGAAGCATCTACTTCCGCACTTGTTCAAATTGAAGAAGTGGTTGTAGAGGCTTGTAAAGGAAACATGGCGGATGACAATCGTACCGAAATGTCCGCTAATAGTCCAAGAAGGAATGCTCAATTTGCCCGTGGAGGAAGAAATACGGAGATGAAGACCGGAATCCTCCAACTTCTCTATGCAAATCCATTCACCGGAATGGATCATGAAGATCCGTACTCCCATCTCATCAAATTCTATGAGATTGCGGGTTCGACGGGAATTGATGAAGCGGGTGAAGAAGCATTATTCAAGAGGATGTTCCCACACTCCTTAGTGGGAAAGGCAAAAGAGTGGTACCTTGATCAAGCAGCAAGAGTTATGACGGATTGGAATTTGTTAAAGAAAAGTTCTTAGAAAGATATTTCCCTCAATCCCGATTCATGGAAGCCAAAACGGCTATTGCGGTATTTACTCAAGGAAGCAACGAGTCTTTAAATGAGGCTTGGGAAAGATTCAAGTCAATGTTGAGAAAATGCAAGGGTCATGGTTTTGATGAGCTCACTCAAATCCATATTTTTCTAAATGGGCTCCAATCAACTCACAGAACACTTTTGGATGCTACCGCGGGTGGCTCTCTTATGTCAAAAACTGCGGAAGAAGCTAACGTTATTATTGACCGGATGGCACTCAATGATCGTCAAAGTCAACATGACCGTAGTCCTTCACAACGTAAACCGGGAGTTCTTGAATTAAATACCAATGATGCCATCCTTGCTCAAAACAAGCTACTCTCTCAACAAGTGGAGCTTCTCACTCAACAAATGGCCAAGCTTCCACAGCAAATGAAGGAGATTCAAAGTTCTCAAGTTCGACATCAAGTAGCATGTTGCGAGTTATGCCAAGGAGATCATCCTACTGGTTCTTGCCCTCCGCTAGAAGAAGTGAGCTATGTGAACAATCAAAATCAAGGCTATCAAAGGAACAATCAAGGTTACCAACCAACAAGGTTCAACAATCAAAATTTTCAGCAGCAAAGTCCTTATCAACACCCCAATTCTCAAGGCCAACAATCGCAAGGAGGAAGTTCCAAGCTAGAGGACACTCTTCAACAATTCATGCAAGTTTCCATGGCAAATCAGAAGAGTAATGAAGCAGCAATCAAGAATTTGGAAAATCAAATAGGTCAACTTGCGAAACAGCTGTCGGAACAAACTGCAGGATCTTCTTTCTCCCGCTAATACTCAAACTAATCCAAAGGAGCATTGCAAAGCAATTTTTACTAGAAGCGGTAGAGAGTTGACAAGTAAAAAAGGTGAGGAAATTACAATTGAGAATGATATGGATGCTGTGCTGGAAAATGAGGATGTGGCATGTGGGAAGAAGAAAGTGGTAGAAACTGCTCAGTTCGCGCCGCGATCTCCCTTCGCGCCGCGAAAACAGCAGAACCAACAACTGATGGAAGAGCAGCGGTGTGAAGCGGAAATGAATAAGGAAATCGAACTAAGAAATAAGAAAAAAGGAGACAAAGGAGTGAATGTCATTCCAGTTCAACATCTACCATATCCGCACGCACCATCAAAGAAGGATAACGCTAGACACTATGCACGGTTTATGGACATCTTCAAGCAGCTTCAAATCAACATTCCATTTGCTGATGCATTAGAACAAATGCCACGGTATGCCAAGTTCATGAAGGACATTCTTACAAAGAAAAGGAGACACGTGGAAGACGAGACCATACTGCTTGATGCACGTTGTAGTGCTATCATCCAAAAGACTCTCCCAAGGAAGGAGTCCGATCCGGGCCGGGTTGTTCTACCGGTGACCATTGGAAGCACATACACTAGAAATGGTTTGATTGACTTGGGCTCTAGTATAAATTTAATCCCTCTCTCCATTGTTAAAAGATTAGGGAATGTTGAGATTAAATCGACGAGAATGACTTTACAACTAGCCGACAAGTCTACCACTTTACCATACGGAATTGCTAAAGACATGTTAGTGAAGGTGGACAAATTCTTGTTTCCGGTAGATTTCGTAATAGTGGAGATGGATGAGGACCGTGATGTGCCCCTAATTCTTGGAAGACCTTTTATGAAAACAGCTCGGATGATGATTGACGTAGATGATGGACTAATGAAGGTGAGAGTGCAAGACGAAGAGGTGACCTTTAATCTTTTTAAAGCTATGAAGCATCCACATGACAAACATGATTCATTCCGAAATGATGCAATTGAAGAAAAATACCATGATGGAAAGGCCCGTCGCAAGGAGTTTCATGTCGGACAAATGGTACTGCTTTTCAAATCAAGGTTCAAGTTATTACCGGGTAAGCTGAAGCCAAAAGGGTCAGGACCATTCGTTGTCAAGGAAGTACGGAATTATGGAGCCATTGTAATCGAGGATCCAAAGTCACAAGAGAGTTGGACCGTAAATGGTCAAAGACTCAAAGTTTACCATGGTGGCGACATAAATCGTGATGTGGATGTCGTGTCTCTATTTAAACCGGGCTAATCAGTGGACCGTCAAGCTCAAACGATGTTAAACAAAGCGCTTGTTGGGAGGCAACCCAACGTTGTAAGTCTGTATTTTAATTTTTTTCTGCTGTGTGAGTTTTTGCTGTGTTAAATTTTGAAAAAAATTGGTTTCTGGTTTTTACAGTTCGCCCCGCGAACTGCATGACAGGACCAGTTCGCCCCGCGAACAGTAAATAACAGAACTAATTTTTTTTGAAATTTCCTTCAGTTCGCCCCGCGAACTGAAAAAAAAAAAACTTTTGTTTTATGTCATTTTCGTTTCATTCCTATTTTCACGAACTTAGGAGATTCTTTCAACAACCTCGCTACTCCACATCCAAACCTCCAAATTTCAAAACTTCCCCTTTCCATTCCTTTCTTAAGAGGATTTTGTTGATTATGCTAAGTGGCCTGAGGGCAGGCCAAAATTTTGGGGGGTGCAGGAGGTGGTGTAAACCATGGCGATGAGTTGAAGGAAGATTGAGGAGTTTGTTGAATTTTAGAGTGTGTCTTGATAATTGCATGAATACTTTTTGAAATTTAAGTGTGTTTTAATCAAATATTGGTTTGCCAACATTTTTGTTTAATTGTTCTTACTCATAAGTCAAGCTTTAAGCAACCGAGAAATGATCGCAAAGAAAGAAGCATAGGACACTTCGAGTGGTGATGATAAGAATTAGTGTCGGCATTTCAAGGTACACTTTATCGCTTTCTAGACTTAACATGAGTAGTTTGATGGTGTGTGCAAATTCCATGTCATAAATTAATTGAAGTATATGTCATTTTTGAATCAAAATAGGACTTAGCCAGTTGTGAGGAGACTTTCCATTGTACACTAAAAAGCGGGAAACCGAGCATTGTTTTAACTCATTCTTATCATGCTAAATCATGCATCAATCCATTTTTGTGTGAAATTTTTGAAAATGATAGAGGCATTGTTTGTGAGAAAAACCACTTGACCAAAAAGTTTGAATCAACTAACCTTGTGAGGAATAATCCTTAGTTAACCCCCTTTGAGCTTAATTTAGGATTCATATGATTGATCATTGTAAAATCAATTGAAAATTGTGGAATAAATGAATCCTAATTTCTTTCGTATCAGTTGAAACCTCAAACCGAGTTGTTTGCAAAATTTTGCCTTTTGCTTATGTCTAAGTAGGGAGCATTATTGAATAAATTTGGTTTTGGAATCTAAAGTTGGGGAGAGTAAAGTGAAAAGTTGATTAGAAACTTGGAAAAGTGAGTTTCTATGAAAGGGTAAAAATATGAAAAGAAACAAGAAAAAGAAATCACCCTTGAAACCATAGAGCATAGAAAAAATTAGAAAAAGAAAAGCAAAGGAAATGCTCATGGTTGTGTGGATTTGAAAAGAAAAAGAAAAAGAAAAAGATAGGGATCAAAGAAAGGGAAATTGTGTAGAGTGAATCTTTGGGAATGCTCCCTTAGGATAGGCAATTTGGTTGAATTGTCTTAATCATATCCTTTCTTGTAACCTAAGCCACATTACAACCTTTGAAAGACCTCTTGATTCTCATTTTTCACATGATTTGGTACTTGTTGTGATAACCGCATGATTTGAGTTGTTGTTGATTTAATTGCTTGGATGAGTGAAAGTAACCCTTCATGTTATTCATCATTATTATGATGTGTGTGTAAGCTTGATTCAATTTTGACATATATGGCTTTGAATTCCTTGGAATGATTTTTGCACTTTACCATTTCCCTTATTCATATTTTGTCTAGAATTGAGATAGGTGAATTGAGAAAATGCCAAACACTTTTGAACCATTTGAATGTTCTTGGTAAATCCTTGTTTCAATCTTTTGTGTCATTGCTTTGATTGTAAGGGTGGAAACTTTTGTTTAGGGACAAACAAAATGCTAAGTTGGGGAGAGTTGTTAGGGACCAATTAGTACTACTTTTTATACCATTTTATTGGTCCCTTTTACCAAGTTTTGATGTAATTACACACTTTTATTCTCACTATTTTGTATAAATGCAATTAGGTTTAATTTATTTTGTTTTGAATAGTTATTTCACATATTTGTTAGTTTTGTAGAATTTTTGGATGAGAAAGCTTTGGATTGCAGCATCATAATATGGAAGATTTTGGATGAAGCTTGCAAAACAAGGAAACTGAGGCAGCTTCAGTTCGCCCCGCGAACAAAGTTCGCCCCGCGAACTGCATGACAGGACCAGTTCGCCCCGCGAACAAAGTTCGCCCCGCGAACCCTGCGAATCCAGCAAACTGATTTTTGGGTCAAAAGTGCTGTTTTGAAGGCCAGCTGTTTTTGCCATTTTGGGTCTGCCTTGGAATTGCTTTTCTGCATTGGATGAGAATGACCAATTAAGGAAATGTCAACTCTTTTAGGAGAGAAAATACATTATTCTAGGGATTAATTATTGATTATCATTCATACATTGTACATTGAGATATTTTGTAAGGGAGAAAACAGAGTTTTCTCTTCTTTAACATTCTGCTTTGTAACAATGGTGATGAGGAGCTAAATCCCTTTTGTCAAGATTGGAGGTAGTAGCTATTCTCATCTGTTTATGTATTCACTTTGATTTATATATTTGATAAAGATTGTTGATGTATTGAATACTGTTTTTGCCCTAACTTGAAAACCAGATTTGAGTAGTTGTCGAGAGAGATTACTTGAGTTTAGACATAAAACAAATTTTCAAGTAGTGAATAAGTCGTAGAGATAGATTTATTCATTACTCTTCTTTGGTATTAAACATTAAAGATTGCTATATTGATAGTTAGGTGGAGAGATCGTCTAAGGATCAATATAGTGATTATCACAATATCATTTAGACATAAATGACTTTGAGAGGATACTTGAACATCATTAATAATCTTGAATCTATTTATTTATCATAGGGAAACATAAACATTTGAAATAGTGAACTCCAATCTTGCCAAGCCTTGATATTTGACTAAAACCATTTCATAGTTTTTGTTAACATTTATTAACAAGATATTTTCCAAACAAAACAACCCTGTTACTTTCTAAACTTATAACATTTGAATTATAGAACGGCGGTAATATTACCCAATCTCTGTGGATACGATAAGGAACAAAGAGGTATGATGATAGAAGGATAAATAGACACCTAACTCCAAACGTTTAAACTTACTTTCCTTAAGATATCCTACCCAAACATAAGTCAAGTTACAACCTGAAAAGACCTCTAATGTGTGTGTTGTAATTTCTGTGATGAACTATATTAGAACATGATCAAGCTAAGTATAATTAATTTTGCATGTTGATTGAGAGATCACCTTATCCATTGAGTGAGCTATAGTGAGCAGAGAGACAGGTTGAGTACTTGTCAATGTTGAGGACGTTTTCTGAATTCACTAAATAAAATTTGGAAGCTAGAACAATGGTCATGTAAAATAAATATTTAATTTGGCAATGTTTGATTGTTATTATGCGACTTGTTGTCTGTTGAAATATGTAGTGGCAAGCGAGTTACTTGAGGATAGGTGTTAGGGACCAATTAGTACTACTTTTTATACCATTTTATTGGTCCCTTTTACCAAGTTTTGATGTAATTACACACTTTTATTCTCACTATTTTGTATAAATGCAATTAGGTTTAATTTATTTTGTTTTGAATAGTTATTTCACATATTTGTTAGTTTTGTAGAATTTTTGGATGAGAAAGCTTTGGATTGCAGCATCATAATATGGAAGATTTTGGATGAAGCTTGCAAAACAAGGAAACTGAGGCAGCTTCAGTTCGCCCCGCGAACAAAGTTCGCCCCGCGAACTGCATGACAGGACCAGTTCGCCCCGCGAACCCTGCGAATCCAGCGAACTGATTTTTGGGTCAAAAGTGCTGTTTTGAAGGCCAGCTGTTTTTGCCATTTTGGGTCTTCCTTGGAATTGCTTTTCTGCATTGGATGAGAATGACCAATTAAGGAAATGTCAACTCTTTTAGGAGAGAAAATACATTATTCTAGGGATTAATTATTGATTATCATTCATACATTGTACATTGAGATATTTTGTAAGGGAGAAAACATAGTTTTCTCTTCTTTAACATTCTGCTTTGTAACAATGGTGATGAGGAGCTAAATCCCTTTTGTCAAGATTGGAGGTAGTAGCTATTCTCATCTGTTTATGTATTCACTTTGATTTATATATTTGATAAAGATTGTTGATGTATTGAATACTGTTTTTGCCCTAAGTTGAAAACCAGATTTGAGTAGTTGTCGAGAGAGATTACTTGAGTTTAGACATAAAACAGATTTTCAAGTAGTGAATAAGTCGTAGAGATAGATTTATTCATTACTCTTCTTTGGTATTAAACATTAAAGATTGCTATATTGATAGTTAGGTGGAGAGATCGTCTAAGGATCAATATAGTGATTATCACAATATCATTTAGACATAAATGACTTTGAGAGGATACTTGAACATCATTAATAATCTTGAATCTATTTATTTATCATAGGGAAACATAAACATTTGAAATAGTGAACTCCAATCTTGCCAAGCCTTGATATTTGACTAAAACCATTTCATAGTTTTTGTTAACATTTATTAACAAGATATTTTTCCAAACAAAACAACCCTGTTACTTTCTAAACTTATAACATTTGAATTATAGAACGGCGGTAATATTACCCAATCTCTGTGGATACGATAAGGAACAAAGAGGTATGATGATAGAAGGATAAATAGACACCTAACTCCAAACGTTTAAACTTACTTTCCTTAAGATATCCTACCCAAACATAAGTCAAGTTACAACCTGAAAAGACCTCTAATGTGTGTGTTGTAATTTCTGTAATGAACTATATTAGAACATGATCAAGCTAAGTATAATTAATTTTGCATGTTGATTGAGAGATCACCTTATCCATTGAGTGAGCTATAGTGAGCAGAGAGACAGGTTGAGTACTTGTCAATGTTGAGGACGTTTTCTGAATTCACTAAATAAAATTTGGAAGCTAGAACAATGGTCATGTAAAATAAATATTTAATTTGGCAATGTTTGATTGTTATTATGCGACTTGTTGTCTGTTGAAATATGTAGTGGCAAGCGAGTTACTTGAGGATAGGCAACGATTCAAGTTTGGGGTTCTGATGACAGTTCACCTTTACATATATTTAGTCGAAGAATCAAAGCAAAATAAGTGAAAGTTGAGCTAAAACGAAGAAGAATGACCAAAGAATGAGGAAAAAATAGCTAAGTGTGAAAATTGTGGACTTAGTGAAAATTTGAGTGAAAATGGAGCAAAAGCGTGCAACCACTAGAATAATCATACACACTATCATGCAGTATCGCACATGCGATCGGGTCTTTAAAGTTGCATCGCGTGCGATGCAAAGTATCACGCGCGTGTAGCTACTTTTTTGGGGATTTTCTGACGCATTTTGGTCCATTCTAACGCCTTTAAAAGTGATTTTTTTGCACTTTCACAAGGGTTGCAAAATTGGGAGATCAAGGTACGATTTTGAGAGCACAAGTGGTTATTTTTAGAGCATTTGAAGCCATTGGAGGCTATTACTTCAAGGGATTTCACATGTTATTTTCATCTATAAATTATGGTATTGTTAATTGCATTATTAGTAGCTAAGTTCCTCTAAGTTAGGTTGTGTTATGATGGACCTATTTCTATATTGTTGGATTCTATGTTGATTTGACCATTTTATGAACCAGTTGATCTATAATGTCATTCAATTGTTTCTTGTTCGTAATGCTTTTTATGTGAGATACTCTTTTAATCTGATTTTGGGCACATATGGAATACCGATTATTAATCCATGTGTTGGACCTAAGGCAATTATTGTATTTATGCTGGTTAAGTAGGAATAGGAGACCTCGAGTAGTGGCTTAGAGAATTAATGTTCTATACATCACCTAACCTTGCTTACGTTGGCACACTAGGGATAGAAAGCTCCGAGTAATGGTTAGTGAGTTATTTTGTGAGGGATCGACTATAACAGTTTTATTAATTCATCATGGTGTTATAGTGATAAGACCATTCAAACAAGGCATTAAACATCAACAATAGAGGAATAGAGGATTCTAGAACACAACCTGGCCGATTTCGTGATATTGTTTAATCGTTTTTTTACTTTTCACACTGATGCATGATATGATACTTAAAAACCCTGAGATTAGCAATCTCCCCCTAAGTCTGATACTTAAAAACTTTTTAAAAGATATTTAGTATCAGATATGGGTTTCTGGGGTAGAATTTCTTACCAGATTTTCTTAGGTTGCTTGACTTGATTTAGTAGTTTCTCAGATAGAAATTTAGTTTTCCCTTGATTCAGATAGATCCCGAGAGTTGACTTAGAACTATGCAATAAATTTATGTCAGAATGTAAGCAGTGCATTTCTAAGATTTGGATAAAATAATTCATCAAAGACTTAGTTAATTCCCCCCCTTTTTTTCAGACTCAAGAAGTAAATAATTCAAAATTTCATTGATGAGAAGGAAAACTTCAGAGATTACAGCGAGAAAGGAGCAGAGCCTAAGCCTTAGAAATAAAAACACTTAGATAACAAAATATTACAAATAAAACCTAAAGTTTCTAAGGGTTAGGTGGAGGAGGCATCCTCTGAAGTAGCTCAGCTAGCAGACTCTGAATGCTTGTGTTGACTTGATCTTGTTTGTCGAGTCTGGCTCTGACTAGTTGTTGTTCCTTCTACAACTCTGCCAGAGTTTTGATGACCAGATGGGCAAAATCATCTATTAATGACTCTCTCTGAGTCAGAGCAACCTCAGTGGTTCTATGCATCTTTTTGAGCAGCTTAAGTGCCCCTTGCTGCTTCGGCTTCTGGTTCAGCTTTCTCTCTAGAAACAACTTATGCAGCTTCTTTCTCAACAGCCTCCCTGGAAGCAACTTCTGCAGCTGCTTTCTCAACAGCTTCCCTTTCATCCTTCTCAATCGCTTCCTTCGCCATCCGAGCCTCTATCCTCTTCTCAGTATCTCGAATGAAATCATTTCTGACTTGTTCAGAGAGACCTTTTAGCTTGAAGATCTCAGAATTCATCCATCTGATGAATCTATTCCAGTTAGTCCTGACTTTAGAAGGATTCTCACTGGTGTTGGATTCGTCAGAGAGCTTCTTGAACCTGGAAGTTGATTTCTCTGAGAATTTGGCTAATGCCTCATCAAATGTGGGTAGTGTAAGTTCGGGTTCAGAGGGCTCAGGAATTGGTTTAGAGGGTTCTGGTACAGACTGAGTTCTTTCAGAATCAGCTGTGGCTTGAAGGTCTTCAAGGTTTGGGGAAGGTGGGTTAGGGTAATTTGAACTAGAGTGTTCAGAGTTAGAAGTGAGGTCATAATAAGGAGGGGAGCTATGGGTGGTGGAAAGGGATGGTGATAAGAGTTCGTTGAGAAGGAGTGCTTCAAAGTGTGGAAGGGAGGTTATTTGGAGGTTAAAAAGAGGTAATAGAGGATAAGATGTGATGCTTATGAGAGGGATAGGGTCATAGGTTGTGGGTTCTGATGGAAAGGTTTAGTTAGATGGGTCTGGTTCATAAAGAGTTGGTATGGATTGTGTAAGTTCAGATGAGGTAGGGAGTGAGGTTGTTGGTTGTTGAGATTTGGAATTTTCTATGGGAGCGTGAATATTTGTGGTAGGTGGAGTGGAGGAGACTGTAACTGTGGTTGAGAGTGCGGGGGTGGTAGAGGGAATGATGAGGCAAGTTGCCTAAAACTATAAGAATTCAGAGCTTCTGAGATAATGATCTTACCATAAGGTTATGAAGAAGAGGTCAGAGGCATTGGCTTCTTCTTGATCACTGAAGACTCTCCCAGATTGAGAATCTTCTTCTTCTGGACAATCGTCTTATGAGAAGGTTCCCTCTTTCTCTTCAAGAAGTTAAGAGGTTGATCTGGGAGCCAATCCAAGTTGAAGCCATAAATTCTGTAGCCTTGAGCTTCCAGATCCTGCAGATAACATGCTATCACTTCTAGAGGATCAATCTTGGTGAAGAGATACATCTCATTCGCTTTCTCTCTTTGGTCCTTCAGAGCTTCCCATGAGGTGTTTCTGGTGGGTTTGACACATACCTTGTCAATTAGTCCCATAGTCTTCAGATTCCTCCCATTGAGAGGCTTCTCAATGTCCATTATGACGTCTTCCATCAGGTTCAGAGAAATTAGATGATCCACCAGACGACTTTCAATCAGAACATCTGAGATCAATCTTCCCAGAGGGATTTAGTTCCTTGGCTTCATGTTGTTCCTGGTGTCTCTAATGAAGTCTCTTAGGTGCTTGAAGAGGAGAGATGGGAGGTTGAGCTTCAGACCCTTATGCAGACAGTAGAGGATGCACTTCTGATACGTGTTAACGTAGTCAAAAGAGCTTAATGATGGACAATGGTGGATGCATCCCAGAATTATCTTGAGCCACACCCTCAGGTTCTTGTGAAGCTCTTGATTCTTGGAGGATGATCGTCCTTTAGGGTTCTGGGAGAAAATGGTAGGGATGATTTCCTGGGACATGTACTTAGCCTTATGATTTATGTTGTAAACTCTTCTTCCCCCAACCTTCTCCATATTCAAAAGCACAATAATGGATTTTTCAGTGATTACCATCTTGATGCCTAGAGCGTGAGAAACGATGTAGTGATCATCACACTCATCGATTCTCCAGAATTCTTTCACCAGGTTTATGTAGATAGGGCCATAGAGACAGTTGAAGTAGGTGAGCCAACCCTAATTCTTCAATTCTTGTGTTAGATCCATACCATTTTCTTTGAGGTTGTCAAAGTCCACCAACAACACATAAAGAACTTCAAGTTGTTCAAATGGAGTTGAAAGGTTTATGTGTGTTGGACGATCAAGAACATGGGGTTCTTGATAGGAGGTTGTTGTTTGAGTAGTAGTAGTGGATGCGACTTGTTGTGGGGATTCAACCTGTTGTTTAGTGGCGTTCTTCTCTTTAGAGAACTCAAAGACTTGTTGTTCTTGAGCATTCATGATGAAGTTGTAGAAAAAGATGAAGAGAGAAGTTGCAGAGAATTTTTTTTTGAGGTTTTAGGTTTGTGTAAGTAGTGAAGAGTGAAAGTGTGAAAGTGGGAGTCGTGGGAGTCTATAAACAAAATTTAGAATTTGCAAAACAAATGGTAACTTGAGAGGAACATAAAATTAATTGTTTCAAAAATTGAGTTTTGAAAATCATGGGAAAAATTAAATGCAGCTATGATGAGATTCTAATATCAGGATTTGCACACTGCTCGAGGGGATCTCGACACTTTGGCCCTTGAGTTCTGAGTTGGACAGGTGTCTAGAAGAGCCAGAGCCACACGTTTGAGAGACCATTATAACACCTCAAAATTTGCCCTCCTCTCTTGGGACTAGCTTAACATATTGCATTGCATTTCTTAGGTCATTAGTCATTAGCATGTTGCATATCATGTGGCTACATTGAGCAAGTCATTCTCCTAAGTCTTGGTCAGAAGATAGGAGGTTGAGATTCAAGCCTGAGGGTTTCATTGAATGGATCATTAGCCATCTGAGGGTTTGTGATTCAAATTAGGGTTTTTTGATTCTCAAGGAGATTGGTCTTCATCTTGGTTGGAATGATACATCATCATCATCATGGTCTTGATATCATCCAGGACATTCAAGAGATTGATCAGATACTTTGGAATTAGGGTTTTGACCACTGGTCAACCCTAATCATCTGCATTGGGCCAATCAGGGCATGGCAAGGAGATGGGGTCTATAATGGATATGGGGATCATTTCATGATTATATTGAGCTTATGGAGGCTAGGGTTTCATCATTGAGTCATTTCATCAGAGAATTGAGGCTCAACTTGATCAGTGCACAGCCAAATTCATCTATCAATCAAAAAAGTCAACTGTGGTCAACTGTGCTTGATTTTATGGATTTGGAGGTGGGAGAGAGTTGGATACACTTCATTCATGTTGAAACAAGTTTCATTTGACATTTCAAACCTCAAGAATGAAGAAAATAAAGTCAGACAAAAAGTTGCCAAAAATAGAAAGTGACTTGTAATGGAAGTTTCCAAAAATGGAAAGTTTTTCACCACAAAATTACATGTCCAAAAAAGCTTCAAATTAAATTTTGTTCAACATGAAAGTTGTAGATCTTGATCTCACCTTTCCAAAAAGTCCAAGAACTTGAAATTCCCATGTATGGTTGACAAGTTATGGTCCATTCATTTTCCAAAAATGCCTATAATCAAAGTGGCCTAACTTTCACATGGAATGGCCAATTTGGGTGATTTTTCTTTGAGCAAACCACATTTCCTATGATCTTTCATGAGGCATGGTCCAATTTCATAAAAAATGGTCAAGGCAAAAAGTCAAATTTCAAGTGGACTATTTAGCATTTTTGGTGTGAGATAGTGAATTTGAGCATTACTTGGATTTTTCACACAAGACCAATTCCAACACACTCCAAATGCCAAATATGACATGTTTGAGCTGTCATTTGCTGTCATAGTGCATAATTTGGAAAGGTCATTTTTGCCCTTGCACTTAAAGTGCAAATACACTAATCAAGCCAATTTTTGCTAATGATGATTAAGGAAATGGATTAAGGAGATGGTATAAGTTGCTAATTGTAACAGAATTCATAATGACATTTCATTCTCCAAGAATTGTAACTGAATTTCCCTCCAAAACTTCACAATTCTCCAAAACTTCATCCAACATTTTTCAACATTTCTTCACCAAATCTGCATCAATCTTGATGATTCTTGATGGATTCATGCTCCATAAACCTTGAGGACAAACTGTTTTGATGAATTCGTGGCTAAAGCTTCAAGAAAGTGGACTGTTCAAAGCTTGCACAACAATGGAGTTTTGAAGATTCTTGCAATTGGTGCTGTTTCGAGCTAGCCTAATCACTCCATTCAACTTCCTCATCAATAAGCATCATCTGTTTTTGCAATTGGCACGTGGAATCACGTTGAATCGCAACTGCCATCATCATAAGGTACATTAAGTCGCTTTAGTTCTTTAAGAACTTGCTGTGCTGCTGCTTGGTTGTGTAAACCAGTTGAGGTAGACTCTCTTGTCTCCATGTAGTCTGGAAGACCTGGCTTGTTATTTAGCCAGGCAACTGTCTGAAGTCCTCCTTAAGAGGCGATGTTTGTGATTGTTTACTTTTGTGCCAAGCAGGTAAAGACCTCTATGAGGCAATTGGCGGAACCCAAGGGATATGCAATCTATCCCCCGCTATTCTGTTGAGTCGTCCCTCTGCTCACACCACTGTGTTGACGCATTGGGACATTAACCCAAGATCTTGTACTTTGTACAATTGTGTCAGAGTCTTGAGCGTAGAAGGGTCCCTCCATTCTGGACCCACGCCCTGGCCAGGGATAAGAGCTGTGAAGTCTAATCTTCACTCACCTTTCATCTGCTTCACCCTGACTCTCAATGTCAGGGTTAAGAGCGAACACTACCCTGTACAGATGACTTGCCTCGGCAGTCCACCCTTGTTTGAGCCTCACTTGACTGGATATAGTGTGTGCTATGTGAAATGTTTGTTTTATTTTGATTGATGCTTGCATGCTTGTTTTTCCTGGTTAGGATTAGCTTGCTGTTGTGCGAGTAGATAGAAACCATAACATAGGGCAATGATGCATGATAACACTAGGTTCGAGTACAGCTCCCTAGTAGTGTGTCTCCCCTTGGTTTCTGGCTAGAATTTCTTTCCCGTTCAGGGGAACTACGTCGCCCTGATCCTCATACCAGATGAGGTACGTAGGCAGGAGACCGCGCGAGGTCTCTCCGGGCACTTTTTTTCTTTTTGTGTGCGTTTGCTTGTTAATCTTCTTGTGTGTCAGGATATGGATGTAAGCCCAGCGATTGGCTGTCCGTATCCTGATTGTGTTTGTTTGGTTCGGAAGCCGATGTAAGTCCAGCGATTGGCATTCGGGTTCCAGGTTTGCCTGTGTTTGTGTGTGTCTTGTTTGGCGTGCGTGAGCCGAACTACAGCAGCTCTGATTCTCATTCCAAACGAGATACGTAGGCATAGGATGCGATGTCCTAGCGAGCCCTCTTCCTCTTAACCCCACCTGTGTTGTTTTCGGTGCGTGTGTGTGTGATGTCTGTTTGTTTAGCAACCTTTTCTTTCTTTAGAGCGTGGATCCCGTCGAGTACGACGGACGTGGGGGGTGCTAATACCTTCCCCTTGCGTAACCGACTCCCGTACCCTTTCTCTCTGGTCGCGAGACCATTTCCTTTTCAGGTTTACTCTGAGCGTTTCCTTTCCCTCTTTTGGGATAAATAACGCACGGTGGCGGCTCTGTGTTGTTTTTGTTTTAGCTCGCCGGTTGTTTTTCGCGGATGCGATAACTGGCGACTCTGCTGGGGAGTTTGAGATGTTGACCTGTGCTGGTCCATCTTCCCTAAGCGAGTCTCTCCTAGCGTTCTAGGATAGTTTAGGTTGCTTGTGTGGCTCTATTTATTGCATTTATTATTCTGATTGTGTATATATTTGCATAAATGTTTGCATGCATCATACTATCATGTTGTCGTCCTCTGTGCAGGTGGTTCCTCTGTTTTGGGGTGGGTGTTCTGAGTGGGGCTAAAACCCAGGCCCGAGTATACACCTAGGATTAGTATGGTCTCGCGTCCCTCACATGTTGGTTGGGCATGCTGTTGCGACGTGACATACCACAAGCCGGACGAGGTTCATCTGAGAGTGCTCTTCCTCAGTGGGGTTTTCCACTTTGGTTGGGTTACCTCTTTTGGACTATTGACTCTGGTGACCGATCATTTCCCGGATCTTTGGTTTAGACGGTCTTAAGGGAGCTACAATGGCACACCCGAAAGGGCAAACCCATTGAGTATCTCTGCCCGATTGTCGAGACTATTATCCGCCTTAGGATGACCTGTTTAGAATTTACCTGTGAGGGGAGGGTGATTCTTTCAGATGCATGTTCAGATGGTGACTTTGATGGTGACTAATGGTTCCGTGGATCAGAGTCGTATTTATAAGTCGGATTTATGGTCATTTATTTCAGAGACGCCGGAGGGCTGTCTGTGTTATTTATCAGTGGGGATCCGTTTATTTCAGGATTCCCCGGGCCGATTCAGAGGATTGTGGTTAGCTGCTCAGAGATTGTCTGATGATGATGATGATGGTGTATCTTTCAGTTCCATTTATTTCGGAACCCTTGAGTTGGATTTGTGGTTATATATTCTTTCAGATGGTTGTGATCAGCTCAGAGATCAGGGCTGTGACTCAGAGCAACAGATGATCAGATGACTTGGAGGATGGCACAATGCATTGCATTCATTCATCAGCATCATTACATATTGCATTTATCTGCATCTAACACATGTTTATCCATATGCAGGGACCCTTTTGATCGAGATCCTGGTTGAGAGACTTTCTGCTCAGATATGAGAAGGCCCGGTTTGAAGGACGATGTCGCCTATAGCTTCTTTGACCCAGAGATCAGTGTGCTGAAGGATATGATAGCTTTGATTGCGCCTGACCATGTGGGGTTGTTTCGTGAGATGTATGGGGGTATTTTGAAGATGGTTTTCCGACTCACTGACAGAGACAGGAGCGCCATTCATACTCTTCTCCAGTTCTATGATCCCTGTTTGAGATGTTTTGTCTTCCCCGATGTCATACGGTGAACTGACTTTAATGTGTTTTTAATCGCAATGTCGCGGATAGCAAGAGTCGCCACCGACTTTTCTTTTATCCAATAAGGAAAGGTGGAAAAGAACAGGAAAGACCTCAATAGATTTTGGGTTCGGGAGGTACATTATACAAAGGGAAGGTATTAGCACCCTTTGTATCCATGGTTATCCATGGGCTCTTAATTGCTGGATCACTTATATTTTTGTCTGAAAAGTGTTGGTGAATTGTTTAAAAATGTTTCGAAAAGAGAGTTTAACGTTGTAATGATTCTCGTATGAATGTATACAAAGTATTTATCTCGTTTGATTTTGAAAAACAGTTTAGAAAAATATAACTTGGTAATGATTCTAGTATGAATGTATACCAAGTGGTGATTTTCTAGGACTTGCAAAGTGTGAGGGGTGGAAAATGTTTTAGGTTATGATCCATTAATTGAGAGTTATACCTTCCTAAGGTCGTTATGGGCATTTCCTATCCTTATGAGGGTAAAACTGTCTTTACTATTGAGAAGTAAGTAGTTTTATCCTTTGGATGTAAAAGGGTCATTGTAGGGTCATCGATAGGTCATTGAAGGAAACAGTTGTAAGGATACCTTAGCATTCGAAGGGACGATCATCATTTAACCGTAGGCTACACCGAAGGGTCATCGAGGGACAAAATCGTATTTTCGAAGGCAACATCCGAGGGACCATGATTTATTTTATGATGATTTAACCGAAGGGTCTTTGCTAAGTGTATCCCTACATTCGTGGGACACGACCGTTATACCGTAATACCGTAGGGCAGCAAAGAGAGGTCCAAGATCACATATTTAAAGGCCGTATTTTACAATCAATTAGGCAATTAGGATGAATCTCCACATTAAAATCAATACATTAAAATCAGCTAAGTAATTGAGGGTGAATCTCCACATTAAAATTAATACATTAAAATTAATTAGGTAATTTAGGGTGAAACTGCACAAAGGGCATCCCACAAATAAAGTGGAATACCTATCTAGCTAGCTTTCCCGGCGATGTGTGAACCTTTGCAAAACTCAGCAAACATGTCAGAATACCAAATCAGGGTGCAATCGAGAATTACACCACAAAAGAAACCAGAACAGCAGTAGGGTCAGATAAACAATGCATGGCTATGATAAAAAACATGACAGGTGGGCAAAAGTCAGAACAGAAAAGTCGGATGCTGTCGCGTTCGCTCCTGCTTCGCCTAGCGAAGTCTTAGCGAACACTCGTTGCATGCTCGCTTAGCGATGTGCTAGCGAGCGGCTGCAGATTCCGGTTTTAATAACGATATAATGGCAACAAGCTTCACACCTTATAGCATTCATTACAGAGATTATGTGGTTAGACATTCAGATGTTCATGCATACTTAAATTCATATGTAAAACTTAAGATAGTTTCATAAATTCAATCATGATACCATGTGCAAATTAAGAACATAAGGTAGTAATAGCAATGCCAACCTGTTTGTAATCGAATTGTAACCTTGAATTGGCCGATCGGATCGAATTGAGCGGAAGTGACCTTGCTGCCGCCGGCTTTTCCTTCAGGGTTTCCTTTAGGGTTACTCGAAATTCTCGGGGTTAGCCTCCAGGGTTTTCCGTCTGTGAGCGCTAGGGTTTGCTTGCCAGGGTTCTCCTTTCGTCCTTTTTCGTCCTCCCTTTTTCTGACTGGAGTTGTGGTATTTATAATGCCTTTTTTTCATGACCTAATGGGCTCAGAGTGAAGCCCAGAATTTTCTGTTATCTGCCAGCTTCGCTAGGCGAGCGTGTAGCGAACGTTCGCTAGGCGAGCGTGCAGCGAACATTCGCTAGGCGAAGGATTTGCTCGCCTAGCGAGCAGGCCAGTTTGGGCCATTTTCTGGATTGGGCCACTCGTGAGCTGGGCCTTTGTTCCTTTAAGATCAGTGTCATAAAAATGAGTCGGAGTGCCCTGAAAAATGTCTTGAAATATTAATGGGCAAATTTTGGGGTATGACAGCTGCCCCTGTTCAATATTCTTGAACCGAGAGAGTCAGAATGGTATGTACGCCATTCGTGGTCTGGAGGTGGAAGATTATTGAACACTTAGGATGCCCCAAAAATTTGCACTTGTCAATTAGTTAGTCTTGATGGAGATGGGTTTAAAGATGCCATCTAGGAAGTTTGATGATGAGAGCTTTAGAGTACGTCGTACGTTAGAAGATATCAGAAGTCATTGGTGGCATTGGGTCATACGCTAGACCGTATAGTGAGTCATTCATTAGGCTGTCGACTTCACTGGGGAGTTAGAATGGGTCATACGCCGCTGGGGATAACAGATCAGAATGGATCATACGCTAGATCGTATCTGAGCTGCAGAATGGGCCGTCTGTTAGGCTGTATCTGACGAAAAGTAGTCGTACGCTAGACTACACCTCGGGATGTACCGTACGCTAGGTAGTATCTGAGGAATGAAGATCCGAATGGGTCGTACGCTATACCGTATTGTTGGAGGAGTAATATGTTGTGCCGAATCAAAATGAGATAAGAATCCGAATGAGTCATACACTGCTGGGGATAAAGGATCAGAATGGATCGTACGCTAGATCGTATCTGAGTTGCGGAACGAGCCGTCCGTTAGGCTCTATCGTTACTGGGGGTGAAGGATCAGAATGGATCGTATGCTAGATCGTATCTGAGTTGTAGACTGAGCCGTCCGTTAGGCTGTACCTGATGATGAAGGGGGTAGTCATACGCCAGACTACACTTCAGAATGTACCGTACGCTAGGTAGCATTTGAGGCCTTGAAGGTCCAAATGGGTCGTATGCTAGACCGTATTGGAGTTGTTGAAGGTCGGAATGGATCGTACGTTAGATCGCATCTGAGTTGAAAGAGTCATATGTTGAGCTGAATCAGAATGAACCGTACGCTAGGCTATATCTGATAGTATTTGTATATGTTGTATTTGCAATAAATGTCTGGGATGGGCTTATAGATGCCATCGTTAGGAGGATGTCAGAATGAATGTTGACATGGAGTATATCTGAAAGATGTAGTTGAATCCTGAACGTAATTGATGAGGATGTCCGTCTGAATGGACCTTTGTTTTGACTGTATCAGGGGAATAATTAACCTGAAAAATAAAGTTAGCTTCATGCCATGTCATGATGCATGAGATGTTTTATGCTTTCGAAAATAACTGCGAACGATGTATGCATGCGTATGCTGTGAAATGATGTAATGAATGAATTATGCATCTGAAAAGTTCTTCCAGAGGACTCTACTGGGGAAAACAAATCTCAATCTTCTGGTTGGGAGATACTGGTATCGATGACCCTTTCTTAGCCGGGGATGCTTGATTTCTGTCTGATGGTAGAAATGTTCAACAGAAGCCTGGCTGGGGGTGGAAGAGATGACCCATTTGTCTAGTAATGCCACTCTCTTCTGGGAATGACTGGCTTTGCTGGGGGATAGAATTAGCAACGGATTCATTGGAAAGCATGATTAGACCTTCTCCTCGACCCTGAAGTCTAGTAGTAATCGCTATTTCTATTTTATGCACGCATTTTTGGTAAACATCGATCATATCCAAATGCATATATTAATTCGAATTAAATCAATGGACGCTTATGCAAACAAAACAGAGAAAGTAAAACAAAAGCCTTTTTTTTGAAACTAAAATTATATTGATTTCGAAAGAGGGCCTATAAACAGGCAATTTGTGTACAAGGAGACAGAAATCCTAGTAAGAGGAATTTGTCAAGAAAACAAAGAGAAAGCTATGCCGAAAACGTCCTATTGACTTTAATTCCCCTACTGCCATTATGTCTTCAAGCATCTCATCTCCTGCTATCGGATAGAAGTGATTGGCTTGTTCAGTCCCTTGAACTTGGTTGAAGCTGACAGAGAACGGGGCATAGTCATACGCTTTAATCCCTAATTTTTGCCTGGACCGCCTTTTCAGGTTTTCAGTCCACCAGGATACCCATTTTTGCCCAAGCCGCCCTTTCAGGTTTTCGACTTGCCGGGTGTACATTTTTATATGTTTATCCCTAATTTTGCCCGAACCTTTTTGGTTCGCCGGGATGCCCTTACTTTTGCCTAGATACGTCGACCTAGCAGGTCTCTTTTATGCGTAGTATTTTTTGACTATGTCTGCGTTCACGGGATACGGGAAGTCTTCGCCGTCCATTGTAGCTAGTATCATGGCTCCACCAGAGAATACCTTCTTAACTACAAACGGCCCTTCGTACGTGGGAATCCATTTGCCTCTGGGATCACCCTGTGGTAGAATGATACGCTTTATTACCAAATCGCCAATTCGATATACCTGTCTCTTGACTCTTTTGTTAAATGCATGGGTCATGCGCTTCTGATATATCTGTCCATGACACACAACCGCAAGTCTCTTCTCATCGATCAAGTTTATCTGGTCGAGTCGAGTCTGAATCCATTCATCTTCATCTAAGCCCGCCTCTTTTATGATTCTTAGAGAGGGAATCTGGACTTCCACTGGTAAAACGGCTTCCATTCCGTAGACTAAAGAGAAAGGAGTTGCTCCTTTCGAAGTGCGTACTGAAGTGCGATAACCGTGAAGAGCAAACGGTAACATCTCATGCCAGTCTTTGTACGTCACCGTCATCTTTTGTATGATCTTCTTGATATTCTTATTAGCAGCCTCCACGGCACCGTTCATCTTTGGCCGGTACGGAGAAGAGTTATGGTGTTTTATTTTGAACTGCGTGCAGAGTTCAGTAATCATCTTGTTGTTCAAATTAGTACCATTGTCAGTGATAACTCTTTCAGGAGATAGCAGGTTTCTCAAGTAGATATTTGATAGAATCCATCTTAGAAGTCAATAAAGTGGTATGATTCAACATATACTGTCTTAGTCGGCGAGCAGCCCAGGCCAAAGCATAGCAAGCTTTCTCGAGTTGTGAGTATCTTGTTTCACAGTCGGTACCTTTTGCTAAGGTGGTATATTGCATGCTCTTTTCGACCAGACTCGTCATGTTGCCCCAACACACCCTATTGAATTTTCTAACACGGTTAAATACATGATTAGAGGTCCTCCTTCAATTGGTGGCATCAGAATTGGAGGTTCTTGGAGATACTTCTTGATTTTGTCTTAGTAGTTTGAAGATGGATTTGCAAGTAGCGGTCAAATGGGAGCTAAATCGGGCGACGTGGTCCAGATTCACAATTTCGATCGATGCCTCATGCGGCAGAATAGTCCTTTCTTCTTGCAGTAGTCTGGCAAGTTCTCAGGTACTTCACAATCTTCCTCACTTCCATCCTCGGCTTGGTAGATCGGATTTTCAAAGTCATAATGAACAGTAGTAGAACTATTATCAACAGGATCCAGAGTGGGTATGGATCTGCAATTCGTTACGTGAGTGTGTGTAAGAAAACATAGCTTTTTCGGAAGATGACAGGAAAGATAAAGAGCGCAATATTTGAATGCAAAAAGTCCATTGATTTATTGAATATGAATATGCTTATGAAAATGACAAAACATTTAACCAAATTTGATACACTAAATAAGCAATAACAATTATTCCTGACTAAAGGAAATCGGGATAGTGTCTTCAGCTTTCCAATTATTGAGTCCGTCACCAATTGTTGGGAAAATCCAGCTATCCAAGTCGCAATCGCTATCAGCATCTTCCACAACATTAACAGTCTCGTCATGATTAGGCAGAGGAGCAGTGATGACATAAGGAGTCTCCGGAGGATCAGAGGTAACCGCCTATATCTTTCCACTTCGAATTCCGCTTTCAACATGTTCACCTGTTAATATAAGTTCAGTGAAACCCGATGAGGAACTTCCCAATAGATGGCTGTAGAATGGGCCAGTCAGTGTGCTCATGAACATGTCCACTAATTCTTGATCAGTCATGGGGGGTTTGACTCTGCCAGCCAAATCTCTCCATTTTTGAGCATATTCTTTGAAGCTTTCTTTAAATCCCATAGTCATATTCTGCAACTGTAGCCGAGTAGGCGCTAATTCAGAATTATACTGGTAGTGCTTGTAGAAAGCTGTCGCTAAATCAGTCCAGGTGCGGATGTCAGAGCTCTCGAGCTGATAGTACCATTCTAACTGTGTGCCAGACAGGCTCTCTTGGAAGAAATGGATCCATAGTTTCCTATCAGTGGTATACGGCTGAATCTTTCTCACGTAAGCTCTCAGATGCATCTGAGGACAAGATGCCCCATCATACTTAGTGAAAGCGGGGACCTTGAATTTGCGGGGAATGACCACATCAGAGACTAAACCCAAACTTTCGAAATCCAGACTGGGCGTCTTTTGACCCTCCATAGCTAGCATGCGTTCTTCCAGCAACTTGTACTTGCCCACTCTTGGAGAGTACTGTTCATTCTCGTAATCTTTATCATCGTCCTCGGGGTTGAAGAGGTCAACATTCTTCTCTTCTGAGTCATTCTCTGTCTCCTCTTCTTGATCCTTCGGCATTCTGATTTTGACTCCTGTAACCGGTCCTTTAAGCCTTCTTCCCGGGTTAATGTAACTCACAGGTTTCTTGTCCTTTTTCTTCTCGAGCAAGAGAGCCTTCAGTTCCTCCTGCCCCTTGGATAAGTTCAAGATCATCTCCTGGAGTTGAGCGTTCTGAGCATGGAGATCTTTGACGGCTTGTTCAAGGTCCATTTTTCTGTTTGGAGGAAAACCGTGAGAACATTGATCCCTTTAGAGTACCTGTTATGCAATGTTATGTTATGCTATGCAATGTATGAAATGTTTTCAAGGACTTTTGGAATTTAACTTTGCATAAACTACCAAAAAAAGAAACTTTTTTTTTTTTTTTTACAAAATAGAGCAAAGTTAAATCCCTAAGTCCTCGAAATGGTTAGTACAATGCCATGATGTTATGATGTCATGATGTTAAGTAAATAACAAGCACAAACAAGTCACCCAACAATCATTCCTAGGTTTTAGGGCTTGCATGAGTTCCATAGGTAAGTACCCTCCCCACTGAAGTTTGGTTGGTTCAACCTGTCCTAGAATAGTAACCGGGTTCTAGAAGGATCTCAAATCATCGACCTTCTTTTAAGTCCACTTCAGTGCAACACCAAGTGGTTGACCGAAGCTTCCCTAAAGTCCAATCTCAAAGAGTGTAGTATCGAGTCTCAACCAACCCCAGTCGGAACCGAAGTCAGTTATCTCACTACTTTCTAATGGCTAGGATGAGTCAATTAGGGTTCTAAAGGTCTGATTAATGTTTTGATGACACCACGCGAATGCCAAATTTTTCCTCAAGTAAACATGAGGAACATCAGGACATCCAAAGTGTCACATTAATCGTAGCCATCATTTTAACCATTCCAGTATACGCCGGATAGTCGCGATGATCTTTTGCTACTTACCTAAGGTACACTAGATCCGGGTGTAGGATCTTTCACTCAAGCATAAAATACCCAAGCAATCCCTTAAAAGTAAATCAGACAATTTGAATAAGTGATCTTATTTTTAAGGTGACCTCTCTTTAGTTGCATCCCTAGCAGAGTCGCCGGTTCTGTCATACGGTGAACTGACTTTAATGTGTTTTTAATCGCAATGTCGCGGATAGCAAGAGTCGCCACCGACTTTTCTTTTATCCAATAAGGAAAGGTGGAAAAGAACAGGAAAGACCTCAATAGATTTTGGGTTCGGGAGGTACATTATACAAAGGGAAGGTATTAACACCCTTTGTATCCATGGTTATCCATGGGCTCTTAATTGCTGGATCACTTATATTTTTGTCTGAAAAGTGTTGGTGAATTGTTTAAAAATGTTTCGAAAAGAGAGTTTAACGTTGTAATGATTCTCGTATGAATGTATACAAAGTATTTATCTCGTTTGATTTTGAAAAACAGTTTAGAAAAATATAACTTGGTAATGATTCTAGTATGAATGTATACCAAGTGGTGATTTTCTAGGACTTGCAAAGTGTGAGGGGTGGAAAATGTTTTAGGTTATGATCCAGTAATTGAGAGTTATACCTTCCTAAGGTCGTTATGGGCATTTCCTATCCTTATGAGGGTAAAACTGTCCTTACTATTGAGAAGTAAGTAGTTTTATCCTTTGGATGTAAAAGGGTCATTGTAGGGTCATCGATAGGTCATTGAAGGAAACAGTTGTAAGGATACCTTAGCATTCGAAGGGACGATCATCATTTAACCGTAGGCTACACCGAAGGGTCATCGAGGGACAAAATCGTATTTTCGAAGGCAACATCCGAGGGACCATGATTTATTTTATGATGATTTAACCGAAGGGTCTTTGCTAAGTGTATCCCTACATTCGTGGGACACGACCGTTATACCGTAATACCGTAGGGAAGCAAAGAGAGGTCCAAGATCACATATTTAAAGGCCGTATTTTACAATCAATTAGGCAATTAGGATGAATCTCCACATTAAAATCAATACATTAAAATCAGCTAAGTAATTGAGGGTGGATCTCCACATTAAAATTAATACATTAAAATTAATTAGGTAATTTAGGGTGAAACTCCACAAAGGGCATTCCACAAATAAAGTGGAATACCTATCTAGCTAGCTTTCCCGGCGATGTGTGAACCTTTGCAAAACTCAGCAAACATGTCAGAATACCAAATCAGGGTGCAATCGAGAATTACACCACAAAAGAAACCAGAACAGCAGTAGGGTCAGATAAACAATGCATGGCTATGATAAAAAACATGACAGGTGGGCAAAAGTCCGAACAGAAAAGTCGGCTGCTGTCGCGTTCGCTCCTGCTTCGCCTAGCGAAGTCTTAGCGAACACTCGTTGCATGCTCGCTTAGCGATGTGCTAGCGAGCGGCTGCGGATTCCGGTTTTAATAACGATATAATGGCAGCAAGCTTCACACCTTATAGCATTCATTACAGAGATTATGTGGTTAGACATTCAGATGTTCATGCATACTTAAATTCATATGTAAAACTTAAGATAGTTTCATAAATTCAATCATGATACCATGTGCAAATTAAGAACATAAGGTAGTAATAGCAATGCCAACCTGTTTGTAATCGAATTGTAACCTTGAATTGGCCGATCGGATCGAATTGAGCGGAAGTGACCTTGCTGCCGTCGGCTTTTCCTTCAGGGTTTCCTTTAGGGTTACTCGGAATTCTCGGGGTTAGCCTCCAGGGTTTTCCGTCTGTGAGCGCTAGGGTTTGCTTGCTAGGGTTCTCCTTTCGTCCTTTTTCGTCCTCCCTTTTTCTGACTGGAGTTGTGGTATTTATAATGCCTTTTTTTCATGACCTAATGGGCTCAGAGTGAAGCCCAGAATTTTCTGTTATCTGCCAGCTTCGCTAGGCGAGCGTGTAGCGAACGTTCGCTAGGCGAGCGTGCAGCGAACGTTCGCTAGGCGAAGGATTTGCTCGCCTAGCGAGCAGGCCAGTTTGGGCCATTTTCTGGATTGGGCCACTCGTGAGCTGGGCCTTTGTTCCTTTAAGATTAGTGTCATAAAAATGAGTCGGAGTGCCCTGAAAAATGTCTTGAAATATTAATGGGCAAATTTTGGGGTATGACACCCGATTACTTACTCGGGCCTTTGATGGAGGATTATGCTGATATCTTGGGCATTCAGATCAGGAATCAGGTTCCTTTCTATGCTACTAAGGAAGAGCCTGATATTGGTGGGATTTCCCGTGCTCTTTATTTGAGTCCGGAGATGGTTAAGGGGAGTCTGAAAGAGAAGGGGAAGTTGCCTGGTTTTCATCTGAGTTTCCTGGAAGCTAAGGCTAAAGAGTAGGCAGAGTTGGGTAATTGGAACACAGTCTGTGCTTTGATTGCTGTGGGCATTTATGGGATCGTTCTGTTTCCTAATCAGAAGAGCTTCGTGGACATTAATGCCATTCGCTTGTTTGTTCAGAGGAATCCTATCCCTACTTTGATCGGAGATGTCTATTACTCGGTCCATAACAGGAACGAGAAGAGGCGTGGGGGACTGATCTGATGTTGTGCTCAGCTGCTATACAAGTGGTTTATGGGATACTTGCCTACCAAGGGTGCTTTTGTTCTTCTTGGCCAAAATGTCAATTGGGCGACCAAGCTGATGGGTTTGAGGGCCAAAGACATAGCTTGGACTCACAGTAGTGGGGTTGGACAAGACTTCATTTGCAGTTGTAGGGGTTTTCCCAATGTGCCACTTATAGGAGTTCAGGGTTGCACTAACTATAACCCGACACTTCTTAAGAGACAGATGGGGTTCGCTATGGAGCTTCCTCCGTTCAAGAGTGAGGTTCAGGAGACTGTGTACTTCCCAGTTGAGGGCAATCAGGCCAAGTTGAAACAAGTATCTGAGGCATGGCGCAGCATTCAAAGGAAAGGCAAGGTTTCTTGGGGTATAGCTAATAACAGGTCTTTTCCTCCGTTCGATGACTGGCTCAGTAAGAGAGTGGAACTTACTTGTCTACCGTTTCCTATGGTTGATCCGTGGTATCCGTTAGTTGAGGAGTCTCCTTCTTCTGTTAGTATGGACGAGTTCCTGGAGATGAAGCGGGAGAGAGATCAGTTGCTTGCGGAGAAAACAGAATTGGAAATGAGTGTCGCTCGGGTTCGGAGGGCTAACCAAGAGATCAGAGTGAAGATGGAAGATCAAGACAAGCGACATGCCCTGGAAGCGAAGCGCTTTGAGATGGATACTGCCTATTATGGGAAGGTCAGTCAGGCTTTGGCATCTTCAACAAAGGAGCACGACATCACCAAAGAGAGATTGGCTAGAGCTTCAAAGGTTATTGAAGATGAGAAGAGGAGGCAAATCCTCGTGAGGGATCAGAGGGACGACAGAGTCCGAGTTCTCACTGCAGAGTGGGAAGCAGAGAAAGCAAAGATCATCGCCGAGAGAGATCATTACATGGCTGAGAGAGATCATTACTTCAGGCAGATGAAGATCCATCAGAAAGAGGTGGGGAGATTACAGCAGGAGAACACCGAGCTCAGGTTCGCCGCAGAGTTCGCGAAGATGGTTGGTGAGATAGGGCCATCTGTGGGACCCTCATCAGGCTAGCTTTATCATTTGTGTTGAATTACCGTCAGGCATGTTGACGGAATTCATTTGCTTGTATTTTCTTTCCTGATGCTGGAGCATTGTATCTAATTTGATGTATGACTATGGCACTTATTGTGCATTTTGCTATGTGATGGTTATTTTCATTCAGTGATTGATCTTCAAGCTTTATTTTCTTTACCCATATGCACTCACACAGCACACACACATGGTTGGGTAGTATTTTGCTAAATCATATATCTCTGATCTGTATGATGGAATCAAATGCTGAATGTCAGAATATTGCTGCCGAATTATTATTTTGTCTCGATGAAGCCAGGATCAAGAGACAAAGTGTTCCTCATGGGGATAAACACTGCATTCATGCATGATCATAATAACTTGTGTTTTATTTTGCAGGTATCTGTTGCTAATGTGCTTGATTGTTTCAGGAATCATTGCTCGTGCTCGTAGAGCTGTACCTTTGCACTCAACACGTCCGCACAGATACTTCACTCGGCGCAATACTCCCAGACTGATGGATCTCCCAAATACAGACATTCTCGAGCTGAAAGACAAGATGACTGAGCTGATCAACATCATGCAAGGTTTTGCAGTTGGTCAGAAGGCTCTAGCTGATAAGGTTGAGAAGCTCGAGCGGGCTTCAGCAGCAAATAGTGGTGTGAACCTGGATGGTGTCTCCAACCAGGGGCTGGGTGGTTCTCGAGATGGTGGTAAGAGGACAACCGTGGGTATAGTGAATAATACTGCTGGTTTTGGTACTGCGGGTGGTCAACCGGGTCAGAACATGAAGGACAGTTTGTTCCCGCCTTTCTTCGGGGTTGATGACGACAGAGAGGAGGACAGAGAAGCTGATCAGTTCTCGATGCATAATGAACCATTTGGTCAGTATGGTGCCCCACCGCAGAACAAAGAGATTCAGCTGCTGGCTGAAAAGATCCGGGCTTTGGAGAGTTATGCCACTCCTGGGGTGGTTAATATGTCAAACATGGGGCTGGTAGAGGGGATTGTTGTAAAGACAAAGTGTCATACAACATACGATATCAAGTTTCGATGATGACAAAAGACCATCATGCACGTCTACAAACAAATGCAACACATTACCCATCATATCCTTTTCTACGTTCCTCTAAATCTACTATAATCATCAAAAAACATGTAGACAAAGTGTGATCATGACTAAATGCATGAAAATCATAAAACACAATTTTTGCAGATTTGAAAGCTTTGAGTCGACCATAGGGGTCAGCTCAAAGCTCACGGGTCAGCGCAAAGCTCAACCCAAACTGGAGGATGGTCAGCGCAAAACTGCTTGCGTCGACCATAGGGTCGGCGCATAGCTCACGGGTCGGCGCATAAACCCCTTGAGTCGACCATACGTCAGCGCATGGCATAGTGATGCTATCCACGGGTCAGCGCATGAAATGTTTGAGTCGACCATAAGGGTCGGCGCATGCCCCACGGGTCAGCGCACGCCGACCTATGGTCGACCGTTCGCGCGCCAACTCAGTTTTCTGAGTTATTTCAAATTTTTGAAATACTGTTATGTTTGTTTGATTTTGTCTGTTACTATATATAGAAGTCAAAACACTTCTATTAACTAACATTTGTCAATTTGTATTCAAGTGTTCAAGGAAACAAGAAAGAGTGAAAAAGGTGTCAAAGATTCATCATCTTCATCTTCAACAGTTCACAATACATCAACTGCACACAATAACTTTTGATGTGATTCGTGATAGTTAGAAGGTGATAAGGTTCGTAGCTGCGATTGGAGAATCGGGTTCGAGTTGAAGTCTTGGCAGGTTCTTTCTTGAATAAAACCATTAGGGTTTTGTCCTCCAATACCGGTTTGTGTTTGGGGGTTTTTGGACGAATTGCTTCATTAACATTCAGCTGAGCGAAGGTGACTGATAAGAGAACGTCTTCATCAGTCTAGTAGCGGATTCGGTGTTTGTGTAGTGAAGGATTCGGGTTTGATTCGTTCGTGTTCGTGATCAGCCGGGCCAAGGGATTGAAGAACGGAAGGTTCCTCAACGAGTGGCAGGAAACGGAGGTCCAACATCAACGATCAAAGGTCTTGATTCATCTTGAATCAAGGAGCAAGGATAAGAAGTATCATTCAACACAGTGGAAGTTCAGTTGTTTACATACTTTGCAATCCTTGTAAAAACGATTAAATCTTACAGGTGATAGCTAATCTATATCTCAATTCTAATTTTAGAATTGAGGGCAGACGTACCCCGAAGCGAGGACGGCGGGGGAACTGCCTCATCAAATCTGCGTCTTCTTTAATTTTCTGCAAAATCTGTTTTTCAGCTTAAAATTTAAGTGATTTTAGTTTAAGCAATTTTTACCAAACGCTGATATAAGTTGAGTAAGTGATTAAAACTGCTGTTTGAATACTAAGTACAATATTATATTGTACTAGGATAAATTGAATCACTTACTCAACTCAAATATTACTTGGAGTGTTTATGCACACCAAGTGTTTGTAAATTTGCTTAAGCCAAAATTGTCTTAAGTTTGCATCAGTCTAAACTTGGTGTTTTGATTCATTGGAACTAGGCTTGCTAGTAAGTGAATTATATCATTGATTGTGCAATTAGTGTAGTAACTTATATCTCAATTTATCACTTATCCATTAGCTTAACGCATATCCGGTTTTCCAATAACGGTTCGTTTTAGACTAAATTTTCCTCGGCCGCTTCCGCACCTAAAACAATTTTTAAAACCAATTTTTCTTTTAAATTGGTAGCGCCGACTCAAGTTTTTAATTGGGATCTATTCAACCCCCCCCCCCCCCCCCCTTCTAGATCCGTGCCATAGTCTAACAAGTGGTATCAGGAGCTCCGGTTCACTCCGTGCTTCAAAATACAACGTTGATAGAAAATGGCTAATGAACCTAAAGGGGCTTACAATAGAGCTCCCGTTTTCAATGGTGAAAATTATAGTTATTGGAAAGACTGTATGCGGGTGCACATAAATTCCATAGATAGAAAAATATGGAATGTTATTCTCAATGGTCCAATTGAAATAACCATGACCAATGAGAATAATGAAATAGTGCCTAAGCCTGAAGCATAATGGACCGATGATGATGAAAAGAAATACAACTATGATTGGAAAGCCAAAAACATCTTAATCTCCTCATTAGGGGTAGACGAATACTATCGTGTATCCCATTGTCCTACTGCTAAGGCCATGTGGGATTCACTTCAAATTGCCCATGAGGGGACAAACGATGTTAAATTGGCTAGAATCAATACACTAACGCAAGAGTTTGATCTCTTTTTCATGGAGCAAGGGGAAACCATTGCCGACATGCAAAAGAGATTCACTCATCTAATCAATCGATTACATTCACTAGGTAAACCTATTTCCAATGATGTTGCTACTAATAAAATCTTAAGATGTCTTAACAGGGAATGGCAGCCGAAAGTGACCGCCATCAAAGAGGCAAATGATCTTACCATATTGGACTTGACAACATTGTTCGGTAAACTACAAGAGCACGAACAAGTTCTCTTAAGCTTGGAACAACATGAAAAGAAAGATAAGAAAGACAAAGCAAAGGTGAGTGAAAAGAAATCAATAGCTCTAAAGACTTCCTCCTCAAAGTCTCAAGCAAAAGAGCAAAGTGATTATTCATCGAGTGACGAAGAAGAAGAAGACAAGAGTGAAGATATGGGGCTGTTCGTCAAACGCTACAACCGTTACGTGAGAAAGAACGGCATCCAACATTCCGAGAAGAACTTAGTTAACTTCCGGAAGCAATCTAGGTTCTCCAAAAATGATGACTCCAAAGGAAAAACAACTAGAGGGTCGTGCTACAAGTGCGGAAAGCCGGGTCACTACAAACCGGACTGTCCGATGAACAAAAAGACAAAAGAAAAAGATTCATACAAATCACATAAGAAACCATCAAAGCCAAGGAGGGCATACATTGCTTGGGAAAGCGATAGCGACTCCTCCGACGATGAAAGCTCTAGTGATGAAGATGAAAATGCAAATCTATGTCTCTCTGCTCGTCAAAAGAACAAGAAGAAACAGGTACGACATGCTAAATATGAAAATTCCTCTAGTATGTCTCATCATGAATTGCAAACCGTTTTTGAAACTTTACACTATGAAGCAAAAGAGGCCTTTAAAAGGCTTGCCTCAAATAAGAAAATCTTTTCTCATTTAGAACAAAAAATTCAAGAATCCGAAAGGAAACTTGAGGCACTTAAGGCTTCCATAGTGGAAAGCACAAAAACAAGTTATGAGGACCTTAAAAGTAGAATGATGAACTTTGGGTGTGATACTTGTTACATTTGGCAAGGTGAAGTAAGGAACCTAAAAGCCAAACTTGACAAGGCTCTTGAGCCCAAGATTACATTTGCTATTGATAAATCTAATTTTCGAACGAGTATGGTTAATCCATATCAAAAATACAAATATGTTATAAAGGATGAAGATAGCAAAAGTGATCAAAATGAAAAGTTCTCTTGTCTTTATTGTTGCAAGAAAGGCCATTCCATTGCTAAATGTAGATTTAGGAGATTTTTGGTTCCTAAAGGCATTTATCAATGGATGCCCAAATGCAACCAATTTGTTCCTCACCACTCAGGACCCAATAAGCCATTGGGTACCTTCTCTTGTTAATTATCTTATCACAGGTACAATGCCTCGAGACTACTGAGAGAAGATGGGTTCTCGACAGTGGATGCTCAAGGCACATGTCAGGAGACATATCTCTCTTCATTGACTTCGTGGCTAAGAAGAAGGGATATGTAACTTATGGTGATAACAACCGTGGAGCAATACTTGGTAAAGGTAGTGTAGGTAATCCCTCCTCTACTACTATTTCTGATGTGTTGCTTGTCGAAGGTCTTAAACACAATCTACTTAGCATCAGTCAATTATGCGACAAAGGATACAATGTATCGTTTTCAAAAGATTGTTGCAAAATTGTACACAATGATGATAAGAAGAGTATGTTTAATGGTCTTCGTGTGAACAATGTCTATATGCTTGACTTAAATGAAGTATCGTTAACAAGTGACAAATGTCTCGTAACAATGAGTGAAGACTCATGGTTATGGCATAGGCGTTTAGCACATGTTAACTTTGACTTACTCAACAAAGTAGTCTCAAAAGATCTAGTCCTAGGTCTCCCCAAAATTAAGTTCACCAAGGATCACCTTTGTGATGCTTGTCAAAAAGGGAAGCAAACGAGGATCTCATTTAAATCCAAAAATATCGTTTCAACAACTAGACCTCTCGAGCTTCTCCATATGGATTTATTTGGGCCATCTAGGATTAAAAGTCTAGGAGGAAACTATTACGGTTTCGTAATAGTGGACGACTTTTCTCGATTTTGTTGGACTATTTTCTTAGTAAGCAAGAGTGACACATTCGCCGCCTTTGAACGATTTGCCAAGCTTTCCCAAAATAAACTAAATACAAACATTGTTGCAATTAGAAGTGATCATGGAGGTGAGTTTGAAAATCACTTATTTGAAGAATATTGCGGTAACCATGGTATTGATCATAACTTCTCCGCTCCACGTACCCCTCAACAAAATGGGGTTGTGGAGCGTAAAAATCGAATTTTGGAAGAATTGGGAAGAACAATGATCAATGAAAGTGGCTTACCAAAATATTTTTGGGCTGACGCCATTAGTACGGCTTGTTACGTTTTGAATAGGGTGCTCATTCGCCCCATTCTAAACAAAACACCGTATGAACTTTTAAAAGGGCGAAAGCCAAATGTTTCTCACCTACATGTCTTTGGCTGCAAATGTTTTGTATTGAACAATGGAAAGGAAAACTTAGGGAAATTCGATTCCAAGGCCGACGAAGGTATCTTCCTCGGATACTCTCAATCTAGCAAAGCATATAGAATATACAACAAGCGATTACTTACTGTAGAAGAGTCTGTACACGTTACTTTTGATGAATCCAATCCGAGAAACGTCGGAAAGGGTAGTGTTTTTCATGGTGCAGGTACATCTACCGAAGACATACTCAAAGGTGGCGAGCCGGGGATTGATCAACCCGACATAGTCAAAATTGAGGAGGACAAAGATGTACACCATGATGAAACCGAAGTAGATCATCCACCTTCAAACGATGATCTTCCTCAAGCTTGGAAGTCTTCCAAAGACCATCCAATCGACAACATTATCGGAGATATCTCAAAGGGTGTAACAACTCGATCTAAGCTAAGTAATTTCTGTTATCACTTCGCTTTCGTTTCACAGATGGAACCTAAAAACCCTAAAGAAGCCCTACTCGATGAACACTGGTTTTTATCAATGCAGGAGGAACTTAATCAGTTCACCAGAAATGAGGTTTGGGACCTTGTCCCTCCTCCGCGAGATCATCGAGTAATTGGCACCCGATGGGTGTTTAGGAACAAGCTGGACGAAAACGGGGTAATAACCCGTAATAAGGCGCGTTTAGTCGCGCAAGGGTATAACCAAGAGGAAGGCATCGACTATGAGGAAACTTATGCGCCGGTTGCCCGACTCGAGGCTATACGCCTTCTCCTTGCCTTCGCTTGTGCAAAGGACTTTAAGCTATTCCAAATGGATGTCAAGAGCGCGTTCCTTAACGGTCACATAAATGAAGAAGTTTATGTCGCACAACCTCCGGGTTTCGAATCCCATGAGTATCCTGATCATGTTTATAAACTAAAAAGAGCTTTGTATGGCCTCAAACAAGCTCCTAGAGCTTGGTATGAGAGACTAAGCAAGTTCCTACTCGATCAAGGTTACTCAAGAGGAAAGGTTGACACAACCCTCTTCATTAAACGCCAAGGAAAGCACTTGATATTAGTGCAAATTTATGTAGATGATATCATTTTTGGGTCTACTAACATGAATCTTGTGAGAGAGTTTTCTGACCTTATGCAGGGCGAGTTCGAGATGAGTATGATGGGCGAGCTCACATACTTCCTCGGTCTGCAAATCAAACAGCTCAAAGAAGGAACTTTCGTGAGCCAGACAAAGTATTGTTTGGACCTTATCAAGAGATTTGACATGGCAAAAGCTAAGGCCATAGACACCCCCATGCCTACGTGCACCAACTTGAACAAAGATGAAGACGGTAAGGAAGTAGATGTAAAACGGTATAGAGGTATGATAGGTTCACTCCTTTATCTTACTGCTTCCCGTCCCGATATTATGTTTAGCGTATGCATGTGTGCAAGATATCAATCATGTCCCAAGGAATCCCATTTAAAATCCGTTAAACGGATACTTCGATATCTATCCGGTACTCCGAAGTATGGACTATGGTATTCCAAAGGTAATGATTGTTCCTTGGTAGGTTTTTCCGATTCCGACTTTGCCGGTTGCAAATCGGATAGGAAAAGCACAAGTGGCACTTGTCACCTATTTTCAAACTCTTTGGTTAGTTGGCATAGCAAGAAACAAGTTTCTGTTGCATTGTCAACCGCCGAAGCGGAATACGTTGCCGCCGGTAGTTGTTGTGCCCAAATCCTATGGATTAAGCAACAACTATTGGATTTTAACCTCAAACTTGAACGTATTCCCATCTTTTGTGACAACACGAGTGCTATTAACCTAACCAAGAATCCTGTGCTACATTCTCGCACTAAACATATCGAAATTCGACACCACTTTCTTCGGGATCATGTAGAGAAAGGTGACATCGTGTTTGAACACGTAAACACTGAAAATCAACTAGCGGACATTTTCACAAAGCCGCTAGCCACTGAACCTTTCTTTCATATTCGCCGAGAACTTGGCATTCTCGATATTTCGGAACGGGCACTCTAATCTGTTGTTTACATTATTCCATTTAAAACCTTAATACTGTACTTCTGACAAATCTATGTTATTGTAAGCACATATCTGATGTTCACTAAGTCACTCCGACATTAAGGTGTATTGTTCCTCTTCCTCTCTCTCTGCTAAGTCTCATGACTACAATAGTTATGTCTCATAATGATGTTGTTTATATATATATATTTGATATCTCTCTTTGGTTGTTTATTGCTGTATGAACTGTTAATTATGCATCAAACTGGACATTGCATGTGCTGAATAGTGAAAAATGGAAATTTGAACTGTATGAGTCGACCGCAGCAGGGCTATGGTCGACGCATGATTAAATAATTTTTGCATTTCCTCAAACATCAAACAGTATGCGTCGACGCATACAAGGGTATGGTCGACGCATCGCTCGATAATTTCATGTTTCTGCAAAAAAATTTAAATCATCTCTCATGCATTCACATCATTAAATGTGCAATTACCTTCCATTACCTTTCAAACTACCCACTACTTTGTAACTTGCATCTACCTAGTGGCTATTGTTCTTTGCTCTTCCATCTTCCCAAAACCCTAACCTTTCCACTATAAATTGGGAAAAACCCCTCTCTAGAAGAATCACTCTCAAAACCCTCATTAAACCCTCTCTCTATATCCAAACACTCGTCTCAAACCTACTCAAATGGCTTCCTCATCTCGCAGACCCTCCGGCAAAAGACCCCGAGAATCATCCGGTGCATCTCTTCCCGTATCTGCTGCATCACTCGTTCCACCTGCTCGTGTCGAAATTTTCAACAAAGACATCGGTAAACGAGGAGTTGTGCAACAACATGCATTCTACAAACTTGAAGCTGAACGCATGCACCTACCGGAAGTCCTGTCTCTGTTGCAGCATCAAGGCCTCATCAACTTCTTGGAGTGCAACACTCAATACAGTGAAGACCTTGTCCGAGTTTTCTACTCCGGTCTTCATGAGAACTTTCGCGGGCACAAGCTTTCCTCCAGAGTTGGCTCTACAAAGGTATCGATTAAATCAAATTTCTGGAACAAGTATTTTGACATGTCTGTGGATGATGCTGGAAATTCTCTACCTGAGGTGACTGACTCTCAACACATAGATGGCTATGAGTTTAAGAGTGCATTAAATGACATGCTGGCACGACCATACTCTGATGAGTTCGTGCAAAGTGACCTGTTCCCACGAACCGTCACTGCCGGCAAGCTGAACGCCGGAGAAAGGATTCTTCAGTGGGTTGTCTCACGCATCCTGCGACCGAAGAAGGGCGGTCTCTCCAGAGTCGAACAGCCCGAGGTTCATTTGATTTACATTCTGAAAAATAAGATAAAAATCAACTGGCCATACTACATTGCTAGTAGAATGTATAATCTACGTGATTCCGGCCGAGGGACTGCTCTTGTCTACGGATCATTCATTCAAGAAGCCCTTACTGCCGCAAATGTTAATCATCCGTCTTTCCCGTTCACATCAATCTCACCGGACAAAGAGTTCAGCACAAAAACCATGTCTATGATGGGATATATTTGGTGCAAGGAGCGGAGAAAATATAAGTTTGTTAGAAGAGGATACGTTCCTCCAAGGGCTGACAGTGATGAAAGCGAAGAACAAGACGATGAAGTGGAAAATGAAGAAGAAGAAGAAGAAGAAGAAGCAAGGCACGCTGCTGCTTACACTGGTGGAGATGACAGTCCTTCACCCGTTGGCACTCATGACTACTCCGGCTCTGCTTGGGTTCAGCAGCCGGATTCAAATGAAGAAGATGTTCCACGATGGGGTGGCTGGGGCGAATGGCAACATACGGGCTGGACGACTCAACGTGAATCTTACCAGCCGTATCACCAAGTTGAGGAAGAATTTCCTCCATCCCCCCCACATCAAGCTGATTCTTCAGAGCTGTTGGAAATGATGCAAAGCATTCAACTTGCCCAACAATCCTTCATGCAATCCCAGGATGACCGACTTGCTCAAATTAACAGTCAACTTCAGACCCAAAATGAGCGGCTCGACAATCTCTCCACAAGTCTAAATGAACGGTATGCAAATTTGGATCGGACTGTCACCGGGAGTCTTAGGCATCTGGAAGGTGTGTGTGATTACCTAGAAACTCTGGCTGACCCTAGCAGAAACCCAAGCGTCTGCTACCATCCCGGCCACCGTCACTTAAGACAATAGCCCTTCATATGCATATTACATGTTGCTTGTTGTCTTTGAATGCATTCCTGTTTTTTTTCTCTGTTTTGCATGTTTATGCAACCGTAATTTCCTTATGTATTTTCTCCTTTTAATTAATGATTATTAGTAAGAAATGATATAAGTGTGATATTATTTCGTTGGTATCTATATCTCTGCTACTACCTGTGAATTTTTGTTCGTTGTTATCTTGAAAAATCACTCTGTCTCTCTTTTTGATGTTGTCAAAGGGGGAGAAAAGTGCTGACAAAATGTCCACAACTAACAGTCTGACAAAATGTCCACAACTAACAGTCGTTTTCGCCTTCTGCAAATAGCCTTAGATTACAAAAGAAAGGGGGAGTGTGCAAAATGTGTCAATACCGCATGCTGTTTGTCACGTTGATTTATACAGGTTGTCATCATCAAAAAGGGGGAGTATGTAAAGACAAAGTGTCATACAACATATGATATCAAGTTTCGATGATGACAAAAGACCATCATGCACGTCTACAAACAAATGCAACACATTACCCACCATATCCTTTTCTACGTTCCTCTAAATCTACTATAATCATCAAAAAACATGTAGACAAAGTGTGATCATGACTAAATGCATGAAAATCACAAAACACAATTTTTGCAGATTTGAAAGCTTTGAGTCGACCATAGGGGTCAGCTCAAAGCTCACGGGTCAGCGCAAAGCTCAACCCAAACTGGAGGATGGTCAGCGCAAAACTGCTTGCGTCGACCATAGGGTCGGCGCATAGCTCACGGGTCGGCGCATAAACCCCTTGAGTCGACCATACGTCAGCGCATGGCATAGTGATGCTATCCACGGGTCAGCGCATGAAATGTTTGAGTCGACCATAAGGGTCGGCGCATGCCCCACGGGTCAGCGCACGCCGACCTATGGTCGACCGTTCGCGCGCCAACTCAGTTTTCTGAGTTATTTCAAATTTTTGAAATACTGTTATGTTTGTTTGATTTTGTCTGTTACTATATATAGAAGTCAAAACACTTCTATTAACTAACATTTGTCAATTTGTATTCAAGTGTTCAAGGAAACAAGAAAGAGTGAAAAAGGTGTCAAAGATTCATCATCTTCATCTTCAACAGTTCACAATACATCAACTGCACACAATAACTTTTGATGTGATTCGTGATAGTTAGAAGGTGATAAGGTTCGTAGCTGCGATTGGAGAATCGGGTTCGAGTTGAAGTCTTGGCAGGTTCTTTCTTGAATAAAACCATTAGGGTTTTGTCCTCCAATACCGGTTTGTGTTTGGGGGTTTTTGGACGAATTGCTTCATTAACATTCAGCTGAGCGAAGGTGACTGATAAGAGAACGTCTTCATCAGTCTAGTAGCGGATTCGGTGTTTGTGTAGTGAAGGATTCGGGTTTGATTCGTTCGTGTTCGTGATCAGCCGGGCCAAGGGATTGAAGAACGGAAGGTTCCTCAACGAGTGGCAGGAAACGGAGGTCCAACATCAACGATCAAAGGTCTTGATTCATCTTGAATCAAGGAGCAAGGATAAGAAGTATCATTCAACACAGTGGAAGTTCAGTTGTTTACATACTTTGCAATCCTTGTAAAAACGATTAAATCTTACAGGTGATAGCTAATCTATATCTCAATTCTAATTTTAGAATTGAGGGCAGACGTACCCCGAAGCGAGGACGGCGGGGGAACTGCCTCATCAAATCTGCGTCTTCTTTAATTTTCTGCAAAATCTGTTTTTCAGCTTAAAATTTAAGTGATTTTAGTTTAAGCAATTTTTACCAAACGCTGATATAAGTTGAGTAAGTGATTAAAACTGCTGTTTGAATACTAAGTACAATATTATATTGTACTAGGATAAATTGAATCACTTACTCAACTCAAATATTACTTGGAGTGTTTATGCACACCAAGTGTTTGTAAATTTGCTTAAGCCAAAATTGTCTTAAGTTTGCATCAGTCTAAATTTGGTGTTTTGATTCATTGGAACTAGGCTTGCTAGTAAGTGAATTATATCATTGATTGTGCAATTAGTGTAGTAACTTGTATCTCAATTTATCACTTATCCATTAGCTTAACGCATATCCGGTTTTCCAATAACGGTTCGTTTTAGACTAAATTTTCCTCGGCCGCTTCCGCACCTAAAACAATTTTTAAAACCAATTTTTCTTTTAAATTGGTAGCGCCGACTCAAGTTTTTAATTGGGATCTATTCAACCCCCCCCCCCCCCCTTCTAGATCCGTGCCATAGTCTAACAAGTGGTATCAGGAGCTCCGGTTCACTCCGTGCTTCAAAATACAACGTTGATAGAAAATGGCTAATGAACCTAAAGGGGCTTACAATAGAGCTCCCGTTTTCAATGGTGAAAATTATAGTTATTGGAAAGACTGTATGCGGGTGCACATAAATTCCATAGATAGAAAAATATGGAATGTTATTCTCAATGGTCCAATTGAAATAACCATGACCAATGAGAATAATGAAATAGTGCCTAAGCCTGAAGCACAATGGACCGATGATGATGAAAAGAAATACAACTATGATTGGAAAGCCAAAAACATCTTAATCTCCTCATTAGGGGTAGACGAATACTATCGTGTATCCCATTGTCCTACTGCTAAGGCCATGTGGGATTCACTTCAAATTGCCCATGAGGGGACAAACGATGTTAAATTGGCTAGAATCAATACACTAACGCAAGAGTTTGATCTCTTTTTCATGGAGCAAGGGGAAACCATTGCCGACATGCAAAAGAGATTCACTCATCTAATCAATCGATTACATTCACTAGGTAAACCTATTTCCAATGATGTTGCTACTAATAAAATCTTAAGATGTCTTAACAGGGAATGGCAGCCGAAAGTGACCGCCATCAAAGAGGCAAATGATCTTACCATATTGGACTTGACAACATTGTTCGGTAAACTACAAGAGCACGAACAAGTTCTCTTAAGCTTGGAACAACATGAAAAGAAAGATAAGAAAGACAAAGCAAAGGTGAGTGAAAAGAAATCAATAGCTCTAAAGACTTCCTCCTCAAAGTCTCAAGCAAAAGAGCAAAGTGATTATTCATCGAGTGACGAAGAAGAAGAAGACAAGAGTGAAGATATGGGGCTGTTCGTCAAACGCTACAACCGTTACGTGAGAAAGAACGGCATCCAACATTCCGGGAAGAACTTAGTTAACTTCCGGAAGCAATCTAGGTTCTCCAAAAATGATGACTCCAAAGGAAAAACAACTAGAGGGTCGTGCTACAAGTGCGGAAAGCCGAGTCACTACAAACCGGACTGTCCGATGAACAAAAAGACAAAAGAAAAAGATTCATACAAATCACATAAGAAACCATCAAAGCCAAGGAGGGCATACATTGCTTGGGAAAGCGATAGCGACTCCTCCGACGATGAAAGCTGATAACACGAAACTATATCACATTTTAAGACTTAATTCAATTAAATTATTTTATCATTTACGCTAATTTATCCCATTTCATCAGATATTATGCAGTATTTCTTTTCTATTTACATCAGGTACCCATTTTGAAGCAAAAGTGAAAAAGGGAAGAAAAGGAGGTGTAAAAAGCAACAAAAAGGAGAGAAAAGGAACCAAAGGCCAAAGCCCAGCCCAAAGCGCACAAGTCACCAATGCTGTGCCTGTGACGGACGTCACAGGACGCGTGACGAGCGTCACGCGAAGTAACCTTGTGACGGACGTCACACATGGTGTGACGGACGTCACACCAGTCCTCTATATTTTTGGCGCAAGGAACTCAACTGACCACGTTGAAGCCCACTTCCACGCACGCTTAACCCTCGGAAGCCTACTACCATGCACGCGGAAACCCTTGAAAAGTGGTTACACCAGCAGCTTATAAATAGCAGCAAATTGGGAACTTCCAGACACACAGTTTTTGCACGCTCAGTTTTGCGGAAGCTCTGCCAAATTTATTTTTCACGCCTTTGCCTATTTTTCTTCCTTTCCAGCATCGTTCACTTTATTTATTTTATTTTGCAAGCTTTGTTTTCTTTTTCCCTTGCAATTTATTTTCCCCCGTTCTTAGCTTTTAGATATTTTTCGCGTAGTAGTTTCTACACCGGAAACTACTGTGCAACTTTATACCGGATTTAACCTTACGTTATATTCGAGTTTTTTTTATTTCCTTGATTTAATTTACTGTTTAATTGAAGAATCGAAGAACAAATCCTACCGGCTTGTGGAGGAGTGTTCAAAGACCATTGTATTACGCATTCAGGTTCTTTAATAGTTATTTAATTTTTAATGTTTTATTCTACTGTTTATTTACATTGCCTGCCTGAAATGAGTCTGTGTATGCATGATAATAATTATTATTTAGTTAGCATGTCTGGCTAATTTGCCTAGGTATCGGTATGTAAAGTAAGCAGAATAAGGGGTCAAGACTAAGTCGGTCTATTCAAACTTAAAATCAGAATCAATCTTTTTATGGTCTTAACTTACAGGTTTAATAACAAGATTTTTTACAAAAGTAAAAGGCATAAAGAAGTTGAAACCAACAGAGCGAGAGTTTGAGGTTTTAACTGGACAGTGTAAGTTAGTCATTAAATCTATCTCAGGGCGAGAGCAAGTTTTAGAATTAATTAAATTCTGACCTTTTTCCAAAAAGTATTTTTAAAGATTGAATGTGAGGACGAGAGTTAAGCATTTAGATTTAATTGTATAACCTAAGTCAACAGAGCGAGAGTTTGAGATAAGGGTGTTTAAAACGGTCAGTATTTTCTTAAAAAGAGTTTCTGCAACTTTATTGTTTTCAAAATATGATTTTTGACTTAATTATAAGTGACAGCAACATTAACATAAGATCATGGTTTCTTCAACAGAGCGAGAGTTTGAGATAAAACCTTTAACCAATAAAGTTAGTCGAAACGATTTATTTTAAAACCGAGAGACCGACAAGGAATTGATTCCCTAGTTTTGACGAACTACATACCGATATCCGTTTTATTAATATTTAATCTAGATATTAGTTTAGCTCTGAGCTCCTTTCCCCAAACAATCAAACATTTTCACCTTAGATTTACGTAGTAACCTTAGATAACGGTACATCGATTCATAAGTCCCTGTGGGATCGATATCTTTTAAAACTACGCGATAGAACTGTGCACTTGCAGTTTGTATCCCATTCTCGACTCACCCAGTCGAGCGATCAAGTTTTTGGCGCCGTTGCCGGGGACTTTTATTCAATCGATATCGTAACTCTTCCGTTACGCTGTAGAGACTAAGGTTTCTTTTTCCTTCTATTCTTTCTTTCGTTGATTTGTATGCCACGCACTCGCTCTCAAGGCGAACCGCTCTATCTACGAATCAACGATATCGAACTATATCTCCGAGTCTTACGACGAATTCGGGAATATCGTGCTGAAAACAATCTCCCTCCTATAAACCTTCCTGATATCAAAAACATTTTTCCTTCTTTAACCGAGATGGCAGAACCAGCTCGTGCTCTTAGAGATTACGCCGCTCCATCGCAAGATGAACCGCATTCAAGTATTGCTCCTCCCGCAATCGAAGCAAACAACTTTGAACTTAAACCTTCACTGTTGCAGGCTGTGCAACAGAACCAATTCTCTGGAAATCTTACCGAAGATCCAAACCTTCATTTATCCGTATTTGTTCAATATGCTGACACTGTTAAAGCTAATGGTGTCACTTCAGAGGCAATTCGACTTCGTCTTTTTCCTTTCTCATTAAGAGATAGCGCTAGAAGATGGCTTCAATCTCTCCCTTCCAACTCAGTCACCACATGGAACGAGTTGAAGAAAGTTTTTCTTGCCCGATATTTTCCGCCAAGCAAAACAGCTATGTTAAGAGCCCAGATAAACGGATTTAAACAGAAAGACAACGAGTCTCTTTTCGAAGCATGGGAAAGATACAAAGACATGATGAGACTTTGCCCACACCATGGTTTGGAAGACTGGTTGGTAATTCACACATTTTATAATGGTCTCTTATACAATACAAGGTTAACAATAGACGCCGCTGCAGGTGGTGCACTAATGAACAAACCTTATGCTGATGCTTACCAGCTTATCGAGAGCATGGCCCAAAACCACTATCAGTGGGGAACCGAACGAACAACAGTGGAAAAACCTCAACCGAAAACTGGCATGTACGAGATAAGTAACCTTGATCACGTTAATGCAAAAGTGGATGCTTTGGTCCAGAAAATTGAAAGTTTAAACGTATCACCACCAACCGCCGTGGTTGCTATAACTCAGAATTGCGAGGTCTGTGGAATCCAAGGCCACACTCCTACGGAATGTCAACTCTTGACTGGAATCCAAACAGAGCAAGTAAACTATGCTCAAGGAAGCCCCTATTCGAATACCTATAACCCAAATTGGAAGAACCATCCAAACTTTTCATATAAGAGTAATAATGCTTTATACGCACCTGGACAGTCTCCGAATCAAACCCCATCTATACCTCCGGGATATCAGAAACCAAATCCTAACAATAATACCCCTAGAAAATCCAACTTGGAAATCATGATGGAAAACTTTATAGCTTCCCAACAACAAACCAATAAAGATTTCTTAAACCAGAACATACACACTGGCGAACAACTTAAACAACTAGCAAGCAAAGTAGATGCCTTGGCTACCCATAACAAAATGTTAGAAACCCAAATATCTCAAGTAGCTCAACAACAAGCACCTACTGCTGCACCAACTGGTACATTCCCTGGACAGCCCCAACCTAATCCGAGAAGCCAAGCCCATGCAATTATATTAAGAAGTGGAACGGAAGTGGAAGGACCGTCTGATCCAAGGATAGAAAACCAAAACCCTAAGAAATCTACTGAGGAAAGTGAACCTAAGGAAAAGGAAGAGAGCAATAAGGATACCCTAGAAAAGAAGGAACCTTATGTACCTCCACCACCTTACAAACCACCTATACCTTACCCTCAAAGGCTTGTTAAAACCAAAGATGTAGGCCAATTTAGAAAATTTGTCGATCTCCTTAAGCAATTAAACGTTACAATTCCATTTACCGAAGCTATTACGCAGATGCCCTCATATGCTAAATTCTTAAAAGAAATTCTTTCTAATAAAAGGAAACTTGAGGATAGTGAAACCGTTACACTCCCTGCCGAATGTAGCGCTATAATCCAAAACATGCCTCCTAAACTCAAGGATCCAGGTAGCTTCTCTATACCCTGTCACATAGGAAAATTTGTCATCGACAAAGCCTTATGCGATTTAGGAGCCGGAATTAGCGTTATGCCTCTATCCATATGTAAGAGACTGGAAATGGGAGAATTAAGACCGACCAAGATGTCTGTACAACTAGCGGATCGTTCCATCAAATATCCTGTAGGAATCCTTGAAAACGTTCCCGTACGCATAGGTCAGTTTTATATTCCCACTGACTTCACAATTATGGACATTAGAGAAGATGATACTACACCTATTATACTAGGAAGACCATTCTTAGCAACTGCCGGTGCAATCATAGACGTAAAACGAGGAAGACTCACCTTCGAAGTAGGTGAAGAGAAAATTGAATTCATTCTTTCCAAATTCTTGAAAGCACCTGCAATAGAAGATACATGTTACTTCATGGATATCATCGATGAATGCATAAAAGAAGCAGAGTCAGGAGAAGACAAATCATCAGACTATCTTTTAGAAGACAAATCTAAACAATGCTTAGCAATAACACCAGATCCTACGCAGTGTCTTAACAAACCAACCCCTGATTTGAAAACACTTCCCAAAAATCTGAGATATGAATTCCTAGACTTAGAACTTGAACGACCTGTGATAGTCAATGCAGATCTAGGAAGACTCGAAACAGAAAAACTCCTACATATCTTAAGAAAATATCCAACCGCACTAGGATACCACATAACCGATCTTAAAGGAATAAGCCCTTCTATTTGTATGCATCGCATCATGTTAGAAGAAGACGGTAAAACCTCTAGGGAACACCAGAGAAGACTAAATCCGATCCTAAGTGAGGTAGTAAAGAAAGAAATAACCAAGTTATTGGAAGCAGGTATTATATATCCTATATCTGATAGCAAATGGGTCAGTCCTGTACACGTTGTACCAAAGAAAGGAGGCATAACCGTTATTGAAAACGAAAAAGGAGAAACTATAACTAAACGAATCGAATCGGGATGGAGAATGTGCATTGATTATAGGAAACTAAACAAAGCAACCCGAAAAGATCATTTCCCTTTACCATTCATTGACCAAATGTTAGAACGATTAGCAAAACATTCACATTTCTGTTATTTAGACGGTTATTCAGGCTTCTTTCAAATACCAATTCACCCTGATGACCAAGAAAAGACAACATTCACATGCCCTTTTGGTACCTTCGCGTATAGACGAATGCCGTTTGGTCTGTGTAATGCCCCTGCAACTTTTCAAAGATGCATGATGGCAATTTTCGCCGACTTTCTCGAAAACATCATGGAAGTATTCATGGATGACTTTTCTGTATACGGACAAAGTTTCGAAGAATGCCTTGAAAACCTGGAAAGAGTTCTTGAACGATGTGTAAAAGTAAACTTAGTACTTAATTGGGAAAAGTGCCACTTTATGGTACAAGAAGGAATTGTTTTAGGACACATCATCTCAAACAGAGGAATTGAAGTAGACAAAGCCAAAATAGAGGTAATCGAAAATCTTCAACCCCCAAGAACCGTGAGAGAAGTACGAAGCTTTTTAGGACACGCCGGTTTCTACCGACGATTCATCAAAGACTTCTCTAAGATAACTAAACCCTTAACCGGACTATTAATGAAAGATGCTGAATTCATATTCGACGATAACTGTTTAAAAGCATTTCAAACTCTTAAACAAGCATTGATCTCCGCACCCATTATGCAGACACCAGACTGGAATGAACCATTCGAAATAATGTGCGATGCCAGTGATTATGCTGTAGGTGCTGTTTTAGGACAAAGAAAGGATAAAAAGCTCCATGTTATATATTATGCTAGCAGAACCCTGGATGAAGCACAGATGAATTATGCCACAACCGAGAAAGAACTCCTAGCAGTAGTATTTGCGCTAGATAAATTTCGTTCTTACTTGGTAGGAGCCAAAATAATAGTTTACACCGACCACGCTGCTATCAGGTACCTTCTAACAAAAAAGGATGCTAAACCTAGACTCCTAAGATGGATCTTGTTACTACAAGAATTCGACTTAGAAATTAAGGACAAGAAAGGAACTGAGAACGTAGTAGCAGACCACCTCTCTAGACTTGAGAACCTTGAACCAGAAAGAACATCCATTAATGATGATTTCTCGTATGACAAACTCATAGCTACTTTGGAAGAGAACAACTCCGACATGCAAGTAGAAACCACCTTAGCTATATCTGTCATACCATGGTACGCTGATCTAGTTAATTATTTAGCTGCCGGAATAGTTCCACCTACTTTATCTTACCAGCAGAAGAAAAGATTCTTCCACGACATAAAACACTATTACTGGGATGATCCCTTACTTTTCAAAAGAGGTCCCGATGGTATTTTCCGTCGATGTGTACCCGAAGAAGAGGTAGAAAATATAATCCAACACTGTCACTCCGCGCCTTATGGTGGACACACAAGTACATCCAAGACCTGCTCTAAAATCCTACAAGCTGGCTTTTATTGGCCAACTATATGGAAGGACGTACATGCGGCTATTAAGGAGTGTGACAGATGTCAACGCACGGGAAACATATCTAGACGTGACGAGATGCCACAAAAAGGTATTTTGGAAGTAGAGATTTTTGACGTGTGGGGAATAGACTTCATGGGACCATTTCCATCCTCTTTCGGTAACAAATACATACTCGTGGCGGTTGACTACGTATCAAAGTGGATCGAAGCTATAGCTTCTCCAACTAATGACACCCGAGTAGTAACTAGACTCTTTAAAAATATAATATTTCCGAGATTTGGCATCCCAAGGATAGTAGTCAGTGATGGTGGATCGCACTTTATATCCAAGGTACTCGAAAAACTACTACTTAAATATGGAGTGAGACATAGGATAGCAACACCTTACCACCCTCAAACCAGTGGACAAGTGGAAGTATCTAACAGAGAAATCAAGCAAATACTAGAAAAAACGGTCGCCACTTCAAGGAAAGATTGGTCATTGAAATTACCAGAAGCTTTATGGGCATACCGAACTGCTTATAAAACTCCCATAGGGACGACCCCATTTAAGCTCATTTATGGAAAATCCTGTCACCTCCCGGTAGAATTAGAACATAAAGCCTATTGGGCTATTAGAAATTTAAATTTGAATTATAAAGCCGCCGGTGAAAAGAGAATCCTTGACATAAACGAATTAGAGGAACTCAGAAGAGACGCCTATGAAAATGCCAAAATCTATAAAGAAAGAACAAAACAATGGCATGATAAGCGTATATCAAGGAAAATCTTCAAGCAAGGCGACGCAGTACTCTTATTTAACTCCAGACTAAAATTATTCCCGGGAAAACTACGATCCAGATGGTCAGGACCTTTCCATATCACTAAAATCTTTCCCAGTGGAGCGGTAGAAATTAAAGGACAATCTACAGAACCGTTCACCGTAAACGGGCAACGTCTGAAACATTATCACTATGCGGAAACCAACGAGGATTCGCAAATTCTACACTTAGACGAAACGCCCCCAGGACTCGTAGACAATATTTAACAGTTTCTTTGTCGAGCTTGCGACATTTAAACAAAGCGCTTAGTGGGAGACAACCCACAAATTAATCTGTTATTTTATTATTTTATTATTATTATCATTTCTCTATTTTTCTCTTAATTATTCTTTTAATTTCTATTTAATATTCATTATTGATTTATTCAAAAAAAAAATATATATATCTATATATAATAATAATAATTCTTTTCTTCTTTCGGCATTTGGCCAAATCCTGACTTAAACTCATGTTTTCTTTTCTCTAGTTAACACTAACCAGATGGGACATTTTGACCGTATGGGTATCAAGTTCAGAGGAATGGCTCAGAAACGAAGGTTTGAAGAACTAGCCACTAGAGAGATGCTACCTAGTTTATATCCTGATGATTGGGCTATGACTGCCCTTGGACTGAGACAGAGTGTCCTGTTTTTGCTGAATCAGATAGGATGGGAGACCTCCCCTATCCTGAGACATTTCACCACCTACCGGAGACTCACACTAGAATTCCTTAGTTCATTAATCTATCTACCTAGCCATGGAAAAGGAATTACCAGAGGTTTTATCCAGTTCAGAATGTTCAATATGGAGTACCAATTTAATACTAGAGACTTCACCAACCTTTTGGGTTTTCCTACCTCCTTTGATACATTCACTATAAGCCAGGAAGAACTTCTTGAATATAGAGAGCTTGAACACTTTTGGGGTAAGCTGACTGGAAATGATGAGCCCGAAGAACATGAGTTTCTCTCTGGAAACATACATAACCCGGCTTTTCGCTATTTCCATAAGATCCTGACCCACACTTTATTTGGGAAGAAGCCAAATAGTACTTCAGTTTCACGTGATGAACTCTTCATCATATTTTGTGCTTCCCAGAACCGTCCAGTAAACGGTGCTACTTTTATGTTAGCTAATTTGGACCACCTTATCCAGGATGAGAGAGCACCCATTAGAATAGGCGGCCTGATAACTATGATAGGTAATGCTATTGGACTACGTCAGCCTATGCTTGACCTGAACCCTTTTTGTGGCATTACCACTATGAGTATACCTTTCCTCTTCAACACTATGTTTATAGCAAACATAGGGTATGATGAGTTTGAGCTTGTTATTGATAACCAGGTTCTCTGCCTATTCACCCTGCCCGATCCTAGGACTAGTGTTCATAACCAAAGGAACTGACTCTATAACCTGAATGAAACCCCAACTCCTGCTGGATCCACTGAATCCATCCAGGATTATGAGATTTGTGATGACTATGAGCATTATGTTGACCATATCTCTCTTGCTGAATCTGACCCTCAGACTCCATCCGGCTACCATGACATTGATCCTCCTCCTCAGCCTGTCCTGACCGAAGAATCAGCCATGCCTGATCTCCGACATCATATGCCAGGAACAGATATTAAAACTGTCATTGAAGCTTTGATGTCAGAACAAAACGCCCTCAGGGAAGATTTCCACAGCTTGAGACTTGCAGTCCTAGAACACATGAGCAGTACGGCAAGTCAGTTACGTATGTTACGGCATCATGTTAACTCTTTTACTCCTCCGGCCAGAGATCCGAAGATAGATGGAATTTAGTTATTTTTCTTTCTAAGTTATTTAGTTTTAGGCTAGATTTTTTCATTAATGTTATTTGAATTCATGTTTATTTCTATTTCATTTTATTATTTTCCCTTCCTGTAATACATTATGATCCTTTTTATTGAAGCTGTTTAGTTAATTTATTTTGCAATGCCTATTATGCTCTACTGTTATTACTTATTATTATTATTATACAAAGCAAGTAAGCATGCATACTAAATTAAGCTACAGACTAAAACGTTCATAAGCAGAATAAAATATTAAATTACGCTACCAAAGTAATTCTGTGAAGCGCTACTAAGCCTTTCCAAAAAGAACGGTGTGACGAGCGTCACACCACCCATGACGGACGGCACACTTAGTACCTGTTACGAGCGTCACAGCTTTGTGACGAGCGTAACGCCTCTCAGATATGTGAACGTTAAGGAGCCGTTGGAGACGAACGTTACACCCCTACCTTTTTACATTCCCCATTCATTTTTCATTTACCACAATTAATTACTTTTCAACCACTCTTTCTTTTCACCTCCCACATTTTACCTATAAATACCCTCCAAACTTCCTTCTTTCACCACAAACAATTCTCTCATATCAAATATACACTTCTTTTCTTTTCCAAATCACTCATTCAAAAATTCATCACAATGGCGGGAAATCAAAATTTCGGAAATATCATCTTCCGATCCGGAGATGACAACTATCAGCAAGAGCAATTCGAGCGCTTCCAACAGCGAGGCGTCGCTCCCACCAGGTACCCCGATTTAACTTGCTTACAACAATTGGGCTTACTCCAAGGTATCGAGTGGATGCTCCGTAGAGCCGATTTAACCTTCCTTTGCACCCATAACCAACCCACCTATCCTTCCCTAACCTTAGAATTCCTAAGTTCTTACGACTACACCACTCCCGCCGGTGAAGGTGAATTTCTAACCGGTACAGCAACCTTCCGTATGTTTAACACCGAGTACTCTCTAACCCAACGCCAATTGAGTGCCATGCTACAATTTCCCACAGAAGGTCTGCTCCATGCCAGAATCCCTCCAACCTCAAACTGGAACACAGTTCTAGTTTTCGACCTTTTTAAGAAAATTTCCGGTATAAATACCTACAACTGGGAAGAACTCCTTCTCTCCCACATCCATAACCCCACCATCCGTTATTTTCTCCGTATCCTGCAAAACACACTCTTTGGAAGACCAAACAACAGTAAGGTCAACTCAAAAGAACTCTTTTTCCTCCAGTGCGTTTTCGAATCGGATACCAAGGTAAACGCCGCCTCTTTTATATTTCATCATATCCGCACCTTATGTGCTAGAGGCCGGCAACCATTCATAATTGGTGGATTAATAACCTCCATAGCACTTGGCCTGAACCTAGGGGATAAACTCCAAACTTTAGAATCCCTACCACCCCTGTCTATGGATATCAGCTATTGTCGCTCCAGCCGCCTGATTAAAAACAGAGTAGGCGGAGGATACTATCTTATGGTGAACAACCAAGCTGTCCCAAGTGTTGTGCTACCCAATACCACCCTAACCGATGTCACAAACCCGAACCGCCACCTCTACGATCTTAGCGCTCCTGAAACCACCGAGCCTTCACAAACAAACCAGCAAACAGATGAGTTTGAAGAAATGGAACAAGGTGATCATCCGCCAACACAACCGTCAGTCCCGCTCAACCCTTCCAGTAATGCAGCCGGCCCATCCTCCCAACGTCGTCGACGACGAAGGCCCGCGACCAACGATGACATTATGGATGCTATCGATGGAATGCAGGCACAGAATACAGAGATGATGCAGATGATGCGTCAAATGCAACAGCAACAGGATGCTCGGAATGCCATAACCGACCAGCGGTTTACTGAGTTGTTTAGCAGATTCGACAGCTTAGACATACGTCAAAGATCACCAGGACCAAGAACCAGAGGTGGAAGGCAGCCTTAGTTATATTTTTTTCTTTTCATCTCCATTTTGTATTTCTTTCCCTTAAAACATCGAGGACAATGTTTAGTTCAAGTATGGGGGGGAAATTATTCTTTCCATTCTCATCTTTGTTTCAAGTTTGTACTCTCCCTTTTCATTGTTAATTCCTTATAAAAACAAAATAATTTTTTTTTTTAAGTTAAGTCCTGAATGTGAAGAAAATTTTCTATTATCTATTCCCCTCAATTTCCTGAGCCATAACAAAAATTTTAACACACCCAACAAGTATAAAGGTTGCCTACTTTATAAAATTTGAGTGAAATCAAAACAAAATCATTACCATAACAACGCTCTGAGAACCTCGATATGTTAGATCAGGATAAGTACCCATTATACCGATTCCTTGAACTTTTAGTTCTATGGCAACCCCAAGTAGTTTATACAGAAGTCAGCACCATCTTAATAGCAAACTACGTGGAGAGCCGATGAATATAAGTGAATGATCCCCAAAGTAACCTAAGACAATTAAATTAGGTGATCCTTACCAGATCATTTAACCTAAAGGTTGCAGATCATGCAAAAGCACAATACGAAAGATCCATTATGAATTGGTTCAGTAGGAATCTGGTACTGAACTTGGTAGGGCGGACTACGGTTCGATCCCCCGCAATTTGCAATGGACTGAATAATGAAGTTATCCGACTTATGTACCAGAACTTCTAGCTAAAAGCGGATCATAATCACTAACCGGTTACTCCACTATGTGCGCGAAGAGATAAAGGGCTTAATGTGATTTCGCTAGAATGAAAACGGGCAAAATAAGACTAAAGGAACCAGGATAGCTATCATAGGGTACTTGAACTGATTGGCATAAGGTAGGGTTATCTGAGGTTGTAACGGTAGTTGTTGATGTCAAGATTAAACTCAAGTCCTCCTAAACAAAAATCCATTGGCAACCTAGTACGAATTGATGTGTGCTTTAAAATTTCATCCGGCTAAAACTTTTAACAAGTTCTATACTGAATTTTGCTTGAGGACAAGCAAAGATTTAAGTATGGGGGAGTTTGATAACACGAAACTATATCACATTTTAAGACTTAATTCAATTAAATTATTTTATCATTTACGCTAATTTATCCCATTTCATCAGATATTATGCAGTATTTCTTTTCTATTTACATCAGGTACCCATTTTGAAGCAAAAGTGAAAAAGGGAAGAAAAGGAGGTGTAAAAAGCAACAAAAAGGAGAGAAAAGGAACCAAAGGCCAAAGCCCAGCCCAAAGCGCACAAGTCACCAATGCTGTGCCTGTGACGGACGTCACAGGACGCGTGACGAGCGTCACGCGAAGTAACCTTGTGACGGACATCACACATGGTGTGACGGACGTCACACCAGTCCTCTATATTTTTGGCGCAAGGAACTCAACTGACCACGTTGAAGCCCACTTCCACGCACGCTTAACCCTCGGAAGCCTACTACCATGCACGCGGAAACCCTTGAAAAGTGGTTACACCAGCAGCTTATAAATAGCAGCAAATTGGGAACTTCCAGACACACAGTTTTTGCACGCTCAGTTTTGCGGAAGCTCTGCCAAATTTATTTTTCACGCCTTTGCCTATTTTTCTTCCTTTCCAGCATCGTTCACTTTATTTATTTTATTTTGCAAGCTTTGTTTTCTTTTTCCCTTGCAATTTATTTTCCCCCGTTCTTAGCTTTTAGATATTTTTCGCGTAGTAGTTTCTACACCGGAAACTACTGTGCAACTTTATACCGGATTTAACCTTACGTTATATTCGAGTTTTTTTTATTTCCTTGATTTAATTTACTGTTTAATTGAAGAATCGAAGAACAAATCCTACCGGCTTGTGGAGGAGTGTTCAAAGACCATTGTATTACGCATTCAGGTTCTTTAATAGTTATTTAATTTTTAATGTTTTATTCTACTGTTTATTTACATTGCCTGCCTGAAATGAGTCTGTGTATGCATGATAATAATTATTATTTAGTTAGCATGTCTGGCTAATTTGCCTAGGTATCGGTATGTAAAGTAAGCAGAATAAGGGGTCAAGACTAAGTCGGTCTATTCAAACTTAAAATCAGAATCAATCTTTTTATGGTCTTAACTTACAGGTTTAATAACAAGATTTTTTACAAAAGTAAAAGGCATAAAGAAGTTGAAACCAACAGAGCGAGAGTTTGAGGTTTTAACTGGACAGTGTAAGTTAGTCATTAAATCTATCTCAGGGCGAGAGCAAGTTTTAGAATTAATTAAATTCTGACCTTTTTCCAAAAAGTATTTTTAAAGATTGAATGTGAGGACGAGAGTTAAGCATTTAGATTTAATTGTATAACCTAAGTCAACAGAGCGAGAGTTTGAGATAAGGGTGTTTAAAACGGTCAGTATTTTCTTAAAAAGAGTTTCTGCAACTTTATTGTTTTCAAAATATGATTTTTGACTTAATTATAAGTGACAGCAACATTAACATAAGATCATGGTTTCTTCAACAGAGCGAGAGTTTGAGATAAAACCTTTAACCAATAAAGTTAGTCGAAACGATTTATTTTAAAACCGAGAGACCGACAAGGAATTGATTCCCTAGTTTTGACGAACTACATACCGATATCCGTTTTATTAATATTTAATCTAGATATTAGTTTAGCTCTGAGCTCCTTTCCCCAAACAATCAAACATTTTCACCTTAGATTTACGTAGTAACCTTAGATAACGGTACATCGATTCATAAGTCCCTGTGGGATCGATATCTTTTAAAACTACGCGATAGAACTGTGCACTTGCAGTTTGTATCCCATTCTCGACTCACCCAGTCGAGCGATCAAAAGCTCTAGTGATGAAGATGAAAATGCAAATCTATGTCTCTCTGCTCGTCAAAAGAACAAGAAGAAACAGGTACGACATGCTAAATATGAAAATTCCTCTAGTATGTCTCATCATGAATTGCAAACCGTTTTTGAAACTTTACACTATGAAGCAAAAGAGGCCTTTAAAAGGCTTGCCTCAAATAAGAAAATCTTTTCTCATTTAGAACAAAAAATTCAAGAATCCGAAAGGAAACTTGAGGCACTTAAGGCTTCCATAGTGGAAAGCACAAAAACAAGTTATGAGGACCTTAAAAGTAGAATGATGAACTTTGGGTGTGATACTTGTTACATTTGGCAAGGTGAAGTAAGGAACCTAAAAGCCAAACTTGACAAGGCTCTTGAGCCCAAGATTACATTTGCTATTGATAAATCTAATTTTCGAACGAGTATGGTTAATCCATATCAAAAATACAAATATGTTATAAAGGATGAAGATAGCAAAAGTGATCAAAATGAAAAGTTCTCTTGTCTTTATTGTTGCAAGAAAGGCCATTCCATTGCTAAATGTAGATTTAGGAGATTTTTGGTTCCTAAAGGCATTTATCAATGGATGCCCAAATGCAACCAATTTGTTCCTCACCACTCAGGACCCAATAAGCCATTGGGTACCTTCTCTTGTTAATTATCTTATCACAGGTACAATGCCTCGAGACTACTGAGAGAAGATGGGTTCTCGACAGTGGATGCTCAAGGCACATGTCAGGAGACATATCTCTCTTCATTGACTTCGTGGCTAAGAAGAAGGGATATGTAACTTATGGTGATAACAACCGTGGAGCAATACTTGGTAAAGGTAGTGTAGGTAATCCCTCCTCTACTACTATTTCTGATGTGTTGCTTGTCGAAGGTCTTAAACACAATCTACTTAGCATCAGTCAATTATGCGACAAAGGATACAATGTATCGTTTTCAAAAGATTGTTGCAAAATTGTACACAATGATGATAAGAAGAGTATGTTTAATGGTCTTCGTGTGAACAATGTCTATATGCTTGACTTAAATGAAGTATCGTTAACAAGTGACAAATGTCTCGTAACAATGAGTGAAGACTCATGGTTATGGCATAGGCGTTTAGCACATGTTAACTTTGACTTACTCAACAAAGTAGTCTCAAAAGATCTAGTCCTAGGTCTCCCCAAAATTAAGTTCACCAAGGATCACCTTTGTGATGCTTGTCAAAAAGGGAAGCAAACGAGGATCTCATTTAAATCCAAAAATATCGTTTCAACAACTAGACCTCTCGAGCTTCTCCATATGGATTTATTTGGGCCATCTAGGATTAAAAGTCTAGGAGGAAACTATTACGGTTTCGTAATAGTGGACGACTTTTCTCGATTTTGTTGGACTATTTTCTTAGTAAGCAAGAGTGACACATTCGCCGCCTTTGAACGATTTGCCAAGCTTTCCCAAAATAAACTAAATACAAACATTGTTGCAATTAGAAGTGATCATGGAGGTGAGTTTGAAAATCACTTATTTGAAGAATATTGCGGTAACCATGGTATTGATCATAACTTCTCCGCTCCACGTACCCCTCAACAAAATGGGGTTGTGGAGCGTAAAAATCGAATTTTGGAAGAATTGGGAAGAACAATGATCAATGAAAGTGGCTTACCAAAATATTTTTGGGCTGACGCCATTAGTACGGCTTGTTACGTTTTGAATAGGGTGCTCATTCGCCCCATTCTAAACAAAACACCGTATGAACTTTTAAAAGGGCGAAAGCCAAATGTTTCTCACCTACATGTCTTTGGCTGCAAATGTTTTGTATTGAACAATGGAAAGGAAAACTTAGGGAAATTCGATTCCAAGGCCGACGAAGGTATCTTCCTCGGATACTCTCAATCTAGCAAAGCATATAGAATATACAACAAGCGATTACTTACTGTAGAAGAGTCTGTACACGTTACTTTTGATGAATCCAATCCGAGAAACGTCGGAAAGGGTAGTGTTTTTCATGGTGCAGGTACATCTACCGAAGACATACTCAAAGGTGGCGAGCCAGGGATTGATCAACCCGACATAGTCAAAATTGAGGAGGACAAAGATGTACACCATGATGAAACCGAAGTAGATCATCCACCTTCAAACGATGATCTTCCTCAAGCTTGGAAGTCTTCCAAAGACCACCCAATCGACAACATTATCGGAGATATCTCAAAGGGTGTAACAACTCGATCTAAGCTAAGTAATTTCTGTTATCACTTCGCTTTCGTTTCACAGATGGAACCTAAAAACCCTAAAGAAGCCCTACTCGATGAACACTGGTTTTTATCAATGCAGGAGGAACTTAATCAGTTCACCAGAAATGAGGTTTGGGACCTTGTCCCTCCTCCGCGAGATCATCGAGTAATTGGCACCCGATGGGTGTTTAGGAACAAGCTGGACGAAAACGGGGTAATAACCCATAATAAGGCGCGTTTAGTCGCGCAAGGGTATAACCAAGAGGAAGGCATCGACTATGAGGAAACTTATGCGCCGGTTGCCCGACTCGAGGCTATACGCCTTCTCCTTGCCTTCGCTTGTGCAAAGGACTTTAAGCTATTCCAAATGGATGTCAAGAGCGCGTTCCTTAACGGTCACATAAATGAAGAAGTTTATGTCGCACAACCTCCGGGTTTCGAATCCCATGAGTATCCTGATCATGTTTATAAACTAAAAAGAGCTTTGTATGGCCTCAAACAAGCTCCTAGAGCTTGGTATGAGAGACTAAGCAAGTTCCTACTCGATCAAGGTTACTCAAGAGGAAAGGTTGACACAACCCTCTTCATTAAACGTCAAGGAAAGCACTTGATATTAGTGCAAATTTATGTAGATGATATCAGTTTTGGGTCTACTAACATGAATCTTGTGAGAGAGTTTTCTGACCTTATGCAGGGCGAGTTCGAGATGAGTATGATGGGCGAGCTCACATACTTCCTCGGTCTGCAAATCAAACAGCTCAAAGAAGGAACTTTCGTGAGCCATACAAAGTATTGTTTGGACCTTATCAAGAGATTTGACATGGCAAAAGCTAAGGCCATAGACACCCCCATGCCTACGTGCACCAACTTGAACAAAGATGAAGACGGTAAGGAAGTAGATGTAAAACGGTATAGAGGTATGATAGGTTCACTCCTTTATCTTACTGCTTCCCGTCCCGATATTATGTTTAGCGTATGCATGTGTGCAAGATATCAATCATGTCCCAAGGAATCCCATTTAAAATCCGTTAAACGGATACTTCGATATCTATCCGGTACTCCGAAGTATGGACTATGGTATTCCAAAGGTAATGATTGTTCCTTGGTAGGTTTTTCCGATTCCGACTTTGCCGGTTGCAAATCGGATAGGAAAAGCACAAGTGGCACTTGTCACCTATTTTCAAACTCTTTGGTTAGTTGGCATAGCAAGAAACAAGTTTCTGTTGCATTGTCAACCGCCGAAGCGGAATACGTTGCCGCCGGTAGTTGTTGTGCCCAAATCCTATGGATTAAGCAACAACTATTGGATTTTAACCTCAAACTTGAACGTATTCCCATCTTTTGTGACAACACGAGTGCTATTAACCTAACCAAGAATCCTGTGCTACATTCTCGCACTAAACATATCGAAATTCGACACCACTTTCTTCGGGATCATGTAGAGAAAGGTGACATCGTGTTTGAACACGTAAACACTGAAAATCAACTAGCGGACATTTTCACAAAGCCGCTAGCCACTGAACCTTTCTTTCATATTCGCCGAGAACTTGGCATTCTCGATATTTCGGAACGGGCACTCTAATCTGTTGTTTACATTATTCCATTTAAAACCTTAATACTGTACTTCTGACAAATCTATGTTGTTGTAAGCACATATCTGATGTTCACTAAGTCACTCCGACATTAAGGTGTATTGTTCCTCTTCCTCTCTCTCTGCTAAGTCTCATGACTACAATAGTTATGTCTCATAATGATGTTGTTTATATATATATATTTGATATCTCTCTTTGGTTGTTTATTGCTGTATGAACTGTTAATTATGCATCAAACTGGACATTGCATGTGCTGAATAGTGAAAAATGGAAATTTGAACTGTATGAGTCGACCGCAGCAGGGCTATGGTCGACGCATGATTAAATAATTTTTGCATTTCCTCAAACATCAAACAGTATGCGTCGACGCATACAGGGGTATGGTCGACGCATCGCTCGATAATTTCATGTTTCTGCAAAAAAATTTAAATCATCTCTCATGCATTCACATCATTAAATGTGCAATTACCTTCCATTACCTTTCAAACTACCCACTACTTTGTAACTTGCATCTACCTAGTGGCTATTGTTCTTTGCTCTTCCATCTTCCCAAAACCCTAACCTTTCCACTATAAATTGGGAAAAACCCCTCTCTAGAAGAATCACTCGCAAAACCCTCATTAAACCCTCTCTCTATATCCAAACACTCGTCTCAAACCTACTCAAATGGCTTCCTCATCTCGCAGACCCTCCGGCAAAAGACCCCGAGAATCATCCGGTGCATCTCTTCCCGTATCTGCTGCATCACTCGTTCCACCTGCTCGTGTCGAAATTTTCAACAAAGACATCGGTAAACGAGGAGTTGTGCAACAACATGCATTCTACAAACTTGAAGCTGAACGCATGCACCTACCGGAAGTCCTGTCTCTGTTGCAGCATCAAGGCTTCATCAACTTCTTGGAGTGCAACACTCAATACAGTGAAGACCTTGTCCGAGTTTTCTACTCCGGTCTTCATGAGAACTTTCGCGGGCACAAGCTTTCCTCCAGAGTTGGCTCTACAAAGGTATCGATTAAATCAAATTTCTGGAACAAGTATTTTGACATGTCTGTGGATGATGCTGGAAATTCTCTACCTGAGGTGACTGACTCTCAACACATAGATGGCTATGAGTTTAAGAGTGCATTAAATGACATGCTGGCACGGCCATACTCTGATGAGTTCGTGCAAAGTGACCTGTTCCCACGAACCGTCACTGCCGGCAAGCTGAACGCTAGAGAAAGGATTCTTCAGTGGGTTGTCTCACGCATCCTGCGACCGAAGAAGGGCGGTCTCTCCAGAGTCGAACAGCCCGAGGTTCATTTGATTTACATTCTGAAAAATAAGATAAAAATCAACTGGCCATACTACATTGCTAGTAGAATGTATAATCTACGTGATTCCGGCCGAGGGACTGCTCTTGCCTACGGATCATTCATTCAAGAAGCCCTTACTGCCGCAAATGTTAATCATCCGTCTTTCCCGTTCACATCAATCTCACCGGACAAAGAGTTCAGCACAAAAACCATGTCTATGATGGGATATATTTGGTGCAAGGAGCGGAGAAAATATAAGTTTGTTAGAAGAGGATACGTTCCTCCAAGGGCTGATAGTGATGAAAGCGAAGAACAAGACGATGAAGTGGAAAATGAAGAAGAAGAAGAAGAAGAAGAAGCAATGCACGCTGCTGCTTACACTGGTGGAGATGACAGTCCTTCACCCGTTGGCACTCATGACTACTCCGGCTCTGCTTGGGTTCAGCAGCCGGATTCAAATGAAGAAGATGTTCCACGATGGGGTGGCTGGGGCGAATGGCAACATACGGGCTGGACGACTCAACGTGAATCTTACCAGCCGTATCACCAAGTTGAGGAAGAATTTCCTCCATCCCCCCCACATCAAGCTGATTCTTCAGAGCTGTTGGAAATGATGCAAAGCATGCAACTTGCCCAACAATCCTTCATGCAATCCCAGGATGACCGACTTGCTCAAATTAACAGTCAACTTCAGACCCAAAATGAGCGGCTCGACAATCTCTCCACAAGTCTAAATGAACGGTATGCAAATTTGGATCGGACTGTCACCGGGAGTCTTAGGCATCTGGAAGGTGTGTGTGATTACCTAGAAACTCTGGCTGACCCTAGCAGAAACCCAAGCGTCTGCTACCATCCCGGCCACCGTCACTTAAGACAATAGCCCTTCATATGCATATTACATGTTGCTTGTTGTCTTTGAATGCATTCCTGTTTTTTTTCTCTGTTTTGCATGTTTATGCAACCGTAATTTCCTTATGTATTTTCTCCTTTTAATTAATGACTATTAGTAAGAAATGATATAAGTGTGATATTATTTCGTTGGTATCTATATCTCTGCTACTACCTGTGAATTTTTGTTCGTTGTTATCTTGAAAAATCACTCTGTCTCTCTTTTTGATGTTGTCAAAGGGGGAGAAAAGTGCTGACAAAATGTCCACAACTAACAGTCTGACAAAATGTCCACAACTAACAGTCGTTTTCGCCTTCTGCAAATAGCCTTAGATTACAAAAGAAAGGGGGAGTGTGCAAAATGTGTCAATACCGCATGCTGTTTGTCACGTTGATTTATACAGGTTGTCATCATCAAAAAGGGGGAGTATGTAAAGACAAAGTGTCATACAACATATGATATCAAGTTTCGATGATGACAAAAGACCATCATGCACGTCTACAAACAAATGCAACACATTACCCACCATATCCTTTTCTACGTTCCTCTAAATCTACTATAATCATCAAAAAACATGTAGACAAAGTGTGATCATGACTAAATGCATGAAAATCACAAAACACAATTTTTGCAGATTTGAAAGCTTTGAGTCGACCATAGGGGTCAGCTCAAAGCTCACGGGTCAGCGCAAAGCTCAACCAAAACTGGAGGATGGTCAGCGCAAAACTGCTTGCGTCGACCATTGGGTCGGCGCATAGCTCACGGGTCGGCGCATAAACCCCTTGAGTCGACCATACGTCAGCGCATGGCATAGTGATGCTATCCACGGGTCAGCGCATGAAATGTTTGAGTCGACCATAAGGGTCGGCGCATGCCCCACGGGTCAGCGCACGCCGACCTATGGTCGACCGTTCGCGCGCCAACTCAGTTTTCTGAGTTATTTCAAATTTTTGAAATACTGTTATGTTTGTTTGATTTTGTCTGTTACTATATATAGAAGTCAAAACACTTCTATTAACTAACATTTGTCAATTTGTATTCAAGTGTTCAAGGAAACAAGAAAGAGTGAAAAAGGTGTCAAAGATTCATCATCTTCATCTTCAACAGTTCACAATACATCAACTGCACACAATAACTTTTGATGTGATTCGTGATAGTTAGAAGGTGATAAGGTTCGTAGCTGCGATTGGAGAATCGGGTTCGAGTTGAAGTCTTGGCAGGTTCTTTCTTGAATAAAACCATTAGGGTTTTGTCCTCCAATACCGGTTTGTGTTTGGGGGTTTTTGGACGAATTGCTTCATTAACATTCAGCTGAGCGAAGGTGACTGATAAGAGAACGTCTTCATCAGTCTAGTAGCGGATTCGGTGTTTGTGTAGTGAAGGATTCGGGTTTGATTCGTTCGTGTTCGTGATCAGCCGGGCCAAGGGATTGAAGAACGGAAGGTTCCTCAACGAGTGGCAGGAAACGGAGGTTCAACATCAACGATCAAAGGTCTTGATTCATCTTGAATCAAGGAGCAAGGATAAGAAGTATCATTCAACACAGTGGAAGTTCAGTTGTTTACATACTTTGCAATCCTTGTAAAAACGATTAAATCTTACAGGTGATAGCTAATCTATATCTCAATTCTAATTTTAGAATTGAGGGCAGACGTACCCCGAAGCGAGGACGGCGGGGGAACTGCCTCATCAAATCTGCGTCTTCTTTAATTTTCTGCAAAATCTGTTTTTCAACTTAAAATTTAAGTGATTTTAGTTTAAGCAATTTTTACCAAACGCTGATATAAGTTGAGTAAGTGATTAAAACTGCTGTTTGAATACTAAGTACAATATTATATTGTACTAGGATAAATTGAATCACTTACTCAACTCAAATATTACTTGGAGTGTTTATGCACACCAAGTGTTTGTAAATTTGCTTAAGCCAAAATTGTCTTAAGTTTGCATCAGTCTAAATTTGGTGTTTTGATTCATTGGAACTAGGCTTGCTAGTAAGTGAATTATATCATTGATTGTGCAATTAGTGTAGTAACTTGTATCTCAATTTATCACTTATCCATTAGCTTAACGCATATCCGGTTTTCCAATAACGGTTCGTTTTAGACTAAATTTTCCTCGGCCGCTTCCGCACCTAAAACAATTTTTAAAACCAATTTTTCTTTTAAATTGGTAGCGCCGACTCAAGTTTTTAATTGGGATCTATTCAACCCCCCCCCCCCTTCTAGATCCGTGCCATAGTCTAACAATTGTGATCCCGCAAAAGTTTAAGGCGCCCGCGTTTGATCGGTACAATGGGAGTTGCTGCCCCGAGACTCACCTGCAAGCTTTCGTCCGTAAGATCTCTGCTTACACCATGGACCAAAAGCTGTGGATGTACTTCTTCCAGGACAGCCTGTCCGGAGGCTCACTGGAGTGGTACACCAAGCTCAAGTCCTCAGATATCAAGAACTGGCAAGATCTTGGGGACGCGTTCTTTAAGCAGTATCAGTTCAATGCTGATATGGCTCCGAGTCGTACCCAGCTGCAGGGTATGTCTCAGAAGAACAATGAGGGGTTTAAAGAATACGCCCAAAGGTGGAGGGAGCTGGCTGCCAGAGTGCAACCTCCACTTGTTGACCGGGAGATGTCTGATCTCTTTATGGGGACCCTACAGGGGGCATATGCTGAGAGGATGGTTGGTTGTCCGGTGACCAACTTTTCTGATATAGTTGTGGCGGGAGAGAGGATTGAGAGCTGGCTGAAGCTCGGAAAGATACAGGGTAGCGCCTCTTCTTCAGAGTCGAAGAAGCCTTTCAGCAACGGTCAGAGGAAGAAGGAGGGAGATACCATTGCGGTATATGCACAGAGAGGACCCAGTAGGGATCGTTACTTTCAGCACACTGCTGCGGTAACTATTCCTGCTGAGCATCAGCCTGCACCGCAACAACAGCAACAACAACAACCTCAACAACAGAGACAACCGTTCCAGCAGAGGCCGCAGAGGGCTGGTTACCAGGTCAGGGGCCGAATGAATGACAGGCAGTTCGACAGGCCACCGGTGACTTATTCCTTCCTGTTCAAAAAGTTGATGGACTTGGGCTAGTACAGACCAGAACGCTGGCACCTTTGAGACCTGATCAAAGGCCAGCTAACTATGATGAAAATGCCAAATGTGAATTCCATTCGGGTGCTCCCGGACACAATATAGAGAACTGTAAAGCTTTTAAGCACACGGTTCAAGACCTGGTGGATTCGAAAGCTATCAACTTCGCACCATCTCCCAACGTTAATGCTAATCCCATGCCCGCGCATGGACAAAGGGGGGTGAATGATGTTTCTGAAGAGAATAGGGTTGGGCTGTCTACTGTTGATCAATTGAAGACTCCTCTGGCTGAGGTTAAGAGGCAGTTGATGCTGAACGGGGTTCACCTGGGCTGCGGTATTGATTGTGCTGAATGCACTGTTTCTGTCAATGGGTGTTCATTGTTGAGGAAGACTGTCCAGGGTTTGATGGATGAGGGGAGTATCTTGATTGAGAAAGTTGATAAGGGGAAGGAGGAAGTCTCCACCATAACAATTTATTTTGACCAGGTGGATTTGTCTAATCTGGCTGAGGCGGCTCCAGTTACCATCACGGTACCTGGACCAATTCCGTATGACAAGGATGATGCCGTGCCATGGCATTATGGTGGAGAGGTCTATTGCAATGGTGAGAAGGTAGAGGACCAGACTGCTAGTGAAACCACCGTGTCAAAGGTGGATAATGCCGGTCCCAGCGGTTTCACTCACAGTGGCAGATTGTTTGCACCAGATGCCTTGAGGGGAGGAGAAGGAGAGAAAGAGAAAAAAGAAAAGGCCGAGGCTTTAGCCAGGGCAAAAGGGAAAGCAGCGGTTAATGATAGTACTCCAGTATCGACACCGGCGCGGTTGGGTCGGAAGAGAAACTTGATGATGATGCAGAGGAATTCTTAAGGATCATCAAAAAGTCTGAGTACAAACTGGTTGACCATCTGCAGCAGACTCCCTCTAAAATATCGATTTTGTCTTTGCTGTTGAGCTCTGAGGGGCACAGGGAGGCTTTGATGAAGATCTTGAAGAAAGCCTATGTTCCTCAAGAGATAACCATTAACCAGTTGGAGACGGTCGTGTCTAATGTGCATGCCAGCCATGGGTTGGGCTTTACAGACATGGACTTGACTGTGGATGGGAGGAATCACAACCGGGCGTTACACATCGCGATGGAATGTAAAGGGGCCGTGCTTTCGCATGTGCTGGTTGATACCGGCTCCTCCTTAAATGTGTTGCCAAAGAAGGCTCTGGCAAAGCTGAATTGTGACGGGTTGATTCTGACCCCACTGATCTGATAGTGCGTGCATTTGATGGGTCAAAGCGGGCCGTATTTGGAGAGGTTGAGCTGCCAGTGAAGATTGGCCCGGAGGTGTTTAAGTCGACATTCTATGTCATGGATATTCAGCCGGCATACAGTTGCTTGTTGGGTAGGCCGTGGATTCATGCTGCTGGGGCAGTGACCTCGACTTTACACCAAAAGTTGAAGTATATCTGGGAAGGCCAAGTCGTCACTGTGTGCGGAGAAGAGGACATCTTTGTCAGCCATTTGTCCTCGTTCAAATACGTTGAAATGGACGGCGAGATATGGGAGACGCCAAGTCAAGCGTTCGAAACCGTTAAGGTGGAGAATGCTCTTTTTGCCAAAGAGGAAGAGAAACCGTCCATTGCTTCGTATAAGCAGGCCGCTGAGGTGGTGAAAAATGGAGAGGCTCCTGGTTGGGGCAGAATGATGGATGTCTCCGCGAAGAAAGACCGCTTCGGAGTGGGGTACCAGCCGAACAGAGGCTCGGGACAAGGCAGAGGACGCCGTACGTCGGTCACATTCACAAGTGCCGGAATGCTGGATCCGGATCACATCTGCATGATGAGTGACGACGCTGATAGTGACTGTGACATGGACCGGTGGATAAAGCCGTGCGCGCCAGGGATGGGAATCTAGAACTGGAAGGCTGAAAAGATCATCCGGGTCACTCTGCTGAAAGAGTAATATTTTTCCTGTTTTGATTTTATATGCATGAAAGCCATACGTGTTACCCGACACGTAATGGTTCATTGTAAGGGCCACCTCATGTTTAAATTTGCAAATTCACATCATTAATAAAAGGATGTTTTTCAGTTAAAAGCGGTGTTCCCTGTTTTTCATTTATTTTTGTAGTTTAAAAATAAAAACAAAATAAAACTGGCAATGTTTTCATTTTTCGTTTTAATTTGTCTCACACCGGTTCTAAAGCAATACATGAATCAACATTCATGTAGATGCGATTCTTCTCCGGATCTCATTGATAACAATCCTGTTACACCCTTGTATGACTTCGACAATCCAATCTATCATGCCGAAGAAGAAGACGAAGAAGATTGTGAACTACCAGGGGAATTAGCCAGGTTGTTGAAACAAGAGGAGAAGGTGATTCAGCCGCATGAAGAGCCGATTGAGGTTGTGAATCTGGGTACCGACGAGGTCAAGAAAGAGGTGAAAATCGGGGCTGTTTTGGAGGAAAGTGTTAAGAGCAAAATGGTAGCATTATTGAAAGAGTATGTCGACATCTTTGCCTGGTCTTATCAAGATATGCCAGGGTTGGATACCGATATCGTTGTGCACAAGCTACCGTTGCGAGCAGATTGTCCTCCAGTGAAGCAGAAGTTGCACAGAACTCGACCTGACATGGCAATGAAAATCAAAGAGGAGGTGCAAAAGCAATGGGATGCTGGTTTCCTTGCTGTCACTAATTATCCGCCATGGGTCGCAAATGTCGTGCCAGTCCCGAAGAAAGATGGTAAGGTGAGAATGTGTGTGGACTACCGAGATCTGAACAGAGCTAGTCCGAAGGATGATTTTCCACTACCTCACATTGATGTGTTGGTAGATAATACAGCTCAATTCTCGGTGTTTTCCTTCATGGATGGCTTTTCTGGCTATAATCAAATTAAAATGTCGCCAGATGATATGGAGAAAACAACGTTCATTACACCATGGGGTACCTTTTGTTACAAGGTGATGCCATTTGGTCTCAAGAACGCCGGTGCTACTTATCAGAGGGCCATGGTGACTTTGTTTCATGATATGATTCATCATGAAATTGAATGTTATGTTGATGATATGATAGCAAAGTCCCAAACAGAAGAGGGGCATTTGGTAGATTTGGCCAAGTTATTCGACCGGCTGAGACAGTTCAGACTGAGGTTGAATCCGAACAAGTGCACGTTCGGAGTGCGGTCCGGTAAATTGCTGGGGTTCATAGTAAGTGAGAAAGGAATCGAGGTTGATCCTGCGAAAGTAAAAGCAATAAGAGAAATGCCTGAACCGAGAACAGAGAAGGAGGTTCGTGGTTTCTTAGGTAGATTGAACTACATTTCACGGTTCATATCTCACCTAACAGCCACGTGTGAACCAATATTCAAATTGTTGAGAAAAGATCAAACGGTCAGGTGGAATAATGATTGCCAAGCGGCATTTGAAAAAATAAAAGAATATTTGCAGGAGCCTCCGATTCTGATGCCTCCTGTGGAGGGGAGACCATTAATTCTGTACCTGACGGTCCTCGAGGGGTCTATGGGGTGTGTATTGGGGCAGCATGACGAGTCTGGTCGAAAAGAGCATGCCATATACTACCTTAGCAAAAAGTTTACCGACTGTGAAACAAGATATTCACTGCTCGAGAAAACTTGCTGTGCTTTGGTCTGGGCTGCTCGCCGACTAAGGCAGTATATGCTGGTTCATACTACTTTATTGATTTCCAAGATGGATCCAATCAAGTACATTTTCGAGAAGCCAACATTGACCGGACGGGTTGCGAGGTGGCAAATGATTTTAGCAGAATATGATATACAGTATACCTCTCAGAAGGCGATCAAGGGGAGTGTATTGTCTGATTACCTTGCCCAACAACCTATTGATGATTATCAACCGATGAAGTTTGAATTCCCTGATGAAGACATCATGTTCCTCAAATCGAAAGATTGCGAGGAACCAATCCCGGAGGAGGGGCCTGACCCTGAATCCGAATGGATTCTGATGTTTGATGGGGCCGTTAACGTGAATGGAAGCGGTGTTGGTGCTGTTTTGGTTACGCCGAAAGGATCCCACATTCCTTTTGCTGCCCGGCTGACGTTTGAGTGCACCAACAACGTGGCTGAATACGAAGCGTGCATATTGGGGATTGAAGAGGCGATTGATATGAGAATCAAGAACCTTGTCATATATGGAGATTCAGCTCTGGTTGTGAATCAAGTTAACGGAAAATGGTATACGCATCAGTCTCATTTAGTTCCATACCGGGATTATACGAGGAGATTGTTGACGTTTTTCACCAAGGTGAAGATGCATCATGTGCCTAGAGAGGAGAATCCTTTGGCAGATGCTTTGGCTACTCTGGCCGCCTTGATTAAGGTGCAATGGTGGAATCAGTTCCCCAGTGTTGAAGTAGGTCGTCTGGATAGACCGACTTATGTGTTTGCTGTTGATACAACACCTGATGATGAGAAGCCGTGGTATTACGATATCAAGCGCTATCTAGAGACTCAAGAGTATCCTGAGGGAGCTTCGAAAAAGGACCGAAAAACTCTACGGAGGTTGGCCATGGTGTTCTACCTGAATAAGGATGGGGTTTTGTACAAGAGAAATTTTGATTGGGTCTTGCTCAGATGCGTTGATGATAAAGAGGCAAGCCAATTGATGAAAGAGGTTCATGAGGGATCGTTCGGTACCCATGCCAGTGGGAATGCAATGGTGAAGAAGCTGCTGAGGGCAGGTTATTATTGGATGACAATGGAGGCCCAATGTTTTAATTTCGTGCGGAAGTGTCATAAATGCCAGATTTATGCTGATAAGGTGCACGTGCCTCCAAATCCGTTGAGCTTAATGTCGTCTCCATGGCCGTTTGCTATGTGGGGCATTGATATGATCGGAAAGATTGAGCCTACAGCTTCAAATGGGCACAGGTTCATATTAGTGGCTATTGATTACTTCACCAAGTGGGTTGAAGCAGCCTCTTATACGAGCGTGACGAAGCAGGTCGTTGCCAGATTTCTCAAGAGAGATATCATTTGCCGATATGGGGTTCCCGAGAGAATCATTACTGATAATGGTTCTAATTTGAACAATAAGATGATGGCAGAGCTGTGCCGGGAATTCAAGATCGAGCATCACAATTCTTCTCCCTATCGTCCGAAGATGAATGGGGCGGTTGAGGCAGCTAATAAGAATATAAAGAAGATTGTGCAGAAAATGGTGGTAACCTATAAAGACTGGCATTAGATGTTGCCGTTTGCATTGCATGGGTATCGAACGTCGATGCGTACATCTACTGGGGCAACGCCTTTCTCATTGGTATATGGAATGGAAGCGGTGCTACCTGTTGAGGTTCAAATTCCTTCTTTGAGAGTCCTGATGGATGTGAAATTGCAAGAGGCTGAATGGGTAAGGACCCGGTACGAAGAGCTGAGCCTGATTGAGGAAAAGAGGCTGGCAGCCATCTGTCATGGGCAGTTATACCAGCAAAGGATGAAGCGTGCTTTTGACAGAAAGGTACGACCTCGGGTATATCACGTAGGTGATATGGTGCTGAAAAGGATCCTTCCTCCTCAAAACGATCGAAGGGGCAAATGGACACCGAATTATGAAGGTCCATTCGTGGTCAAGAAGGTTTTCTCTGGCGGAGCCTTGTTGTTAATGACCATGGATGGTGAGGATTTTCCATCCCCTGCGAATGCGGACGCAGTTAAAAAATACTTCGTATAAATTGACCCGCTGGACGAAAAGAATAAAATAGTCCAGGCAAAAATGGGCATCCCGGCGAACCGAAAAAAAACAGAAAGGGAAGGTTCGGGCAAAAATTAGGGATAAAAATGAAAAAATTGTACACCCGGCAAGTCGAAAACCTGAAAAGGCAACTTGGGCAAAAAAAGGTATCCCGGTGGACTGAAAACCTGAAAGGGCGGTCCAGGCAAAAGAGGGATTGAAACGAACAACTGCGTCAGGCATGATCGTTTGTGCTTTGGTTAAAGCATCATGGATAATACCCGGTGGGGATCAGTCAGAAGCGTCTTGCTCAGAAGGCAGAAAGCACGGAGAGTCTGAGGACATATGGGGTGTAACCGAGTTGGAACTCGATGAGATCACGGGTTTCACATTGCCATTAGGATAGATTTTTCCTTTTGTGCGCAATTACCTCTTTTCAGGAATTGCTTCCTTTGTATTGCTCATTTGAGCCACACTTTTTAAATCAATAAAATGCATATTCAGTCAAATAATTTTTGTTTTTGTTTTTCATTACCGCTTTGATTGCAAAAACATCCGATTATTTTGATAAAGAATCTTGCATTTTAAGACATACAGGTCCCTTCCAATGCATGTTTATAAGATTGAAGCTTGAAATCTTATTCGGAAGGTTGGGTGACCCAAGTGTTGAAATCTTGACACGCCTGGGGCACGATTTTATCTGACGGTCTGTTTTGCAGGTGCTGTTAGGTATTTTCACTCGCTTGCAGGTCGTGATGTGGAAGCTTTTGACGAAACAAATCCCCATGGAGTCCAATCAGGGACGAATGAACGAGAATGACGAAAGGACGACGAAGGACGTACGACGATCCTTGGAATTAATCAAGAAGACTCTTCAAAGTCGGAAAATTGAAAAGTTTGTATAATCCCCAGGAGTTCGCTCTCCGTCGAGTACGGAGCGGTTGGGAATACAAGATGATGGAGCAGAAAAGGTCCAGACGAGTCGGGATGTATATCCCCAAGCAGAGTCAGGAGGACTAAATCCCCAACAGATCCAAGGTCTGTGGTTACCCTAGCAGGGTCGGGATCGTTATCCCCAGCAGGTGTCAGACCGATGCTTCCCCAGTCGCCAGGCCTGGAGGTTGCTGTTTCCCCAGCAGATTTATCTGTGAGCATTTCCCCAGTGAAGTCGCCAGGTATTTGTGAGGGTTCTCCAAGCAGAGTCGGGATTGATATCCCCAGCAAGTCGAAGACTGTTGTATCCCCACAGAGTGTTGGTGGTTCTTATCCCCAGCAGTTTCCCGAGCGGATTGGGTGCAAAGGAGGTTTTTCCCCAGCAAGGGTTGCCTTTTCCCAGCAGCAGCAGTGTTATTCCCCAGCGGGGTGGAGATCGGAGAATTGACGAGTTCCTCAACGGAGTGTCTCGTGCTCCCCAGCAGAATCCCTTGAGGGGGATGCTTTTTATGCATTCATCATGTAGAATAAGCATAGCATGTTGCATAGAAAAGAATCGCGTAGCATTTCCATGATTATGGAGCATTACGCAGAAAAAATCAATCATGCATCATATTGCAAACATAAGCTAGTCTCAGACTGTGGTTACCGTTTGAGAAGGGGTTGCCTGAGGGTGAAGGTGTTGCTCCGAGGAGTTTGGCACCGTTTTTTATCAACCGTACTTCCCCAGTAGTGCGATACTGGAGGAAATTTTTCCGGCGGACGGAGATGGAAATGAAGTCAAAGGAATGTTACGCGATCAGCGCGATTATCGGGGTTCAATCGGAGAAAGGGAAATGTTGTGACATTTTCTGGAGATCGGGGTTCAATCGGAGAAGAGGAAATGTTGATACATTTTCTGGAGATCGGGGTCCAAATGGAAATTGGAGTTGAAGATTATATCCAGGATGAGGTCCGCAGGATTATCTTCTGTTCATGTGTCACCTTAGACTTTGGCGGATGCCAATGGAGGTCGTTATAGGTGTCTTCGGATGAAGAGATGCACATGTTACCTTCCTTTTGTGAAGGTTTACCCTCTGATATGTCGCCCTCAGAGTGGTATTTTGGTGTTATTTCCGACATTGCCAACGGAATTATCACGAGAGATGGGAGAACGGGGTTCAAATGGAGAAAAGGAAATATTGAGACATTTTCTAGAGAGCGGGGTTCAAATGGAGAAAGGGAAATGTTGCGACATTTTCTGGAGATCGGGGTTCACAATGGCGATCGCAAGTTATCGTCAGGCGACTGGGGTTCAAATGTAGAAAAGGAGACACGAGGTGTTTTCTGGAGATTGGGGTTCATTATTTTGGCAAACCAGGTGTCGGGGTTCAAATGCAGTGATCTGGGATCGTTTGCGAAAGGAAATTTCGGGGTTCAAGAAAATGAAAAAGATAAGATAAGAAAAATTTTGGGGTTCAAGAAAAAAAAAAGAGATAATAATCCCCAGCGGATGTGTGGTGTTCAGGCCATGGTTATCCCTGCGTTACCATTTATTTTGGTGTCCGGGTCGATGTTTCTGTTTCGGTGATTAGGCCGACTTTCTCCGTACCAGACGGATTTTTCTTCAAGATTGTGCTTCTTCGCCAATTCTGACAGGCATTGTTAATTAGTTCCCACCAGAGTGCAAATTGTTCGTCTGTTCTTGGTATTCAATCACTCTTCATCCTGATCATCTGAAAGCTGAGGCTATTCATATCGACAGGTTCACAGTGGATTGAATAGGGGCAGCTGTAACACCTCAAAATTTGCCCTCCTCTCTTGGGACTAGCTTAACATATTGCATTGCATTTCTTAGGTCATTAGTCATTAGCATGTTGCATATCATGTGGCTACATTGAGCAAGTCATTCTCCTAAGTCTTGGTCAGAAGATAGGAGGTTGAGATTCAAGCCTGGGGGTTTCATTGAATGGATCATTAGCCATCTGAGGGTTTGTGATTCAAATTAGGGTTTTTTGATTCTCAAGGAGATTGGTCTTCATCTTGGTTGGAATGATACATCATCATCATCATGGTCTTGATATCATCCAGGACATTCAAGAGATTGATCAGATACTTTGGAATTAGGGTTTTGACCACTAGTCAACCCTAATCATCTGCATTGGGCCAATCAGGGCATGGCAAGGAGATGGGGTCTATAATGGATATGGGGATCATTTCATGATTATATTGAGCTTATGGAGGCTAGGGTTTCATCATTGAGCCATTTCATCAGAGAATTGGGGCTCAACTTGATCAGTGCACAACCAAATTCATCTATCAATCAAAAAAGTCAACTGTGGTCAACTGTGCTTGATTTTATGGATTTGGAGGTGGGAGAGAGTTGGATACACTTCATTCATGTTGAAACAAGTTTCATTTGACATTTCAAACCTCAAGAATGAAGAAAATAAAGTCAGACAAAAAGTTGCCAAAAATAGAAAGTGACTTGTAATGGAAGTTTCCAAAAATGGAAAGTTTTTCACCACAAAATTACATGTCCAAAAAAGCTTCAAATGAAATTTTGTTCAACATGAAAGTTGTAGATCTTGATCTCACCTTTCCAAAAAGTCCAAGAACTTGAAATTCCCATGTATGGTTGACAAGTTATGGTCCATTCATTTTCCAAAAATGCCTATAATCAAAGTGGCCTAACTTTCACATGGAATGGCCAATTTGGGTGATTTTTCTTTGAGCAAACCACATTTCCTATGATCTTTCATGAGGCATGGTCCAATTTCATCAAAAATGGTCAAGGCAAAAAGTCAAATTTCAAGTGGACTATTTAGCATTTTTGGTGTGAGATAGTGAATTTGAGCATTACTTGGATTTTTCACACAAGACCAATTCCAACACACTCCAAATGCCAAATATGACATGTTTGAGCTGTCATTTGCTGTCATAGTGCATAATTTGGAAAGGTCATTTTTGCCCTTGCACTTAAAGTGCAAATACACTAATCAAGCCAATTTTTGCTAATGATGATTAAGGAAATGGATTAAGGAGATGGTATAAGTTGCTAATTGTAACAGAATTCATAATGACATTTCATTCTCCAAGAATTGTAACTGAATTTCCCTCCAAAACTTCACAATTCTCCAAAACTTCATCCAACATTTTTCAACATTTCTTCACCAAATCTGCATCAATCTTGATGATTCTTGATGGATTCATGCTCCATAAACCTTGAGGACAAACTGTTTTGATGAATTTGTGGCTAAAGCTTCAAGAAAGTGGACTGTTCAAAGCTTGCACAACAATGGAGTTTTGAAGATTCTTGCAATTGGTGCTGTTTCGAGCTAGCCTAATCACTCCATTCAACTTCCTCATCAATAAGCATCATCTGTTTTTGCAATTGGCCCGTGGAATCACGCTGAATCGCAACTGCCATCATCATAAGGTACATTAAGTCGCTTTAGTTCTTTAAGAACTTGCTGTGCTGCTGCTTGGTTGTGTAAACCAGTTGAGGTAGACTCTCTTGTCTCCATGTAGTCTGGAAGACCTGGCTTGTTATTTAGCCAGGCAACTGTCTGAAGTCCTCCTTAAGAGGCGATGTTTGTGATTGTTTACTTTTGTGCCAAGCAGGTAAAGACCTCTATGAGGCAATTGGCGGAACCCAAGGGATATGCAATCTATCCCCCGCTATTCTGTTGAGTCGTCCCTCTGCTCACACCACTGTGTTGACGCATTGGGACATTAACCCAAGATCTTGTACTTTGTACAGTTGTGTCAGAGTCTTGAGCGTAGAAGGGTCCCTCCATTCTGGACCCACGCTCCTTTGTCTGAAGCTCTCCCTGGCCAGGGATAAGAGCTATGAAGTCTAATCTTCACTCACCTTTCATCTGCTTCACCCTGACTCTCAATGTCAGGGTTAAGAGCGAACACTACCCTGTACAGATGACTTGCCTCGGCAGTCCACCCTTGTTTGAGCCTCACTTGACTGGATATAGTGTGTGCTATGTGAAATGTTTGTTTTATTTTGATTGATGCTTGCATGCTTGTTTTTCCTGGTTAGGATTAGCTTGTTGTTGTGCGAGTAGATAGAAACCATAACATAGGGCAATGATGCATGATAACACTAGGCTCGAGTACAGCTCCCTAGTAGTGTGTCTCCCCTTGGTTTCTGGCTAGAATTTCTTTCCCGTTCAGGGGAACTACGTCGCCCTGATCCTCATACCAGATGAGGTACGTAGGCAGGAGACCGCGCGAGGTCTCTCCGGGCAATTTTTTTCTTTTTGTGTGCGTTTGCTTGTTAATCTTCTTGTGTGTCAGGATATGGATGTAAGCCCAGCGATTGGCTGTCCGTATCCTGATTGTGTTTGTTTGGTTCGGAAGCCGATGTAAGTCCAGCGATTGGCATTCGGGTTCCAGGTTTGCCTGTGTTTGTGTGTGTCTTGTTTGGCGTGCGTGAGCCGAACTACGGCAGCTCTGATTCTCGTTCCAAACGAGATACGTAGGCATAGGATGCGATGTCCTAGCGAGCCCTCTTCCTCTTAACCCCACCTGTGTTGTTTTCGGTGCGTGTGTGTGTGATGTCTGTTTGTTTAGCAACCTTTTCTTTCTTTAGAGCGTGGATCCCGTCGAGTACGACGGACGTGAGGGGTGTTAATACCTTCCCCTTGCGTAACCGACTCCCGTACCCTTTCTCTCTGGTCGCGAGACCATTTCCTTTCCAGGTTTACTCTGAGCGTTTCCTCTCCCTCTTTTGGGATAAATAACGCACGGTGGCGGCTCTGTGTTGTTTTTGTTTTAGCTCGCCGGTTGTTTTTCGCGGATGCGACAACCATGTGTTGATGTATTCGGGGTCAAGAATACCAAAAGGTTTATGACTAGAGAAGTTTCTGATAAAGATATCTTCTAACTTGTAGAAGTGTTAGAATGAGAATCATATAAACATCATATGCTTGAGTCAGAGTCTAGTTTTACATTAGAGATGAGAAGCACAGGTTCAAAGTCATTTTGGGCAATCTGCCATATTAAAATTTTTTAGAATAAAGAGAAATCTATCTTCGGCTAAGGGTTTTGTAAAGATATCGGCCCATTAATGGTCTGTATCAATAAATTTTAAAACAATTGTCCCTTTCGGAACATAATCTCTAATAAAGTGGTGTTTAATTTCTATGTGCTTCGCTCTAGAATCTAAAATTGGATTCTTACTTAAGCAAATAGCAGTAGTATTATTACAAAAGATAAGAATGTTACTCTCATATATATGAAAGTCCTCAAGTTGATTCTTCTTCTGCAAAGTGAAGCTGAGATATATTCTGCTTCTGTAGTTGATAGTGCAATGGTTGATTGTCTTTTCCTTGCCCATTAGATGAGGTTTCCTCCCAAAAACTGTCAGTTCCCAAATGTGCTTTTGCATTCTAACCTATCTCCAGCATAGTCTGCATCACAATACCCAGAGAGCCTGTACTCTAATGTTTTCTTTTACATCAAGCCAAGATTAGGTGTTCCTTTCAGATACCTAAGGATTCTCTTAACAACAGTTAAGTGAGATTCCCTTGGATCTGACTGAAATTTAGCACACAGATATACGCTGAATAATATATCAAGACGAGAAGCAGTCAGATAAAGGAGAGAGCTTATCATACCACAATAGAGTTTCTGATAAACCTTTTGACTTACCTCTTCCTTCTCCAGAATGCAAGTAGGATGCATGGGAGTCTTGGTTGGCTTGCATTCTGACATGTCAAATTTCTTCAGAAGATTTTTTATGTATTTGCTTTGATAGACATATGTGGCTTCTGATGTTTGATTGATTTGAATGCCCATAAAGAACTTTAGTTCTTGCATTAAGCTCATTTCAAATTTTGTCTGCATTAACTCAGAAAATTCTTGTCAAACAGAGGGGTTAGCAGAACCAAATATTATATCATCAACATAGATCTGACAAATCATAATATTGTTTCTAATATTTTTGCAAAAGAGAGTAGAGTCCACTTTGCCTCTGATAAAATCATTTTCCAGAAGAAATGAACTAAGTCTTTCATACCAAGCTCCAGGAGCTTGTTTCAGATCGTAAAGAGATTTCTTAAGTTTGAAAACATGTTCTGGAAGTTTTGAATTTTCAAAGCCAGGAGGTTGATGGACATACACTTCTTCAGAAATGTAACCATTCAGAAACACACTTTTGATGTCCATTTGATATAATTTAATAGAATAATTAACAACAAAGGATACAAGGAGACAAATAGATTATAACCTCACGACTGGAGCAAAGGTTTCATTATAGTCAATTCCTTTTTGTTGACTATAACCTTGTGCCATCAACCGTGCTTTGTTCCTGACAACTTCACCCTTTTCATTTAGCTTTTTTCTATAAACCCATTTAGTTCCAACCACATGGATTCCCTTGTGTCTTGGTACAAGATCCCAAATGTCATTTCTGGAAAACTGATCAAGTTCTTCTTTCATTTCCAGAATCTAGTCTTTATCTTAAAGAGCTTCTTCATGGGACGTTGGCTTTATCAGCGATACTAGTCCCATAAGTGTTTCTTCAGAAACTTTGAATGTTGATCTTGTTCTGACAGGTTCATCCTTGTTTCCCAGAATTAGTTCTTTAGAAACATTATGCCTATTCCTTTGTCTTTTCTGATTGATTGTGGGTTCAGGTGCTTCTGAAGTTCCTCTTTCAGCTTCTTCAGAATCATTTGCCTTTTTGTCAAAACCTACAAGTGTGATCTCCAGATCTGCAAATTTCTCAATTGGCTTTGACTTTTCAGAGTCAAGCTTATCATCAAATCTGACATGAATTGATTCTTCCATAATTTTTGTTTCTGTATTGTATACTTGATATCCTTTAGAACATTCTGAGTATCCCAACATAATACACTTTTGTGCCTTAGAGTCAAACTTGTTCAGATTGCCTTTAGTGTTCAAAATAAAATAAGAGCATCCAAAAGGATGAAAATAAGTAATGTTTGGTTTTCTTCCTTTGCACAGTTCATAAGGAGTCTTCTCGAAAATAGGTCTGATGGAGATTCTACTTTAAATGTAACATGTTATATTCACAGCTTCTGCCCAAAAGTGCTTAGCCATATTAGTCTCATTGATCATGGTTCTGGCCATTTCTTGGAGAGTCATATTCTTCCTTTCTACAACTCCATTTTGTTGTGGAGTTCTAGGACAGGAGAAATCATGGGATATTCCATTAGAGTCAAAAAGTTCTTCAAAAAGTTTGTTTTCAAATTTGCCACCATGATCACTTCTGACTCTGATAATCTTAGAGTCATATTCATTTTGCACTTTTGAACAGAAATTGGTGAACATAGAATATGACTCATTCTTGTGCCTTAAGAATTTCACCTATGTCCAACGACTATAGTCATCAATAATGACAACTCCATACTTCTTACCATTTACTGACACAGTCTTAATAGGTCCAAAAAGATCAATATGTAGAAGTTCAAGAGGTCTGGAGGTGGAAACAACATTTTTGGTTTTGAAAGTGGTTTTAGAAAAATTCCCTTTCTGACATGCTTCACAAAGAGCAGCTGAAAAAAACTTCAGCTTAGGCATGCCTCTGACTAACTCAAGTTTATTTAGTTGAGAAATCATCCTCAAGCTAATGTGACCCAAGCGTCTATGCCACACACATTGCTCTTCATTGATAGACATCAAGAATTTCAAGTTTTGGTTTTTCAAATCTGAAAGTTTTATTTTATAAATGTTGTTCTTCCTCTTTCCAATGAAAAGGATTATGCCATTCTTCTGATTGACAACCTTGCACATTTTTTGATTAAAAATAATATCATAACCGTTATCACTTAATTGACTTATGGATAACAAATTATGCATTACTCCTGCAACATAAAGAACATCAGAAATAGAGGGAAGAGATCAATTACCAACTGTTCCAGATCCTCTGATTCTTCCTTTCTGATCTCCTCCAAAACCCACAAATCCAACATCTTTAAGTTCCAGGTCTTAGAACATATGCTTTCTTCCCGTCATGTGTCACGAGCATCCAGAGTCCAGGTACCATGACTGGAGTTTTATTTCTGCTGCATAGGATATCTGCAACGTACACTATTTTATCTTTTGGTACCCAGAATCTTTTGGGTCCTTTAGGATTAGTTTTCCCATAGTTTCTGAGAACTTTGGGTTTTCTAGTGTTACTGAACTTCTGTGTCTGTGCCGATGTATAATGGTAAGAAAAAAGGAGATTTTGGTTTATTTTCTATAGAAGGTTTTTGATCATCGTCATCATAGTCATAACCAAATCCTCTTTTTCTATTATGACTTATACCATAGATCATAGAAGCCATTTTTCTTCTATCAATGTTGTTGTTTAGAAATTTCTGAAAGGCTTTATCTTATTTGTACATAATAGTGTCAAAAGTACATGGAGCTTTGGAAAGAGTTTCCTCAAGTTTTAAACATCTCTTAGTTGAAAAATCTTTTTCTCTTTCAAGAATAAAATTATTTTCTTTAAGTTCAGAAACTTCTTTCTCAAGGTTATCACACTCTTCAACAGTCTCCTCATGAACCTTTTTCAGGTTCTTGAATTTCTGTCGAAGCTTCTGATACAAGCTCAGAGATTCTGACAAACACGATTCAAGATCAGAGCGAGAAAAGTCAGAGGATACCTCTTCAAAGTCAGACTCTGTTTCAGACGAACTTCTAGAGGTAGTGGACATGAATGCTATGTTTGCTTGCTCCTCTTCAGAATTAGATTATGAAGCTTCAGATTCAAATTCGTCCCATGTTTCCATGAGTCCTTTCTTCTTTGCTTTGAATGAGTTCTTCTTGAAACTATCTTTTCTGGATCTATCCTTCTTTAGCTTTGGACAGTCATTTTTGTAGTGTCCAGGCTCCTTGCATTCATAACATGTTACTTCCTTGTTGGGTCTACCTCTGGAGGTTAAATCTGGACGGTCTCCCTTCTGTCTGGGCTTTCTGAAGTTGTTTTGTCTTTTTCTCCAGAGTTGTTTGATTCTTCTGGGAAGAAGAGATAATTATTCTTCATCATCAGAATCTTTATTCTCAGAGTCATCAACTTTTTCCTCTTCAGCTTGAAAGGCTTTGTTCCTTTATGGATTTCTTCTTTCTTATCTAGACTTTAAAGAGACAAATTTGCTCTTCTTTTGAGGTTCCTTTTCTTCTAGCTTTATTTCATGACTTCTGAGAGAGCAGATAAGTTCTTTAAGACTTATGTTGTTCAGATCCTTGGACAACTTCAGAGTAGTAACCATAGGTCTCCACTTCTTGGGAAGACTTCTGATTATCTTCTTGATATGATCTATTGTAGTATATCCTTTGTCCAAAACCTTGAGTCATGTAACCAAGGTTTGGAACCTTGAGAACATCACTTCAACAACTCCATCATCTTCCATTCTGAAGGATTCATACTTATGGATTAAATCTAGAGCCTCAGTCTCTTTAACTTGGTTGTTGCCTTCATGCGTCATTTTCAAGGAGTCAAAAATATCTTTGGTTGTTTCCCTGTTGGTTATCTTCTCGTACTCGTTGTAGGAAATAGTGTTTAACATAATGGTTATGGCTTTGTGGTGATTCTTGAAATCACGCTTCTGATTGTCACTCATTCTGCTTCTTGGAATATGAATACCAATTGCAGAGATAGGTAGTTCATAACCATTTGTAACCATATCCCAGAGATCAGTATCATAGCCTAGGAAGAAACTCTCAATTCCATCCTTCCAGTAATCAATTTTTTCTCCATCAAAAACTGGAGGTTTTGCATTGTAGCTATCTCTTTCATTTGTTGGCCATGAAGTTTTTCTCACCCTGGGTCTCTCTACACGGTTAAGTGTTTGATTCAAAAATCAATAATAGAGCCTAAGCTCTAATACCAATTGAAGGTAGAGAAAAACAAGAAGGGGGGGGGGGGTGAATTGTTTTCACATGAATTAAAATAATTTTACAACAACACACACATAATAAATAATAACAACACAAACAATTTATCCTGGTTCGCTTGAAATTCAAAGCTACTCCAGTCCACCCGACTAAGGTGATTTCTCCTTCAACGAGGACTTAATCCACTAATCTCAATAGATTATAAAAGTTCGTCTAACAGTTCAACAACCTCTTAACCCTCTCAAGTCTACAGACCTAAACAAGTCACTTGAGGAATCAAAAGCAATTACAAAAATTACAAAGTGTTTTGCTAGATGCTTCTAGATAAGCAGTGTAGACACAATTTTAGACCAGGGAAAAATATTCATACAATATTGAGCAACAACTCTTACATGGAAACTATTTCTTACAACAATAGTGGTGAAGGAATAATCAAAGTATAATAATGTTGTTGTATCAAAGTTGTGTGTTTCAGCAAGTGGTGAGGAAGCCTTTATATAGCACTTGAGATGATGTTGTTGGGGGGAAGTCAATGAATATTTTGTGCCAGCTGTGGGAGATAAATGTAGTAAATTTCTTGTCCTTTCCATAGCAGTCTTGGAACATAATTGAATGTTTCTTTAAAAGGATTGTACTACAATTTGAATGCTTCCAGCTTAAGTTTTTGACCAGGTGACATCTGATGGCGTATTTTTGAGCATGTGTCAAAGTGAGGTGAGCATGATTAGAGTCTTCAAATATCTCTTCCAGATTTTTCATATATTTCTTGCAGATTCTTCAGATAGAGTTCTTAGAATCAGATCATTAGGGCTTGAACTTCAGAGTCAAATTCTTTAGGTGATTGCTCCTCAGATGCATTCTGTTCAGAGTCAGATATGATTTCTCTTTATGTTGGGTCAATGCTTCTGGACTAATTCAGATGTTGGATATTCGTTTCTTTATAATCAGAAGGTGACTTATCAGAGTCATTTTAACTTAGAAACCTGCACACTTAAGAAAATTGTTAGGGTATCAAATTGTTTCATTCTTTGTTATCATAAAAACTTAGAGATATATTGTAGAATTAAAATCTTTGTTTCATTCTTTGTTATCATAAACACTGGAGACCATGACGGTCTCCCTGTGACCCTGCAAATAACCGTTAACTGACCTAGAAGCATGACAAGCAACCCGTCACGCTGTTGGAACATTGTGCATGTTCCCAAGAAAGATGGAAAAGTCCGCATGTATGTTGATTATAGAGATTTGAACAAAGCTAGTCCGAAAGATGGTTTCCCTCTGCCACACATTGACATGTTGGTGGATAATACAGCTAAATTCAAAGTCTTTTCGTTTATGGATGGATTTTCCTGTTACAATCAGATCAAGATGGCACCTGAATATATGGAGAAGACCATATTCATTCCACCCAGGGGAACATTCTGTTATAGAGTGATGCCTTTCGGTTTAAAGAATGTTGGTGCAATGTACCAGAGAGCTATGACCACTCTTTTTCATAATATGATGCATAAAGAGATTGAAATTTATGTTGATGATATGATTGCCAAATCAAGTGATGAAGAAGAACATGTTGAGCATTTGTTGAAGTTATTCCAGCGTTTGAGGAAGTATAAACTCCACTTGAATCCCAATAAGTGTACTTTTGGTGTTCGTTATGGTAAGTTGTTGGGCTTTATTGTCAGTGAGAAGGGTATTGAAGTTGATCCTACCAAGGTTAAAGCAATATAAGAAATGTCTGCGCCCAAAACTGAGAAGCAAGCCATAGGTTTTCTTGGCCGCTTGAACTATATCTCAAGATTTATATCGCGTATGACTGCCACATTTGCGCCTATTTTCAAGCTTTTTCAGAAAGATCAGTCTTGTGATTGGACCAAGGGCTGCCAGAAAGCTTTTGATAGTATCAAGGAGTATCTGCTTGAGCCTCCGATTATGTCTCCGCATGTTGAAGGAAGACCGTTAATCATGTATTTGACTGTTCTTGATGAGAGTATGGGTTGTGTTCTTGGTCAGCAAGACGAAACTGGAAAGAAATAATATGAAATTCACTACCTCGATAAGGAATTCACCGACTGTGAGACTCAGTATTCTATGCTTGAAAAGACTTATTGCGCATTGGCTTGGGCTGCTAAGCGTATGTGCCAGTATATCTTAAATCATACTACTTGGTTAATATCCAAAATTGATCCAATCAAGCACATTTTTGAGAAGCCTGCTTTAACTGGGAGAATTGCCCGTTGGCAGATGTTGTTATCTGAGTATGATATTGAATACCGATCTCAAAAAGTGATCAAATGTAGTATCTTGGCTGACCATTTGGCTCACCAACCAATTAAAGATTATCAGTCAGTGCAGTATCATTTTCCTGATGAAGATATTTTGTACTTGAAAATGAAAGATTGTGATGAACCATTGCTTGAAGAATGGCTAGAACCTGGTTCCCGTTGGGGCATGGTATTTGATGGAGTTGTTAATTCATATGGTAATGGCATTGAGGAAGTGATTATTACTCCTCAAGGCACTCATTTTCTGTTTATAGCTAGATTGACCTTCAAGTGTACAAATAATATGGCTGAGTATGAAGCTTGCATTATGGGGCTCGAAGAGGCCATTGATCTCAGAATCAAGTATCTTGACGTCTATGGAGATTCTGCTTTGGTTGTGAATCAGATCAAGGGTGAATGGGAGACGAATCAACCCGGTTTGATACCATACAAAGACTATGCAATGAGGATTTTAACTTTCTTTACAAAAGTTGAGTTTCATCATGTCCCTCGAGATGAAAACCGGATGGTAGATGCTCTTGCAGTGTTGGCTTCAATGATTGTGGTAAAGTTTTGGAATGAAGTTCCCAACTTGATTGTAATGCGTCTTGATAGGTCAACTCATGTGTTTGCTGTTGAAGAGGTCAAGGATGAAAAGCCATGGTATTTTGATATTAAGTGTTTCCTCCAAAGTAAGATTTACCCGCTTGGGGCATCTTTGAAAGATAAGAAGACTTTGAGAAGATTAGCTGGAAACTTCTACCTGAACGGTGATGTGCTTTACAAGAGAAACCTCGATATGGTTTTGCTCAGATGCATGGATAAACACGCAACAGACATGTTGATGATTGAAGTCCATGAAGGTTCCTTTGGTACTCATTCCAATGGACATGCTATGGAAAAAAAGATGTTGAGAGCAGGTTACTATTGGATGACAATGGAATCTGATTGTTGCAAGTTTGTGAAGAAATGCCACAAGTGTCAAATTTATGCAGATAAAATTCATGTTCCTCCAACACTGTTGAATGTCATTTCCTCTCCATGGCCCTTCTCCATGTGGGGAATTGATATGATTGCCATGATTGATCCCAAAGCTTCAAACAGAAGTCATTTCATTCTGGTGGCTATTGATTACTTCACAAAGTGGGTTGAAGTGGCATCGTATGCAAATGTAACCAAGCAAGTTGCTGTAAAGTTTATCAAGAATCATATTATATGCCGATATGGTGTGCCTAGTAAGATCATTATTAATAATGGATCAAACTTGAACACTAATATGGTGGAAGCTCTTTGCAAAGACTTCAAGATTGCACACCATAATTCTTCTCCCTACAGACCTAAGATGAATGAGGCTGTTGAAGTTGCAAATAAGAACATCAAGAAGATTATTCAAAAGATGGTTGTGGCGTATAAGGATTGGCATGAGATGCTCCCATTCGCTTTGCATGGATACCGTACATGCATCCGCACTTCAACTAGGGCAACCCCTTTATCACTTGTTTATGGTATGGAAGTTGTGCTCCTAGTAGAGGCTGAGATCCCATCACTGCGTGTCTTGATGGAAGCCAAGTTGATTGAAGTTGAATGGTGTCAGACCAGATATGATCAGTTGAATTTAATTAAAGAGAAGAGATTGACTGCCATGTGTCACGGCCAGTTGTATAAGTAGAGAATGAAAAAGGCATTTGATAAGAAGTTCAGGCCTCATGTGTTTAGAGAAGGTGACCTTGTGCTCGAGAATATTTTGTATTTCAAACCTGATGCTAGGGGCAAATAGACTCCTAATTATGAAGGCTCATATGTTGTTAAGAGAGCCTTTTCAGGCGGTGCTTTGGTTCTTACAACTATGGATGGGGAAGAGTTCACTCGCCCTGTAAATGTCGATGCAGTCAATAAATACTTCGCCTAAAAAGAAAAGAACAACCCGCTAAGTTGAAAACTTGAAAGGGAGACTTAGGCAAAATGAGCCTCTCGGTGGATTGAAAACCCGAAAGGGCGATCCAGGCAAAAGTTAGAGACATAAAACAGAAATTTATCCCGCTAGATTGAGTACCCCGCCTTGGGACAATCTGGGCAAAAATTAGGGATTATGGCAAGTAACTACATTCAGTTAGAGCAGTTTTGAGCAAGTCATTTGGTTCTGATTCGTCATTTCTCAACCAGAGCCAAGAGCACAGTGGACGTTGGAGTCAGTAGGGAGAGTAGTGATCATTGTATTTAATGTATCCCTTTTCCATGTAAATTATCATTTTCAACTTTGTAAAGGTCCATGGAGTCTTGTCATTTACAGACTACCATTCTATTAAATAAAGTTGAGCTTTTTATCCAATTGTTTCTACTCTTATTTATTTTAGCTAAATAAAATTGAATTTTTGTGATGATAATTTCGAAAAAAATTAATAAATTAAAATCATTTTTCTTAAAAATATGAACACAATCACTTTAAAAGCAATTGATTTCAGTAAAGGGATATCAACAACAATCCAAGAACAGGTAAGTCTTGAAATGCGGAGCCTTGTTGGTCTCCCTCAAGTATTTGGTTGGGAGATAATTCCCAAACAATTCATCGTTTATCCCTAGTAAAGTTGAACTTGTGATCAATCCCTTTTTCAAATTTTCCCAGCTGAGTTGAAGGCTCGCATCCTCAGTAATTTGGCTTAGACCCCATGCAGAGTTTTGTCTCCTGTAATCCCCGGCTGAGTCCATCTTCAGATATCAAAGATATCTGATTCTCGGCAGTGTTTGGTCTTGAGCAATGTTTGATTTTGTCCCATGCGAGGTTGTCCCCCATTTGGTATGGTGTTAGCCTAAAATTCCCCACAGAGTTGACAACTTGGATCCTCAGCAGATCTTTTTTTCCTTTCCCCGGCCAGGTTGAGTTATTCAAAGCCGAATTATTGGTGTTCATCCCCATCATTTTTTTCTTCATTTGGTGTTTCCATCTTGTTGAGATTAGCCGAGTGTTGCAGTGGTGATTCAAATCTGTGATATTTGTATCCTTTGTGTTGTTTTGTCAACATAATCATAATCATATACATACATATTTATGCATAAAGCACATCATCAGATATTTCATTATACATTTTTTTATGCATTTGATTTCCTTATTCTGATCCCCTGCTACGACGATATTATTTCCCCATGCAGATTTGGTGCGTATGTCCTCTTTCAATGGTAAAGTGTCAGCCCATTAAGCAGAAAGAATTTAACCTTTCTCTTTTACCCACTGAGTTATTACCTCGTGGATGATTATTGTTTCAATTTCCTCCCCAGTTAATTATCTGGATGGAACCACTCCCCTTGAGTTATATCCTCATTTGGGTTGAGTCCTTGTTTGATCGTTTCTTTCTAGCTCTTACCTAGATATATACTTTTGGTAAGTTATTACCCAGTCACTGGTAATGTTCTTCTCGATTTTTGAGTATATTACTTTTGCCTAATACCCGGTAAAATGTAATCTACTTCCTTTGCTTTCTCCAGCGGATTCATTTTCACGTTTCCCCAGGCAGTCTATCATTGATATGTTCATCCTAACCGATGACAAATATTCTTCCTTTGTAGTTTTCTACCTAGTAAACAGGTAGTTGTAATCCCTATTTTATTTCCCAGGGGGTTAATCCTTGATATGTTCGTCTTAACCGATGACGGATTTCCTCTTCTTTGCGATCTTCTAGCCTGTAACCGGTAGTTGTAAATCCTGCTTTCCCCTACTGGGTCTATCCTTGATATGTTCATTTTAACCAGTGACGAATATTCTCTCTTTGGTTTTCTATCCAGTAACTGATAGATATAATTCCTATTTTTTTCCCGTCAGTCTATCCTTGATATGTTCATCCTAATCGATGACGAATATTCTTCCTCTGAGTCTATCTTTGATATGTTCACTTTAGCCGATGATGGATATTCTCTTTCTTTGGTCTTCTGCCCAGTAACCGGCAGTTATAAATCCTATTTTTCCCAGCAGGTTGTTCTTACCCAGTAACCGGTAACGAATGCACCTCCTATTTCTCAGCGAGTCATCCTTGATATGTTTACCCTAATCGATAACGAATGTCTCCCTGTCAGAGTATATTATCTTCCTACCCAGTAACTGGTAATAGATAATGTACTTCTGGTACTCCTACGTTGAAGTTCATTCTTCCCCAGTTGAGTTTGGGTGCGTATTTCCTTGGTGAAGTCGCCAATCCTCTGTTTGGTTCGGGTATTTTAGTTTTATTTTGATTTACCCATTTCTCCTGCGGATTTTCCCTTTATCCCCAACCGAGTGCTTCCATTGATTTATTTTCATGGAATTCTTCTCGTATCTTCAGCAGTTTTTAAGTCGTAGTCAGGCCTACGCACAACATTTTTATCCCCCAGAGTCTTTGTCCCCCCCCAGTGAGTGTTCCTTACAGAATGCATTTTGCTACTGTGGACTTTCAGTCTCTCTGGATTCTTTTCCTTTGTGGCAATATTTTCCCCATAGAGATTATTTTTAACATTCATATCATATGCATCATGAGGTCTCTTAGGGACCAAAATTTGTTTCTATTGTTATTATTTAAGTTCGTTCTACTGAGTTGATATGAAGATTTTAACCTTCACATTCTTAGTTAGAATGTCCTTAAATAGGGGCAGTTGTACGACCCCAATTTTGACCCTAAGATCCCTCATGATATCTCATCATATGCATTGGCTCAGGGATCACACATTGGTATCCTCTTTACCCCTTATTCATTGGGTTTGCATTAGGAGATATCACCAAGCATATTTTGATTGTATCATACTTTTTTTCATTATTTACTAACAAAAATTCCAAAAATATGTCAATGTATAGTTTGTTGCTTTTGTAGGCAGTGTGTGTAATCACCCATGCTCCATCAAGCTCATATCTAGAGTTTAAGACCCTCAATGCAAGGAGATCAATTAAGAGATGGTTTACATTGGCTCTAAACACCATATATGGATCCCCATGATCTTCACATATCATTTTGATCAAGAAATCATCAAGAGTTTGAAGCTTGTTTGCCTTGAAAGCCCTAATTCATCTAGGTATCTTGTGTGACTTCCTCAGCAAGTTTCTTCATCATTTGATCAATTATTTCAAGGTATACTTCATGTTACATCATATTACATCATATTACACATATATTATCCCCCCATGAGTCCCAAATATCAAGAGAATGTCAAGTTTGCAAGTTGGTTCATGATGGTTGACCAAAGAAAGTCAACTAGTTAAAACTGGGGTTCCCTAGACCATATCTCCTACAATTGTTGTCATATGAAAATGATTCTAAGATAAAAGTTACTCCTTTTAACATTACTAACAACTTTCATGTTGAAGTCAATATCTAGTTTTTCTTTAAAAGTCACTTTTTATGGTGAAAGATTATAGGTCATTTTGTCTAAACCCTAGTTAGGAGGTCAACTTCCAAGGATCACAACTTGCTCAATTTTTATGATATTAAATCCATTCAAGTTCCATGATCTAATTCAATATTTCCTCTCCAACTCTTATGTTTGAAAGAAGTTAAAATCCAACTTTCAAATTCATGTGCCAAGAGGAAACATTATAGGTCATTTTGGGTCATTACCATTGAACAAGTGATTTTCCTCAACTTCTAAAATGTATAACTCCTTCATGAAAAATCCAAATGAGGTGAAATTTGTGACCAAATTTAATAGTTTTTAAAGATCTACAACTTTGATGAAGGAACTATTTCCATTTGAAGTCCATAGAAAACGTTATTCAAGGTGGAAGAAATGAACATTTGGCTTAGTACTTAGAAAATTTTCAAATATGTTTGATTTCCCAAACTTCCACCTCAAAATTCATCATGATCCAAGATTCAAATAGAAAAGTGTTCAAAATGAAAGTTGTTCCCCTTGATCTCACCTTTCCAAAAAGTCCAAGATTATCTCATTTGGATAAAATTGAGGGACTTGCGCATGGCTTCTTTGTGGGATTTGTTTTGGCAAGTTTTGGATTCAAGTGATCATTCCTCTTTGCATGCTTCCATGTAATGACTTCAACATCAATTTCACACAAATTGGAGATGGGTTGCATTATTCCTTAGGCCCAAATCATTACTCATGCATCCATGCAACTTGGTTTCCAATTTTGGCAAAATTTCAAGTGGTGCAAAAATCAATCTCATTGCCTATTTAAACAAGCTCATGGCTTCAGAAATGAAGAGAACACCTTGCCCAAGCTTTGCCAAGAGAACTCAGACCCTCACACCATAGAATTTCTTGAGGATTTCATTGAAATCGAGTTTGAATTTCACCTTCTGTTTTGAAGTTCAAACTCCAAGAATTCATTGCCTTTTCCATCTCAATTGATCACTGCAAGCAAGAGGAGAAATAATTAAGAAAATCCAGATCAAGATCAAGCTGAATTGAAGCTACTCGAAGGTGAAATTTCAGAAAATTCAGAAACTTCATCTCTTCGATTCTCTCTCAATTCTTCACTATTCTTTGTGAACTTTGGTTGGCTGAAATCCTATCAATGTAGGCAACAAGATTGAGTTGCTTTAAGGTCAAATCGAAGCAACTCAGTTCATGATCCTCAAAATTCAAATCCATGTATCTTTTTATATACTTGAAATTGGAGAAAATTAAGGTCAGATTCGAGCTTCTGAGCATTTTCTCTTTGAAATAGTGTCCTTGTTTTTCGTTTTTCATGAAGTTGAGGTTGGACTAGTCTGGTGGTGATCACGGAGAAGATGGTCGGAGCTAGGGCTCTGATGGTGCGTTGGTAAATCCCAAGCCATCTGATCTGGTCCAAACGTTTTAATCTCGGCCTTTGGTTGTGATTATCACGCGTGTGGCGCTTTGACTCAGGTCTTTGGTGGATAGCGCGCGCGTGGCCACCAGATCTGCCACCTCAAATAATGAGGGAGATCTGATGGGCCTTGTTTTTTGTATTTTCTGATTTTTCATTTAATTGCTTTATTTTGTTTAATTCATAATAATTTCATTTTTAATCCAAAAAATATGGGACTTTCACCAAAAATCTTTAAATATTCTTCTCTTTAATTTACTAAGTTAAAATTATTTTTTGGATTAATTTTGATATTTTTCATGAATTAAATGTTTTTGTGCATATTTTTAATTATTTAAAAATATTTCTAACTTTTCAAAACTGATGGATTTTTTTGTCTAAGGTCCTTTGACCTTGTTTGACTTAGGATAAATCTCTCGGCCATTTATTTGGTGTTTTGAAGAGGTTTTAGGTTTTGACCAAACTAATTTGTATTTTAATGGATTTTTTTAATTGATTTTTATTTGATTAATTGTGTAAAAATTATGTTTGACTATTTGTTTGGGCCTTGGTCAAGGTTGATTTGACTTTTGTTGAATTAAAATCATTGGATTTAGAGGATTGATGAAATGTATATTTCATCTCCCAAAATGAATGAATGATTTTAATTTGATAAAATTCCTCCCATGACCAATTTGTGTTTCTCTCATCCCCCCCCCCCCCCCCTTCATCTTCATCCCTATTCTTGCCATTCCTTTCATTAACCAATGAAATCTCAAATATCCTAAGGCTAATTGGTTCATCAATGACCTTATGTCAGATGAACCAATACAAGTATGGATGAGATAGGTCCATCCATTTTGGTCTTTTCTTTTAGTATGTGGTATGTTTTAGGAGTTTGGTTCATCATACCAAGTCTATAACATGTATTAACACCTAAATTTGTATTACCCGACCTCAGATATTGTGACTTCTACATAAGTTCAATTACGATTGCTTAACATGGAGTTAAATTTGATCCTAAAGGCATAGCATTCTAGTAAGTGAGATTGTAAGTCTCCCATCTTTCGTGGTATTATATGAAAACTTGACCTTTTTTCCTTCCTATGGAAGATGTCTTGGTTCAAGGATTCATGCTTGTGAATAGATGGTTGAGTGTTCTCCAAAGAATGACTTAATCAATAAAAAAACAAAACACCACTAACACTTAACTAACATTTGACTAACTCTTATTAATATTGTTTTACTTTCAAGTCATTTACTTTATGCAATTTAATTTTTAGTCATTTATCATTCATTGCTATTTACATTTCATTTAATTTGTTTATGTTTATGCCATTTTCACTTTGCTCATTTGAGCCATATATTGTGATTGTATATATTTGTTTGTGCATTTTGATTTTGTTTGTGGTCTTAGGACCTTAAAACATCTAATAAACAACAAAAACCCTAAATAAATGTTTGGTGGACTGTTGATCTTGATCTGAACTTTTGGACTTAGAACTAGGTAACATTCCCTGTGCAAAAAGGACTTGGCCAATGCCAACATTCTGAGACCAAGTTATTATGAACTGAACCTTCATTTGATGCAAGTCTTGGGATTAATCTGCTACTTCGTCTTGGTGCTAATTGTTATTTTGTTCTTGTGTCTGATGCTTTGTTCTGAGTTGACCAAAGAATATTTCATCTGATACATGGGGAGACAAAGAAGACTACTAGCTATGGAGTTGCTTGCTTGGATATGACTATCTTTATTTGATGCCTTGATCTTCATGATGTCTGATATAGATAATTGCTTGTTGATTATTCTTGATTCAAAGTCCAAAGGAAAATGGGTTTTCTATATGACATTCTTGTCTATTGGATTGCATCCCACTGGTCAGATCTTTTCAACTCTTAACATTTAACTTTATGCTTAGGATTAGTCTCTTCATCTCCTCCCACTTCTTAAATTTCAAATCTCTCCCCCCTTTCAAAAACTTTCTTTGCTTGTGATTTCAAACTTAGACCTTATTTCAAGTAGAAACTTTGGCCTTATGCCATTCAATTTTTGAACTTCATTTTCTTAAATCAAACTTGTAAGTAAATCTAGTCATATTGACTTAAATATTCAAAAGATAAAAAGTACTAATAACCTCATTCATACTTTTGGGCGTTTTGTGCCTTTCTCATTAACCTTATGTTAAAAACAACTCACTCACTTTGAAATTGTTACCACAAACTATGAGGTTTTGATCCCTCATTTTCACATTGGTACGTGGACACAAGTCCGAAGGTTTTGTCAAACACAAAAATATAATCAATGGATTCTTTTCTCATCCCCATACTCTATTTTTCTCAAACATCATTTTATACCATAAACACATACACACATAAAAAAGGGCTTCCTAAGAGTACCTAGGACACTTTGGGTGCTAACACTTTTCCTCTGTGTAACCAACCCCCTTACCTGTAATCTCTGGAATTTTATTAGTTTTGATTTGAAAACTTCTTATCTTTGGGTTTTGTTCGTACTTTTCCCTTTTCCTTTGGAAACAATAAAAGTGCGGTGGCAACTCTAGTTTTATTGACGTTAAGCTTATCCATAACTTAGTAGTCATGGATTTACCGCTACATATGGCAACCCTATCTTAGGGTCGACCATTTTCCACTTTGGTTGATTTTACCCCCTATAGTTCAGAGACTTGAACCATTTTCCCTTGGGTACATTTTCTGGGGGCTATAAGTTCTATGATGGGGCTTGTAAGACCCCAATTTTGACCCTAAGATCCCTCATGCTATCTTATCATATGCATTAGCATTGGGATCACAACTTGGCATCCTCCTTACCCCTCATTCATTGGGTTTGCATTGGGAGAGATCAAAAAACACATTTGATTGTATCATACTTCATTTTTCTTTGTTTACTAACCAAAATACCAAAAATATGTCATTGTATAGTTTAACTCTTTTGTAGGTAGTGCACATGCTCACCTGTGTCCTATTAAGTATCATATATGGATCCCCATGATCTTCGCATATTATTTTGATCAAGAAATCATCAAGAGTTTGGAGTTGGTTTGCCTTGGAAACCCTAACTCATCTCGGTATCTTATGTGACTTCTTCAATAAGTTTCTTCACCAATTGGTCAAATATTTAAAGGGATACTTCACATTTCATCATCTTATGCATATATGATCCTCCATGAGTCCTAAAAGTCAAGAGAATATCAAGCTAGCAAGTTGGTTCATGGTGGTTGACCAGAGGAATTCAACAGGTCAAAATTGGGGTTCCCTAGACCCAATCTCCTACAATTTTTGTCATATGAAAATGATTACAAGAGAAACGTTACTCTTAATGACATTCCAAACAAATTTCATATTGAGGTCAAGAGCTAGTCTTGCTTGTAAAGTCATTTTTTATGGTGAAAGATTATAGGTCATTTTGTCTAAACCCTAATTATGAGGTCAATTTCCCAAGACCATAACCTGCTCAATTTTTATGAGATGAAAGCCATTCAAGTTTAATGATCAAATTCAAGATGTCTACTTCAACTTTGATGTTTGGAGGAAGTACAAATTCAACTTGAAAATACATGTGATAAAAGGAAACACTATAGGTCATTTTTGGCCAATACCATTGAACAAGTGATTTTCCTCAATTTTAAAAATGCATAACTCCTTCATGTTAAATCCTAATGAGGTCAAGTTTGTGACCAATTTGAAGGAATTTGAGAGAGATACAACTTTTATGAAGGCACGTTTTTCATTTGAAGTCCATAGAAAAAGTTACTCAAGGTGGAAGAAGTGAACATATGGCTTGGTACTTAGAATTGTTTTTGATATGTTTGATTTTCCAAACATCCACCTCAAAATTCATCATGATCCAAGATTCAAATGAAAAAGTGTTAAACATGAAAGTTGAAGGACCATTTGGAAGATTTGAAGTTCCACTTTTCATACATGATTGCATGGCCTTTCCACGTGATTTTTGCATGGCTTACACATAATTTTGGACCTAAGTGCATCATTTGATGGGCCTATCACACGCCCATGCAAGCGTGCAAGTGAGATTTCCAACTTTGGACAAAAATGGAAGTGTGCAACTATCAATCTCCTTGGTTATAAATAGAATTCGTCTTGCTCCGAATTAAGGACCCTGGCGCGCAAGCTTTGAATTAGCAACCCTAAACCCTCACATTCAAAGGATAAGCTTGAGGATTTTCTTTGAACATCGAGTTTGAATCTCTCACTATTTTTGAGATTGAAACTCCAAGAGTCCTTCCTTCTCTTTGATCCATTTTCACTCCATCAAGCATCTGAAGCAAGGCCAAGCATAATTGAGAGCAAGATCGTGCCAATCTGAAGTTACATTGAAGGTGATTTTCAGAATTTTTCATCTTTTTGATTCTCACTCAATTCTCCACTATTCTTGTTGATTTTTGGTTGTCTGAAGTCGTACCAATGTAGGCAACAAGATTGAGTTGCCTAAAGTTCAAATCGAAGCAACTGAGATCATGATCCTCAAATTTCAACTCCCTGTATCTTTCTATATACTTGGAGTTAGACAAAATTGAGGCCAGATTCGAGCTCCTGAGCATTTTTTCTTTAAATTCATTTACTCCTTTTTCATTTTGGTGATGGTTGAGGATGGACCGGTCCGGTGAGGTCTACCGGAGAAGAAGACCGAAGCTCTGGCTCCGACAATGTGGTGGCATCCTTCTGAACCACATGATCCGTTTAAATTGTTTTAATCCTGAGCGTCCAAAGTGATTACCACGTGTGTGGGACATTTGACTAGGGAACACATGGATAATACACTCTGATCCACTTGATCTGCCACCTCAATTAATGAGGGAGATCAAGTGGTCCACGTTTTTTTTGTAATTTCCGATTTTCATTTTATTGCCTTATTTTCATTAATTCATATTAAATTTAATGTTGATCCAAAAAATATGGGACTTTCACCAAAAAAAATCAAATATTTTTCTCTTTCATTTTCTGAATTAAAATTATTTTTTGGATCAATATTAATATTTTTCATGATTTAATTGTTTTTATGCATATTTTTAATTGTTTAAAAATACTTTTAAGTTCCCCAAAATTATGATTTTTTTCTCCAAGGTCCTTTGACCTTGTTTGACATATGATAAATCTCTTGGCCATTTATTTGGTGTTTTGAAGACGTTTTAGGTTTTTGATCAACCATAATTTAATTTAATATATTTTTAATTGTTTAATTGTGAATAAATTATGTTGAGCTATTTCCATTGACTTGTTGAGTTTGACTATGTTGTTTGGACCTTGGTCAAGGTTGATGTGACTCTGTTGGATTAAAATCATTGGATTTAGGGGATTGATGAAATATACATTTCATCTCCCAAATGAATGAATGATTTGAATTTGATAAAAGTCCTCCCATGACCAATTTGTGTTTGTCTCATTTCCTTTCCCTCTTCATCTTCAATCCCCTTCTATCCCATCCATTTCATTGACCTATGATATCTCTATATCCTAAGGCTAATTGGTTCATAAACCAATACAAGTATGGATGAGATTAGGTTCACCCTTTTTCCATTTTCTATTAAGTATGGTATGTTTTAGGAGTATGGTTCATTATACCATATCTCTAACATGCATTAACACTAAAATTTCTATTGCCCGACCTCAGATAGTTGTGACTTCTACATAAGTCCAATTACGATTGCTTAACATAGCGCTAAATTTTGACCCAAATGCATATCATTCTAGTAAGTGAGATTGTAAGTCTCCCTCCTTTCATGGTATTGTGTGGAAACTTGGCCTTTTTTCCTTCCTTTGGAAGATGTCTTGGTTCAAGGATCCATGCTTGTGAATAGAGGGTTGAGTGTTCTCCAAAGAATGACTTATACAATAAAAAGAAAAAACAATACTAACATCTAATCAACTAACATTTGACTAACTTTTAATCTCAAGCCATTTATTTTTATGCACTTTAAATTCAAGTCTTTTATCATTTGTCATTATCCATACCATTTAACTTGTTTATTTTAATGCCATTTTTACTTTGCTCACTTGAGCCATATATTGTGATTGTATATACTTGTTTGTCTATTTGTTTTGTGTTTGTGGTCTTTTGACCATAATGTACATAATAACAACAAAAAGCTCTAAAAAAGATTTGTGTGGGATATTGGATTTGATCTGAGACTTGGACTTAGGATTAGGCAACATTCCCTATGCAAAAGGACTTGGCCAATGCCAACTTTTCTGAAACCAAGTTCTTATGAATTGAATTTTCATCTGATGCAAGTGTTGAGATCCATTTGAGTTCATCTGCTACATGGTCTTGATGAAGTTTTTACTTTAAACCTGTGTCTAATACCTTATTTTGAGTCATTCAAGGAGTATGTCATCTGATGCATGAGAGATTATGAAGAAGACTATGAAGTTGCTTGCTTGGACATGGTTATCTTTATTTGATGCTTTGCTCTTCATATTGCTATGTGTGTATTGTTATTTCTTGATTCTAAAGTCCAAGGGAAATGGGGTTTCTATATGACATTCTTGTCTATTAGATTGCATCCCATTTGTCAGATCTTTTCAACCCTTAACTTTTAAATTTTTGCTTAGGATTAGTCTCTTCATCTCCTACCCACTTCTTTAATTTCAAATCTCCCCCTCTTTTTCAAAATCTTCTTTGCTTGTGATTTCTAAACTTAGACTCTTTATTGCAAATTAGAAACTTTGGCCTTATGCCATTGCATTTTTAAACTCTTTTTCTTAATCAAATTTGTAAATGAATCTAACCATATTGACTTAAAATTTCAAAAGACAAAAAGAACTAACACCTATTCAAAATCTTTTAGGCCTTTTGTGCCTCTTTTAAACTTAAAATTTTGTTAAAAGCAATTCACTCACTTTGAAATTGATACCACGAACTACGAGGTTTTGATCCCTCATTTTTATGTTGGTACGTAGGCACAAGTCCGAAGGTCTTGTCAAACACAAAAATATAATTAATGAATTCTTTTCTCATCCCCACACTCTATTTATTGCAAACATATTTTCATACCAAAACACATGTACACACAAAAAAGGGCTCCCTAGGAGTACCTAGGACACTTTGGGTGCTAACACCTTTCCTTTGTGTAACCAACCCCATTACCTGTAATCTCTGGCATTTTATTAGTTTTGATTTGAAAACTTCTTATCTTTGGCTTTTGTTCGTACTTTTGTCTTTTCCCCTGGAAACAATAAAAGCGCGGTGGCGACTCTGGTTTTATTGACGTTAAGTTTATCCATAGCTTAATGGTCATGAATTTGCTGCTACAGAAATTAAGTGGCGACTCTACTGGGGAGTAGTCTCCAGTGGGTTTAGCCTACTTTTTTGTGTGTATATAATTGTATATTTGTTTGTATGATATAATCTGCTTGTTGTGCTTGGTGATCTCTGAGTGGTGAGATAATTTCTAACCTGAACTTGAGTGCAATTAAGATAAGAAGATGGTATAGTCATGTTCGACTTGTGTGGAGTAGTCCTTAACAAGATGGCTTGAGATCCATTTACTAAGTGGAGACCCTTTTAGAGTTATGAATGTCACACAAGTTATTTGTGGTTAGGCATTACTTTCTCTGATTTGGGGTCCGAGAAGCTGAGAACCGTAGAACATTTAACCCAACTTGGCCTATTTAGGATGTAGTGCGGAGACTGTTCAAGTGTAGACTTGATAGCAGTTGTTACGCGATACTACACTCAGACGAGTTTCTCTTGAAAATATTATGGGTTGATGAGTCATTCATCCTAACATGTAATATCCGATAGATGGAATTAAGACTCTGGGAATTTTTTAGAACATGATCTACAGGTTTTATCCTTAATACACTCCTTTAGGATGGTTCTTAACCTGACTCCATGCTCGTGACTCACAACAAAACCTTGATTCTTGGTTGATCCAATCAAGTCTTGTCAATATCAATGGAACTTGGGTGTTGATAAGGTGAAAACCATAATCCACCAAAATGGATGGTTGATCTTGACAATGACTTGATTCATCCCTTGACCTTTGTTTTCCTTGTGTGTGATCCCTTATTTGCGGTTGTTGCATTCATGCATTCATGTGCATCATTACATTCATCACACGAAAAATAACTTCAAGGAACTAAGGTTTTATTTGCAAATATTTTCAGACCATGGATTATGGATGAAGGAACACTAAGAAGTATAGTTTCAGATGTCCGGATTTGAAAGAGCTAAGGAACGTATCATCTTTTGTGTTAGATCCCTTGGACTTCAAACAACGTCATGGGAAGCTTCTACCTGTGTTGTTTACTGATGTAGTGGAAGGACTCTTGAGTGTGTTGGTTTAGTTTTATGACCCTCTCTACCATTGCTTCACTTTTCCCGATTATCGGCTTGTGCCTACGTTGGAGGAGTATGCCCATCTTGGGAATACTTGTTTCTGACAAGGTGCCTTTTAGTGGACTGAAGGAGATTCCCAGATCTCATATTATAGTTGAATCTCTTCATCTGAAAAAGTCTGAGATTAAGGCTCATTGGGTGAAGAAAGGAGGAATGTTTGGATTGACTTCTGAGTTCCTTATTGGGAAAGATACTGCCTTTGCTCAAGCCGGTAGTGTGGATGCTTTTGAAGCCATCTTTGTGTTGCTCATCTATGGTTTAGCTTTATTCCCTAACATTGATGATTTTGTTGATGTTAACATCATTAGAATCTTCTTGATTGGAAATCATGTGCCTACTTTTTTTGGTGATCTGTATTTCTCTTTGCATCTAAGAAATTATAAAGGTGGCAGAACTATTGTATGATGTGTTCCTCTTCTGTATAAGTGGTTTATTTCGCACTTGCCTCAAACGCCTGCTTTTATGGAGAACAATCAATGTCTAAGGTGGTCTCAGAGACTTATGTCTCTCACTAATGATGATATAGTTTGGTATGATTCTTCATTGGGTAGCTTGGAGATTATTGATGGTTGTGGTGAATTCTCTAATGTGTCTCTCATTGGTACATAAGGAGGAATCAACTACAACCCTGCTTTGGCTCGTCGTCAACTTGGGTTCCCCTTGAGAGACAAGCCTAATAACACTCAGTTAGAAGGTATTCTCTATCAAGAGGGTAAACATCCCCAACATTTGAAGCAGAAGATAGCCCATGCTTGGTATAATATGCATAGGAAAGGAAGATACGAGCTTGGTCCATGCAACTGTGTAGCTTTGGAAGCTTACACTTCTTGGGTGAAGAAGAGAGCTTTAGAGTTGAAGATGTCGTATGCTTGTGAAAGACCTATGTCTATGGTTGTGGTTGAGCCATTAACTCTCCCTAACCAAGATGTAGAGGAGTTGAAAGACGCACACGCCAAGATGAAGCAAAAGAAGGATATGTGGGAAGAGCGGTTCCATGCTTTGAGCAGAAAGCATGAGGAGTTGTAGCTTGAGTCTAAGGATAAAGATGCACTTATTGAGCTTCTTGAAGACCGAGTAGTGAAGAGACAGAGAGAACCAGAGGGTCCATATTCCTCTAGTATGCCTCAGCCTTCCGGTGCTTGGAAGAAGATTGTTGATCAACTCGTCCTCGAAAAGGCTCAGATAAAGACATCCTTTGAGTCCAAGATTTGACACATCCGAAGGAAGTACGCGCCTGCAGTCAGATCATCTGACACCGTTGTTAGGGGGTCCTTAGGATGACTAGTTTCCTTTTCTCTTGTATTTGTATTTTAGTTTCTGAAATTGTACTCAGTATAATCCTTCCAATTATATGAATAAAAGAGATTTTTATGGTCAATAAAATTGTTACAATTGTTATTATTACATATATTTGCAAATAAAATAGTATGTTCCTTGAAAATAAAAACCATCAAAGCATTGCATTTCATGCATCATTTTCATAACATGTTTTTCTTCCGCCCGATGTCTTATTGGTTATTCTTCTGTGCTTCAGCCAAGCTGACTCATCGATACAACACTCGCGCCAATCATTCGAGAATCATGGAACACTTGGAACAAGAGAATCGAGAGTTGAAGGACGAGATTGCTCGCTTGACTGCCATGATGGAGTCTGTGTTAGCTGCTCAAAGTCAATCTTCTCCAACTCCCGCAACTCCCCCTTAGAGGATTGTCATTTCAGAGGTTGTTACTTCAACCGTTCCTGCTACTTAGTTTTCTCCTGCTATGCCTTCCGGATTCCCGTGGGGAATGCCGCCGAACTTTGTGCCTGAAAGGTTTGCGCCTACTTTTGCTTCCTGCCGGCATCTAGCCCGGTCATGTCCCTTCCGTCTCCAGTTGTTCACATTCTGCCTCGTGTTAAGGGCATCATCTACCATTCTGAGCCGTCTGAGGGTCCGGATGTTTATGAGAAAATGGACGAGATGAAAGACCAATTCCTTGAGCTGCGAAAGGAGTTGAAGACCTTGAGGGGAAAAGATTTGTTCGGTAAGAGTGTTGCGGAACTTTGCTTGGTTCCCAATGTCAATATCCCGATGAAGTTCAAATTCCCTGATTTTGAAAAGTATAAGGGAAACACCTACCCACTTAGCCATCTTGTCATGTATGCTAGGAAAATGTCGACGCAAACTGATAATGATCAGTTACTGATTCATTACTTTCAAGATAGTCTGACTGGTGCCGCTCTGAGGTGGTACATGGGTTTGGATAGTGCGAGTGTTCGCACATTCAATGATTTGGGTGAGGCTTTTGTGAAGCAATATAAATACAACGTTGATATGGTACTAGATAGGGACCAGCTGAGTTCTATGTCTCAGAAGGATAAAGAGACATTCAAAGAGTATGCCCAAAAATGGAGAGAGCTTGCCGCTCAGATCAACCCTCCATTGGAAAAAAAGGAGATGACCAAGATTTTTCTCAAGACCCTGAGCTCGTTTTACTATGAGCGAATGATTTCTAGTGCCCCCAGTGACTTTACCGAAATGATAAATATGGGGATGAGATTAGAAGAAGGTGTTTGTGAGGGACAGTTGTCTAAGGAAGAGGTATCTTTGAGCAAGAGGTATGGTAACAATTTCGCTAAGAAGAAGGAAGGCGAGACCCATGCAGTGTTAGCTGGGAGGCAGAGGAGGCCTCATGTCAGAAGAAGTATGCAACCCCGTCAACACCATCATCAAGTATCATCTGTTATTCCAGTGTTTTCCAACAATCAATCAGTACCAGTTCAACAACAACGTCAACAACAACCACAACAAAGAACCAACGACTACAACAAGAACACCAACAATAATCAACAACAGAACTTTGAGAGGAAGAAGGTTTATTTCGACCCGATTCATATGTTGTATGTTGAATTGTACCCATCCTTGGTTCTCAAGAACCTACTCCAACCAAGAAATTTGCCGCAAATTCCAGAACCACTTCCATGATGATATAAGCCAGAACTCCGTTGTGCCTTTCACCAAGGGGCTCCTGACCATGATATTGAGAACTGCTACCCATTGAAATATGAGGTCTAAAAGCTAGTGAAGAGTGGGATGGTGTCCTTTGAGGACCGTGCACCAAATGTGAAAGCTAACTCATTGCCTGCTCATGGAAATTCCTCTATTAATATGGTAGATGGTTGTCCAGGGAGTTTCTGAGTGTTTGATGTATGACGTATTCGTCGATATTTGGTTGAGATGCACAATACCCTGTGCACTATTAGTGATTGTGAGCATGATCACGACAGTTGTACAATCTGCAGTGTTAACCCCCATGGGTGTTCGGTTGTCAAGAGAGATATCTAGAAGTTGATGGATGAGAATGTAATCCAGATTTAACAATCATAAATGATGTCAACGTGATAGTGCCAGTGTTTAAGGCCCCTGAGCGGGTGGTAATTCAGTTTGATAGCAGCAGTAGTAACACCATCAATAGATCAGTATCTCCATTAGTGATACGGTTAGCGGGCCCAGTCCCGTATGCATCCGATAGAGTTGTTCCGTATCAGTATAATGCAACTATGTTGGAGAATGGTCAAAAGGTTTCGTTGCCTACGACCAATTCTGTTGTGAACATTGCAGATGTTACGAAGGTGACCCGTAGTGGTCGTGTTTTTGGGCCTGTTTTCCCGAAGGATATAGAGGATGTTGGTAAGAGGATTGAGGTACCTGCAGTAGATCCGGTTAGTGCTCCAAAGTGTCAGTCTGGTGAATCCAGCAGTTTGAAGACTAATGATGATGATGAGGTACTTCTTTTGATCAAGAAAAGTGAATTTAATATGGTACCATATTGTGGCTAATATCACTTCCTGCAATAATCTGAGCTTTTATGATGAAGAACTTCCCGAGGAAGGCAGAAATCACAACCTAGCACTGCATATATCGATGAATTGTAAGGAAGGCGTGTTGTCAAATGTGTTGGTTGATGATGGTTCTTCGTTGAATGTACTCCCCAAGTCAACTTTGTCCAAATTAACATATCTAGGAGCTCCGATGAGATACAGTGGCGTGATTGTCAAAGCTTTTGATGGTTCTCGTAAGAATGTTATTAGTGAGGTGGACCTTCCAATGAAGATAGGTCTGAGTGATTTCTAAATTACTTTTCAGGTAATGGATATACACCTGACCTATAGTTGCTTGTTAGGAAGGCCATAGATACATGAGGCAGAAGCTGTGACATCCACTCTGCATCATAAATTGAAATTTGTGAAGAATGGAAAGCTCGTTATCGTTGGTGGAGAGAAAGCTCTGTTGGTAAGCCATCTGTCGTCTTACTCATATGTTTAAGCTGAGGATGAGATTGGAACTCCGTTCCAAGCTCTATCTATTTCTGGAAAAAAAAGAGTTGGGGCACCTATGTTCTCTTTTAAAGACGCTCAGAAAATTGTTGAAGATGGTAGTTCTGATCAGTGGGGCTGGATGATAGAGGTCTCCGAAAACAAGAGTCGAGCCGGTTTGGGATTCCAACAAGGCCCGTCTATTATTAAAGTAGAGGATGTGAAACCCAGTTTCTGTAGAGGAGAGTTCATTCATGGCAATGAGCAACACTCAACTGCCGTGATCGAGGGTGGCGAAGACGAAGACTGCACCAATTTTGTGACGCATGGAAAAGCTTGCAACAATTGGACCACTGTCGATGTTCCTGTTATTGTTCATCGCTCTAAGTAATTGTTTTTATTATTTTTTAAAATCCTTCTTCTATGTCTAAAGGAGAATCGAACATTGTCAGACATCTTTCAATTTGATCATTAATAAAATGCAATTCTATTCATCCATATTTATGATGTTTTATTTTTACTTTTTGCTTTCCTGAAAATGGTAATCACATAAAACATTATTGAATAAATAATAATTGTCCATCTGCATAATATTTGGTCACAATTCACTTCTCTAAAATCAAAATATCAAATCATTATGCAGGTTGGTTTCTAAACCCATTGAATACAATGATCATACTCCTTCTCCAAACATTGAATTCCCTGTGTTTGAGGTTGAGGAAGAAAGTGATGAAGAAGTGTCTAATGAATTGTCTCGTCTACTTGAGCACGAGGAAAAAGCCATTCAGTCGTTCAAATAGCAGATTGAGTTAGTCAACTTGGGTTCTAAAGATGATGTGAAGGAAGTCAAGATTGGGTCTCGATTGTGTCCAGAGCTTAAGAAGGAGTTGATTGATCTTCTTCGACAGTATTCAGATGTATTTGTCTGGTCTTATCAAGACATGTCTGGTTTGAATTATGAGATTGTGGAGCATAGATTGCCGATGAAGCCAGAATGCCCGTCAGTCAAGCAGAAGTTGAGGAGAACTTATCTTGATATGGCAGTGAAGATCAAAGAAGAAGTGCAGAAACAGATTGATGTTGGTTTCCCTGTTACCGCTGAGTATCTGCAGTGGGTGGCCAATATTGTGCCTGTTCTAAAGAAGGATGGAAAAGTCCGCATATGTGTTGATTATAGAGATTTGGACAAAGTCAGTCTGAAAGATGATTTCCCTCTGTCACACATTGATATGTTGGTAGACAATACAACTAAATTCAAAGTCTTTTCATTTATGGACGGATTTTCCGGTTATAATTATATTAAAATGCCACCCGAGGATATGGAGAAGACCATATTCATTACACCCTAGGTAACATTCTGTTATAGAATGATGCCTTTCGGTTTAAAGAATGCTGGTGCAACTTACCGGAGAGTAATTACCACTCTTTTTCATGATATGATGCACAAAGAGATCTAAGTCTATGTTGATCATATGATTGCTAAATCCAGTGATGAAGAAGAATATGTTGAGCATTTATTGAAGTTATTCCAGCGTTTGAGGAAGTACAAGCTTCGCTTGAATCCCAATAAGTGTACTTTTGGTGTTTGTTTTGGTAAGTTGTTGGGCTTTATTGTCAGCGAGAAGGGTATTGAAGTTGATCCCGCCAAGGTCAAAGCAATACAAGAGATGCTTGCTGTAACACCCTTCTAAAATACCCCAACTATTTAATTAAAATAGCAATATATCAATCAGAGTAATTATGCAATTAAGGGTGTCACACAATCATTTCACATCATTCACCAAATAACTGTCATGCTCTTTTATTAATTCAAAACATAAAGCATTTGCACAATACGCAGCGGATAGAAATCAATTCAATCATGCAAAACATGTAACACATTACATGTAAAATTATTCAACAAGGTAAAACATCCCGTCCCGATGTTACATCTATCAGAGCATGACCCACTAAGGAGACTACACTAGACTCCAAGGACTAGCTTCTACTCAATCACTGCTCGTTACCTGAAAACATAGTTGTAAGGGTGAGTTCCTCAATCGATATAATAAGCATTATAAAATATCATGTAATGCTAAGTAAATAACACATTAATCACCCTAATCATATCACACATTCGGTAACGGCAACCCCCACTCAAACATCATAATCATGCTCAACATAAACGTCAAAACACACGTATAATATTGGAACACATCCATTCATATTATACACAATACATACATTATGCAATGAGACTCCATGCATGCGGTACCGACTATTCGTGAACATCTAGTTCACCTCACCGATCAAATCCAGATACGGCTACCAAGCCCACTAGTCCCACTCATTTGAGACCTAGTGACTCACTCACTAATTCCTCACCACGGGAATTAGCTACCACCAACTCACCAATTCCTCACCACGGGAATTAGCTACCACCAACTCACTAATTCCTCACCACGGGAATTAGCTACCACCATAAAGACTACAATATGCATGCTAAATCACCTAGCAATGCAAACTCATCAACAATAATCCACAATGGACATATGCTCACACTCTAAGCCATAAACAGTCCATTCACAATTGCATACATAACATATACATTCACAGCATTATGCATACCATCATACATTCATCAACACATGTATCAAAACATCATATCATGTCAAATAATTAATCACAGTATTAACACACTCCACTAATACCTATACTGCTCAAAACAGCGGGAATTAATCCCTATTACATCATACGCCAATATAGGCCAAACACCAATTATGCACACATTATTCAAATATTATTTTTTTACTTTTCCAACAGTGTTAACCGGTTAACGCCCTGGGTTAACCGATTAACGCAACACAGAACACGCTTTCTGGCAAAACTCAACAGTGTTAACCGGTTAACGCCCTGGGTTAACCGGTTAACGCAGACAGAACAGCAATATTTTCACAACTCACAACAGTGTTAACCGGTTAACGCCCTGGGTTAACCGGTTAACGCAAGCAAAACAGCAATACCTCACAATTCCTAACAGTGTTAACCGGTTAACACCCTGGGTTAACCGGTTAACGCAAGACAGAAAGCTGTTCCTGCGCTAACACGAAGCAGAATGCAGAATTATCCGCATTTTCCGCCGTTGGAGGACTTCCGGACCTCCGATTCCGATTCCGTAAAAAGCTATACGTTCGGGAATTCACAACTCACACAAATACAGATTCAATTACAGCTTTAACACAACTTATCCAACATAATTTCTCAGCATTCCACATCCCAATTAGGGTCAATTCAACGGTTTATCACTACCCATTACATGTTAACCCATAATACCCATTAAACGACGATAAACCCCCCTTACCTGAGTTAATCCGGCGAATCTTTAAGCTTCAAGCTCTTCTCTTCTCCAACCTTCTTCCTCTTGCTCTGCCTCTTTGCCCTTTTCCTCTTTTCAGCCGCTTCTCTGCTTTTCACGTGAAACCCTTTATTTTCCAAATGGAACTCTTTTCTTATTTCCAACTTATATATATTTTCCAATAATTATTATTCCAATAATAATAATAATAATAATCCAATAATTCCAATTATTTAATTAAATTAATAAATATAATATTAACTTAAATTAAATAATTATCTTATTTTTATCGGGGTGTTACAACTCTCCCCCACTAAAAGAGTTTTCGTCCTCGAAAACATACCTCAAGCGAATAACTCTGGATAGGACTCCTTCATCTGACTCTCAAGTTCCCAAGTCACATTGCCACCTGCTGGTCCTCCCCAAGTTACCTTTACCAAAGCAATCTCTTTACCCCGCAACTGCTTCAACTCTCGATCCTCGATCCTCATAGGTGATGTTTCAACAGTCAGGTTATCTCTCACCTGTACATCATCTATTTGGACTACATGCGACGGATCATGAATGTACCTCCTCAACCGAGACACATGAAAAACCTCATGCAAATTCGCAAGTGACGGCGGTAAAGCGATACGATAGGCTACCTCCCCTATCCTCTCCAAAATCTGATAAGGACCAATAAATCGAGGTGTCAACTTCTTCGACTTCAAAGCTCGACCAACCCCAGTTATCGGAGTAACACGAAGAAACACATGATCTCCCTCTTGAAACTCAAGTGACTTCCTCCTCTTGTCGTGATAACTCTTCTGACGACTCTGAGCAATTCTCATCTTCTCCTGAATCATCTTAATCTTTTCCGTAGTTTGTTGAACAATCTCCGGTCCAACCACAGCACTCTCACCGGACTCATACCAACACAAAGGCGTCCGACATCTCCTACCATACAAAGCTTCAAACGGTGCCATACCAATGCTCGAATGAAAACTATTGTTGTAGGTAAACTCAATCAAAGGTAAGTAACAATCCCAAGCACCTCCCTTTTCCAAAACATAAGCCCTCAAAAGATCCTCTAGTGACTGAATCGTCCTCTCAGTCTGACCATCAGTCTGCGGATGATATGCAGAACTCAATCTCAGCTTAGTTCCCAAAGCCTTCTGCAAACCTTCCCAAAACTTCGATGTAAATCTAGGATCTCTGTCCGAAACAATACTCGACGGAATACCATGCAAACTTACAATCTTCTCAATATACAACTCGGCTAATCTCTCTAACGGGTAATCCATTCTGATCGGAATGAAATGAGCCGATTTCGTCAATCTATCAACAATCACCCAAATAGCTTCAAAATTCTTACTTGTCCTCGGTAAACCAGAAACAAAATCCATACTGATACTATCCCACTTCCACTCTGGAATAGCCAACGGTTGCATTAGCCCAGACGGCTTCTGATGCTCAATCTTTGACTTCTGACAAGTCAAACAGGAATAAACAAAACTCGCAATTTCTCTTTTCATTCCCGGCCACCAAAATAACTTTTTCAAATCATGATACATCTTCGTAGCTCCAGGATGAATACTCAGGCCACTACGATGTCCTTCCTCAAGAATACTCTTCTTAAGTTCGGTAACATCCGGAATACACACCCGATTACCAAATTTCAAAACACCATTCTCATCAACTTTGAATTCACCACCTTGACCTTGATTCACTAGAGTCAACTTATCAACCAAAAGCACATCGGATTTCTGACCCTCTCTAATCTCATCCAGAATACCACTCGTTAACTTCAACATTCCCAATTTAACACTATTGTGAGTACTCTCACACACCAAACTCAAGTCTCTAAACTGCTCAATTAAATCTAATTCCTTAACCATTAACATAGACATATGCAATGATTTCCGACTCAATGCATCAGCCACTACGTTTGCTTTACCCGGATGGTAATTCAAACCAAAGTCATAATCCTTCAGAAATTCTAACCATCTCCTCTGTCTCATATTCAGCTCTTTCTGATCAAACAAATACTTTAAACTTTTATGGTCACTGAAAACCTCAAATCTTGACCCGTACAAGTAATGCCTCCATAACTTCAGAACAAATACCACGGCTGCCAACTCTAAATCATGTGTCGGATAGTTCCTCTCATGAACCCTCAGTTGTCTCGAAGCATAAGCTATAACCTGCTTGTTCTGCATCAACACACCACCCAAACCCAACAATGAAGCATCACAGAAAACCTCAAATGATTCCGACGAACTCGGTAATATCAGAATAGGAGCAGTAGTCAACCTTCTCTTTAACTCTTGGAAACCTTCTTCACATTTTGAGTCCCAAACAAACGCTTGCCCCTTTCTAGTCAACATCGTCAACGGTAACGCCAACTTAGAAAATCCCTCAATGAATTTCCTATAATAACCTGCAAGTCCAAGAAAACTCCTTATCTCAGCAACTGACTTCGGAGCTTCCCACTTAGATACCGCTTCTATCTTAGAAGGATCAACAGCAACACCATCTCTTGAAATCATATGACCAAGAAAACTAACCTCTTCCAACCAAAATTCACACTTTGACAGTTTAGCAAATAACTTCTTTTCTCGTAGAACTCATAAAACCACTCTCAAATGTTCAGCATGCTCTTCTTCAGATTTCGAATACACCAAAATATCGTCAATAAACACCACAACAAACTGATCTAGGTACGGATGGAAAATCCTATTCATATACTCCATAAATACTCCAGGCGCATTGGTCACACCAAAAGGCATTACAGAATACTCATAATGTCCATACCTTGTTCTGAAAGCAGTCTTCTGAATATCCTCAGTTTTCACACGTATCTGATGATATCCCGACCTCAAATCTATTTTGCTGAACACACTCGCACCAACTAACTGATCCATCAAATCATCAATCCTCGGCAAAGGATACCGATTCTTGATCGTCACTTTATTCAGTTGCCTGTAGTCCACACACAACCTCATAGTACCTTCTTTCTTCTTAACCAATAACACTGGTGCACCCCACGGTGACACACTCGGACGAATAAATTTCTTATCCAACAGATCTTCCAACTGACTCTTCAATTTAGTTAACTCAACAGCAGACATACGGTACGGAGCCATCGACACCGGCCTAGTACCAGGTACCAAATCAATCGAGAACTCAACTTCACGCTCTGGCGGTAATTCATTCACTTCTTCCGGGAACACATCAGGAAAATCACACACCACAGCTAGATCGCAAATCACCAGTTTATCTTTAGCCTCCAAAGTCGCTAACAGCATAAACAACTCTGCCCCATCTGCTACTGCCTCATTCACCTGCCTCGCTGATAGGAACAAATCCTTTCCTTCCTCAATCTCAGGAAAGATCACAGTCTTATCAAAACAGTTGATATAAACTCGGTTACACACCAACCAGTTCATACCCAGAATAACATCAATCTGCACAAGTGGGAGACACACTAGGTCCATCCCAAAGTCTCTACCAAAAATACTCAAAGGACAATTTAAACAAACTGAAGTAGTAGTCACTGAACCCTTCGCAGGAGTATCAATCACCATACTTCCATGCATCTCAGATATCTCTAACTTAAGTTTCACAGCACAATCCAAAGATATAAAGGAATGAGTCGCACCTGTGTCAATAATAGCTACAAGAGGAAAGCCATTAATATAACACGTACCTCGGATCAAACGATCATCTGCAAAAGTCTCAGAGCCCGATAAAGCAAAGACCTTGCCTCCCGACTGGTTCTCTTTCTTCGGCTTAGGACACTGTGGGCTAATATGACCCAACTCTCCACAGTTGAAACAAGTCACAGTCTTCGACCGGCACTCTGCAGCCAAATGACCACCTTTTCCACACTTGAAACACTTCCTCTTAGCACTGGTACACTCATGGACACGATGTCCAGCCTGACCACATCTGTAACACTTAGCAGGGGCACTAGAGTCTCCCCCACTAGGCCTCTTCATCCCACTCTGTCTCTGGAAACCTTTGCCAGCTGCATACGGTTTCCCACGATCATTCTGATTCTTGCCTTTCCTATCAACCCTCTGCTGATAGCTCTCCGCTCTGGCCTTGGTATCCTGTTCAAAGATCCTGCAACAGTCAACCAAATCAGAAAACACTCTAATCCGCTGATACCCAATAGCCTGCTTGATCTCGGGACGTAACCCGTTCTCAAACTTCACACATTTTGAGAATTCCCCAGTAGCCTCATCATAGGGAGTGTAATACTTCGACAGCTCTGTGAACTTAGCAGCATACTCAGTAACAGACCGATTGCCCTGCTTCAATTCTAAGAAATCTATCTCTTTCTTTCCTCTGACATCCTCTGGAAAGTACTTCCTCAGGAATCTCTCTCTGAACACAGCCCAAGTGATCTCAGCATTCCCAGCAGATTCCAACTCAGTGCGGGTAGCAACCCACCAATCATCTACTTCTTCTGACAGCATATGCGTACCGAACCTGACCTTCTGGTTATCGGCACACTCAGTCACTCGGAAGATCCTCTCGATCTCCTTCAACCACTTCTGAGCACCATCTGGATCGTATGCTCCCTTGAACATTGGAGGATTGTTCTTCTGGAACTCACTCAGTTGACGAGCAACTCCCATTCCCACAACATTCGGATTTCCCCCAAGTACTCCAGCTAGCATACCCAGAGCCTCAGCAATCGCAGCATCGTCTCTACCTCTTCCAGCCATCTCTATTCTGAAAACCCAATCAAGCTAAAACAATAAGTACTGATAGGGTTACACAACACCTATCCCGTATATGGGAAACAGAATAATTACGACTCGACTCGACCGACTATGCTCTGATACCACTAATGTAACACCCTTCTAAAATACCCCAACTATTTAATTAAAATAGCAATATATCAATCAGAGTAATTATGCAATTAAGGGTGTCACACAATCATTTCACATCATTCACCAAATAACTGTCATGCTCTTTTATTAATTCAAAACATAAAGCATTTGCACAATACGCAGCGGATAGAAATCAATTCAATCATGCAAAACATGTAACACATTACATGTAAAATTATTCAACAAGGTAAAACATCCCGTCCCGATGTTACATCTATCAGAGCATGACCCACTAAGGAGACTACACTAGACTCCAAGGACTAGCTTCTACTCAATCACTGCTCGTTACCTGAAAACATAGTTGTAAGGGTGAGTTCCTCAATCGATATAATAAGCATTATAAAATATCATGTAATGCTAAGTAAGTAACACATTAATCACCCTAATCATATCACACATTCGGTAACGGCAACCCCCACTCAAACATCATAATCATGCTCAACATAAACGTCAAAACACACGTATAATATTGGAACACATCCATTCATATTATACACAATACATACATTATGCAATGAGACTCCATGCATGCGGTACCGACTATTCGTGAACATATAGTTCACCTCACCGATCAAATCCAGATACGGCTACCAAGCCCACTAGTCCCACTCATTTGAGACCTAGTGACTCACTCACTAATTCCTCACCACGGGAATTAGCTACCACCAACTCACTAATTCCTCACCACGGGAATTAGCTACCACCATAAAGACTACAATATGCATGCTAAATCACCTAGCAATGCAAACTCATCAACAATAATCCAAAATGGACATATGCTCACACTCTAAGCCATAAACAGTCCATTCACAATTGCATACATAACATATACATTCACAGCATTATGCATACCATCATACATTCATCAACACATGTATCAAAACATCATATCATGTCAAATAATTAATCACAGTATTAGCACACTCCACTAATACCTATACTGCTCAAAACAGCGGGAATTAATCCCTATTACATCATACGCCAATATAGGCCAAACACCAATTATGCACACATTATTCAAATATTAATTTTTTACTTTTCCAACAGTGTTAACCGGTTAACGCCCTGGGTTAACCGGTTAACGCAACACAGAACACGCTTTCTGGCAAAACTCAACAGTGTTAACCGGTTAACGCTCTGGGTTAACCGGTTAACGCAGACAGAACAACAATATTTTCACAACTCACAACAGTGTTAACCGGTTAACGCCCTGGGTTAACCGGTTAACGCAAGCAAAACAGCAATACCTCACAATTCCTAACAGTGTTAACCGGTTAACACCCTGGGTTAACCGGTTAACGCAAGACAGAAAGCTGTTCCTGCGCTAACACGAAGCAGAATGCAGAATTATCCGCATTTTCCGCCGTTGGAGGACTTCCGGACCTCCGATTCCGATTCCGTAAAAAGCTATACGTTCGGGAATTCACAACTCACACAAATACAGATTCAATTACAGCTTTAACACAACTTATCCAACACAATTTCTCAGCATTCCACATCCCAATTAGGGTCAATTCAACGGTTTATCACTACCCATTACATGTTAACCCATAATACCCATTAAACGACGATAAACCCCCCTTACCTGAGTTAATCCGGCGAATCTTTAAGCTTCAAGCTCTTCTCTTCTCCAACCTTCTTCCTCTTGCTCTGCCTCTTTGCCCTTTTCCTCTTTTCAGCCGCTTCTCTGCTTTTCACGTGAAACCCTTTATTTTCCAAATGGAACTCTTTTCTTATTTCCAACTTATATATATTTTCCAATAATTATTATTCCAATAATAATAATAATAATAATCCAATAATTCCAATTATTTAATTAAATTAATAAATATAATATTAACTTAAATTAAATAATTATCTTATTTTTATCGGGGTGTTACACTTGCGCCCAAAACTAAGAAACAAGTCAGAGGTTTTTTCGGCCGCTTGAATTATATCTCAAGATTCATTTCACACATGACTGCCACATGTGCGCCTATATTCAAGCTCCTTCGGAAAGATCAGTCTTATGATTGGACCGAGGATTTCCAGAAAGCTTTTGATAGTATCAAAGAGTATCTTCTTGAGCCTCCGATTCTGTCTCCGCCTGTTGAAGGAAGATCGTTGATCATGTATTTGACTGTGCTTGAAGAGAGTATGGGTTGTGTGCTTGGTCAGCAAGACGAAACTGGAAAGAAAGAATGTGTTATTTACTACCTCAGTAAGAAATTCACCGACTGTGAGACTCGGTATTCTATGCTAGAGAAGACTTGTTGCGCATTGGCTTGGGCTACCAAGCGTCTGCGTCAGTATATGTTGAATCATACCACTTGGTTGATATCCAAAATGGATCCAATCAAGTATATTTTTGAGAAGCCTGCTTTAACTGGGAGGATTGCTCGTTGGCAGATGTTATTATCAGAATATGATATTGAATACCGATCTCAAAAAGTGATTAAAGGTAGTGTCTTGGCTGACCATTTGGCTCACCAACCAATTGAAGATTATCAGTCAGTGCAATGTGACTTTCCTGATGAAGAGGTCTTGTACTTGAAGATGAAAGATTGTGATGAACCATTGCTTGAAGAAGGGTCAGAACCTGGTTCCGTTTGGGGCATGGTATTTGATGGAGCTGTTAATCAGTATGGTAATGGCATTGGGGCAGTGATTATTACTCCTTAAGGCACGCATTTTCCGTTTACAGCTAGATTGACTTTCAAGTGTACAAATAATATGGATGAATATGAAGCTTGCATTATGGGGCTTGAAGAGGCCATTGATCTCAGAATCAAGTATTTAGACGTCTATGGAGATTTAACTTTGGTCGTGAATCAGATCAAAGGTGAATGGGAGACGAATCAACCCGGTTTGGTACCATATAGAGACTATGCGAGGAGGATTTCAACTTTCTTCACAAAGGGTGAATTTCATCATATCCTTTGAAATGAAAATCGAACGGCAAATGCTCTTGCAACGTTGGCTTCAATGATTATGATGAAGTATTGGAATGAAGTTCCTAATTTGACTGTAATGCGTCTTGACAAATCCATATTACTAAAAATCAATATAATAATTAATTAAATACATTTAATACTTCTAATATTTGTTTTGACTCAGTTACATATAAAATATAAATGAGGGTTCATATTAAAAACTTATTTTGAAATTAAATTATTTCTACGACTTTTTGAAATCCAAACTACACTAAGTTATTTGACTCATTTTAAATTTTAAGAATTTTTTTATTTTTTTTAAAATGTGAAGATATTTAATTAAAAATTTCATGAAATTAAACAGTTTCACATTCGTTCCAAATTGTAAGATATTTTTTTAATAAAAAAACATTATCTTAAATTATATAAGTTATTTTATAATTTTAATATAAACATTATATTTTTTTCTTAATATATCCTCTAATATTTATTACTATTTTTTCTTTTTAACACTTTTAGTTTTTTTTTGTAATTAATGAAAGACATTACTTGTAAATTTTTACAAAATTTATCTTATAAAATTAATTAAATTTCTTAATTCATTTGAAATATCCAAAACGTTTATAATTTTGGCAGGAGTGAGTAATTTTTAAACAAACTTTAATCAAATTAATAAATAAAAACACACACAATGTCATAGAAGTTCTTTTCCAACTTAACAAAAAAAAACATTTTAGACCAATTTGTCATAGAAGTTCAATAGTCAATGGAGTACTATTGAATTGAACTGCCAAGTGGCAAGGTTTTAAGACCTCAAATGAAAAGATAAGATTCATAGCCACAATCCAAAACAACCTCATGTTCTTAAAGTGCTTTCTCATAAATAAATAAAAACTTAAATTTCTAGAAATTCAACTTCCTTTTATTTCATCAAGAAATCTTCACACACACTAATGAGTTCTAAGATAAACTTCTCAAGCCCACCAATACCATGCAAATTCCACACCAAAAAACCAAATCCTCTAAAAAGAAACACTGTCATCTTCTCTTCCTTTTCTTCAAGTGAAAAACAACAAAAAATCATTTCCACCATAATTGAAACTCCATCAAATGATAATAAGGCTTACACTATCAACTTCAAGACAAAAAGTGCTTGCAAGCTTGGAATTTCAAGGTATCCTGATTTTGAATATGATGCTGAAGGAGGAATAGGAAATGGTTTTGGTGCAAAGGCAAAAAATCAAGATGATAATGATATTATTCTTGTTTCGTTTGATCTTGAAACATTGTATATTCCATCGTTAACAAGCTCTACTACTAAGTTTCTTGGATTGTCATTGCCACCATTCTTGAGGATTGATATTGTTCCAGAAGCTTTCCATGGAAGTATTAATCAAGAATCTGGCAAGGTAAGATACATGCGTCGCGGTTTTAAAAAATGGTTGTGGTCGTGTTGCAGTCGTATAAAACTTTCGCAATTTTGATCTATACAAGAGCTGTGGAGCTGTGATACTGATTATGGTCGATTTATACTTTACCTGCCTATCATAAAAACAGTAAATCTGCTTATCATAAAAATAGTAAATAATAGCATCGTATTAGCATCCAACGAAACCGTTTTGTCGCTGCCGTGAAGGTAGGGAAAACCTTGCATGGTTGCATGTGTGTACACCTTTTAGTGACACTTGATGCTTATTCTTCTAACTTAGCCATATCTAAAGGACGAAACAGTTGTAAAATAATCATTAGTGTCGATTTTATTTTATGATGATGAGTCGAATACAATATCTGATGATCTGTTAAATTTTATTTTTACTTGCAAGGTTGATCTTGAGTTTAAGGCCAAGTTCTTGTTTTCTGCTGGTAGTATCTATAAGGCTCCACCGCTGATTGTGAAGACAGTGTTAACATCTGAAGAATCAAAGGGAAGAATGAAGAGTGGAAGAGGCATGAGGTTGGATGAAGAAGGAAAATGCAGACTTGTTGGTGTGGCAACAGTTGATCCTATTGACGATTTCATTATGAATTCTTTCCTTGGCCTACCAACTGAATGTCTTGCTGAGTTAAATGCTGTGATATCTATTAAATAATCGATTATTCGATGAATTTAAAAAACAAACTTTCCTTTTATTAAAGGACCAAAGGAAGTACTAAGATAGGAGGAATATGCATAGCTAGAGACATGACTTTTCATTCATGATGACAGAATAGTTGCAAAATCAGGAAATTGTCTTCAAAATCATCTTCCAAAATATATTGTTGTACACTCAACAAAATACAGCCACTTGAATGCATGATTCTTGTTTCATTCATTTTTTATTTTTGTTTCATTTATGAACAGTCATAAGATTTACTTCTGTTTTTTTTTAAAATGGTATAGTTTTCTCAATAATGGTTGGTTATGATAAAACAAAATAAAGTAAATCTTATAAACTGTCATTCTGAATGAAATAATTATAGAACATCATCATGATTTCGCCAAACTTATGTTCAATCCAAACATGCACTTCATCTTTAAGCTGCAAAACAAGTTCACAGCAAGTGTAATATATGGTTAGTACTTGCAAAGTACAACAAGGATGATGACTCTGCGTGTGTAATCACAAGAGGGTCTTTGTGAGATTATGAATGAATACCTACGGGCTGGAATATCAATTGATGACTTCTTAGGTCGGGTAATAGGTTGAAAACAGTTTTCTCCTACCAACTCCACCGCGGAATAGGAAAAGACAGGTTCTTCTTCAAATATCGGAGGGACGATTTCCTCCTTTATTGTTGAGACCCAAACCATCTTCTCCTAGATACCTCAAAGACCTCAAAGACCACGTGTGATGAGACAGATGGATCATAGGCGTAAGTTTGGGCCGGGCTTCCCATGAGCGCATCCGTTGGCACTTCGGCAGTTCCCTTTGGGCCGGGCTGCCTCTTACAGGCCCAATAAGATCATCCCCCGTCCACATAACAATTTTAGAAAGTAAAAAACTAGACAATATACTAAACTCAATCCTCAACTTGTAACAATGCAACTTGTGCAAAGGCATTTCATTACCCTGCATTCTATAACACTTCTCTTGTACATTTTTAGACACACCAAGGTAACAATGAAACTATAAAAAAATCTTCTTATTCCAAATTGTAACACCATTTTATCAAAACATAAGATGATGTCTTGTACACCAAAATGCCATAAAACATTAATTACATTTCCTTTTCTTTCTTCTTTTTTTTCTTTTTTGTTGTTTCTCGTTGTAATATACTTCTAAATAAAATGAGGATCCTCTTCTGCATTCTCCAAGCCAAAAAATTGGTCCCTCAGAATATTTGCTTATAATAATGATTAGAGTAGAATAACTGTAAATACTAACAAAACCTTCATAATAATTTATTCAAATGCAAGCCTTTGAGTGCCAACCAGTGAAGCATATTGGCCCTTCTTAGCTAACAGCTCAAAATGAGTGCCTAGTTCTGCAACCCTCCCATCTGAACATAGTGCAATTTGATAAGCATTTTGAACTGTGCTTAACCTGTGAGCTATGACTAATGTTGTCCTCCCCTTCATCAAATGGTTGAGAGCATCTTGGACCAAGCGTTCACTGACGGTATCCAGAGCACTTGTAGCCTGCAGAAGCAAATAATATCTAAATGGATACGGCCTATATCGATTCAATCAGTGTTGTCAAGTACTAAACTATAACAGTGCTATAGCGCTGTAATGTAGCGGAACTTTTAACAAACCTTCTGAAATACACAATTTAGGACAAAATGAGAAATACGAAGAATTAACCAAATATATCACCTCATCAAGTATTAGGATGGGAGCATTCTTCAGGAGAGCTCGGGCAATGGCGACTCTCTGCAATGTAGGAACACTAAAGTCAAGAACATGCATTCTCATGTAAGGGAAGGTTTAGCATGCAACCTCTATTTTAAGTCTTTACCTGCCTCTGTCCCCCACTCAGTAGGCCTCCGCGTTCACCAACAAGTGTATCATAGCCCTTTTGAGAAAGGATCAACAATAGGTAAATAATTTATACATTGTAATCATACAAAAGAATTTGCATAGCTAAAAGACAAACCAACCTGAGGAAGTGAAATTATAAAGTCATGAGCATTTGCTGCTTTTGCTGCCTTGATCACATCGTCTTTCGAAACATCGTCGTCTGGCAGTCCATATGCAATATTTTCTCCAACAGAGACCGAAAATAAAACAGGTTCCTGTCATTATCATATGTCGATATTATCATTTTGAAACAAATAAAGCAATGCATTTGATATCAAATATGATTTCTCTTTTTTCTTTTTATAGTTTTCATACTTGATTTACGATAGAGACAACCCGAGCCCATTCGCTTTTGTCAAATGTCCGGACATCCTCTCCACCAACTGTTATACAACCTCTTGTTGGCTACAGAAACAAAAGTCACTTCATCTATGTAAATTTCAAGACACAGAAATTAAATGAAATTTCAACTTTACAAATTCTGAAATAGAAATCAAACCTCATAAAAACGAGACAATAGCTGTACAATCGTACTTTTTCCTGCACCACTAGCACCCACCAGTGCAGTTACAGTTCCACATTTTAGTCTTAAATTTAAGCCGTGTAAAATTTCCACATCTGGCCTTAAAGGGTAAGAGAAATACACATCTGCAGTATAATACAAGTACAATTAGTTATGGAACTTTGAAACTTCATCTCTTACAAGAAAAGTTAAGATGAGAAGCTCCCATTACAAGAACATTAGCAAATATGGCTGTTAACGTCTAAAATTCGTACATTGAAGGATAGTAAAATTGAAATAGAGATAGATAGATACCTTCAAGACAAATATCTCCAGACCAAGCTAAACTAAACACATTGCTTGATGTTTTTAATGCTGACATGTAATGCAAATGGCTGTTTTGGTTATTTTCGTCAGAACTATTAGAGAAGAACAATTTATAGTTCTCATCGTTCACCGCCTTTTGTTTCAGTTCTCTTTCTAAGCCATAGGCAAGGGCGTCATCAACTTGAACTCCAGAAAGAACAGAGTTGATCCTCTCAACAGCCGCAAAACTTGCACGAAGATCTCCGAAAGTATTAACCAATCCTTGAACCTGAGAGACATAATAATATCAGAGAGCAAGGAGAGGATGAAAATATAAAGTAAAACAAGAAGTGAACAACTCAGATTTTCTTACTGCGAATGTTAAAGTGAAAGTATATCCAATAAAAGATGCCATAGTTCCAACGGAGAGTTGACCCTGCAAGCAAGAACTAATAGCTACTCAGAAAGAGTTGTGAATAACAATTTCATTGATGGAAAATCCTTCGAAAAGAAATGGTAAGAGAAAGCGGTATATGATCAAATGATATAGAATTGCTTACCGCCTTAACTTTGCTTCCTCCGAGACAATATAGCGCAGTTAAAGAAATATAAACAGCAACTCTAGTCAAGGATTCATTTATAGATTTGAAAGTTCCAAGCTTTATACCACTCGATTCGAAGGATAGAACCTGTATGGAACTCATGATTAACACATAAGTATCTCTTCTAGAGGGTGTCTTACCTTTACGACTACAGCTACCGGTACTTTAATAAGCTTACCTGGCTAGCAAACATAAACATTTGCCGCTTTTCTCCACTAAAGGATCGCACCTGTAAGTATGTAAGTCACTGTTTCAGTTGTTAATTACAGATCCAAACTATTAAGATGCTCATTATAAATATGAACTACTAGGAACTCACTGTTCGAATAGCAGAAAATGTTTCTGTTATACAATCAGATATAGAAGCTTGGGCCAACCCATGTGCTTTAAAAACAGGCAAAGTTGATCTCTTGTAGACAGCTTCAGCAAACCAAAAATGAAAAAGTCAACAGCATGGAAGGCATAAATTTTTTTTTCATATAGTGACAAGTTTATTATTCAAGCTAACTGGTTGTGTCATATAAGCAATTTATTTTTGAAGTTATGATACACATTTCCCAAAAGTTTAGGAATGGAGGAATACATACAGAATTATTATATTTCTACTTTCTATAATAAACATTAGCAGTGTTAAAGGAAACCTAAAACAAATGTTTACAATCACTGAAAATAAAGGTTTGTTCAAATTCCGTTACGCATAGTGCCGCTATTTGACAAGATTTATACTAAATAGTATATCACAGAATAATAGTGATCTGTTTGAATTCCACTACGCTACAGCTTTGCAATAGTTGTCATGGTTGTCAGACTCGCGAGTTAAGTTTATGAACCCTTCATGAGTTTACGATGACTCTCGAGTCTGACAAACTTGATAGCCACTATTTAACAACACTACCTAAAACAACCGGTCATGAACTGTTATGATCAAATACAAGAGAAATTTACCAATTGAAATGGAAACTGCGATCATCAGAACACCCAGAATTGGAGCTAGTTGAGGGGATAAAGTAAAAAGTATGAATATTGTCCCAGTGACCTGCGAATACAAGGAAAACAGAAGCAGCAATGAACATGACCAGCAATATGTAAATGAAAATATGCATGAATACAACCTAAGTGACAATAATAGAAGGAAGCAAATCTTCCATACTCAAACAAAATAATTGTGTTAGAAAAGCCACTCCTTAAGAAATGAAGGAAAATCATCCCAACAAAGTGATAAAGGAATGAACCGTACATGTGCTTAAATATGGGAAATATAAAGCTCACTTCTCATTGGTCTAGAGTTGCTTGCCTCAGATAATGCCCTGAATCCTCGATCCCTTGAAACATTCTCACCGACGATGTTTTTAAGAGAACCCAAATCAGATGTTAACAAACCAGTGATTTCACCTACCTACAAAAACCAAAGAAAGTGCAATAAATATTCGCACCTACTCCATTAGCATATTATAAAGCAAAGAAAAAAAAAGATTAATCAGTATTATATAGCTTATTAAAATTTGTGAAATATGTTTTTTAATTATTCTATGGGGGTGCTAGCGCAGCGATGACTTGATATGATCCTCAGACCGTCATAACTGAATCAAGACTCCTACAAATAATCCTAGAAAGAAAATAGTATGTATCTACTTATATTAATATGAATGAAATGGGATTATGTTACATAAATGAATGAGAAAGAATTAAACAAAGATATTAGGACTGAAAGAAAGAGGGGACGAAAGACAAAGCAATAGAATGTCAATACTCAAAAATCAAGTAAAAGTGGCAGAACCATGGTTATCTGCACAGGGTCCCAACTCAAGACTATAAAGAGATTAACAAACATGGAAAAATGAAAAGCACGCATAATTTGAATTATTCCAAATATGTACCTTGTATTTGTCAAAAAACTCAACCTGCATAAATAAAAGGAACATCATTTGATTAAACAACCAAAGCAAAATATCTTATAAATAATAATCTCCGGGAATTATCAGAAACTACATATGAAAAATTGAAAAAGAATAAATTGAGCTAGAAAGATTATATAGATTTTACTTCACCTTCTGAATCAATAGTCTTCCGAAGATCTGAGCTCTTAGCGTTGACATAACTTTCTCCCACACTATGTTCATGTTTATTACAAAAATAACTGTAAAAATTGGCTCTAGAGCATACAGAACTCCCATTTTACTGAGAAGACTCCACAACGGCTCGGGTCTAACACCAATAAGAACTTCAAAAAACCGCCCTAAGAAAACACCAACATATAAGAATGCATAAAAAGATAATCAATAACGAAATCATACACAAGCCTTAGCTAAACATGAATACAAAGATAAAAGACAGCACCTAAATGCTTTAACTTTTGATATTGCAAAACCAACCCAAAAAAGCTGTTCAAAATAACATGTTATCTACTCAATAACAATAAGAAAACAAACTTTTAATTTGGGGATTGATCAAATTCAAATTTTTTATATGACAAGAATAACAGAGGAATAAGTAGATTCAAATTTAGGCCTAATTGCTCGTTTATTTGGTTATACGGTAAAAAAAACTGATTTTGTATGAATTAATTCTATAAAATTGATTCAAACTAAAAGTGAGTTTAAGGTAAAGTTATTTATATTTGGATAAACTTTTACAAAAGTGAGTTGAACAAGAAATTTCAGTGTAAAAATCACGGTTAAACTCCAAAAGCCACAAATTCTAACTTCAAATAGAATCAATTCTACTCAAGAACAACCAAATATGTCAAAATCAATTCTACACAATCGGAATCAATTTTGAGTGCTTCAAACCTGAAACCAAACATACACTAGGCAATCATCAACCTACGCAGTCAAAATCATGTTTAAACCCAGCCATGTCATTCACTAATAATAGACTAAAACAACCATCAATTACTTGCACATATTTTTATGAATGAATGGATTCCATTAGGCAAAAACAAGTCAACTAAATATTTGCTTACCATTAAAATACTGATTTATATCTATAAATTTACCTGCATTTTTTCAGTAACTATCATAAAATAGAATTGAAATAGTATATTATAGTCCTGTTAATCCAGCTCAGTTGGTAAGTGTGCTGGGACATCAGGGACGCGGGGTCAAACCCATGACATCCCCCTATTCAGTTGAGCTAACCAATGTCACACAACTATTATCATATTTGCAATAAAATAAATAAATAAAATTTGTGAAGTGAAAGAAATATTCATAAAAAAAAATCACCTGAAAAAATGGGCATGGATAGGGTACAGGTGGTACAGGCAAAGAGAGAAGCAACACAAAGAGCAAGACGAAATTTGTGCTTCATGAGAAGCATAGAGAGAAGCTCCCATGTTACAACCCTGGGTGTGGGTGAATCCTCTTGCCGCAGCCCGTCGAGTTTCGGATCCGTGTCGGCGATATTCGGGTCGGATGCGGGTCCGGTAACGTAAGCATGTAGCGGTTGGGGGAGAAGATGAATACGATGAGGAGGAGATAGGGTTTTGGATTGGAATTGGATGGGGCGATTGAGAAGACGCGGTGAGAGTGAGAGTGAGTGTGTTGGTTTTCGAATTCTGAAGAAAGAAGATGAAGAAGAGAGGGGAAGGTGGAAATGGCATAGTGGTTTTACAGAGGCCATTGAGAGAGAGTGAAGTCCGGTTAGGAGAAGAATCTAAGAAAAATTAAAGTTGAATGATGGACTTTTTTTCTTCATTCATTCATTCATTCATGACACACGTGAACACGATGCGTAATTTATCCTCTCCTTTTCTTCTTGTTGTTATTATCTAAAAACACAATTCTCTATAAAACTCTCTTTCTATTATTTCCTTTTTATTTGTCATCTCATTAAAATTAGGATAATTTTTATCTAAAATTATCTTTTATAATTAATAATGTCACATTATTCAAATTCAACTACATATTTATTGTATTATGTCTTATTTAATTTAATTGATGATGTCATATAATTGAATTGCAATTTCCTTTTTCTTTTTTCCATTTTTTCAATATTGCTCCAATTCAAAATTTCAATTTGAAATCTCAAACTCTATCTCTCTCTCTTCTTCTTCTTTCTTCCTCTTCTTTATAAACTCTAATGATACTGTCAAAGTTCTTTCAACAACAAACTTAGATCCTTACTCGGTAACACCTCGCTAACGAAGTCCTAATCGAAGCCGATAAAGTTATCGAACTCGATCCTACATATGTGATTTCGTATCTTCTCAAAGCTACAGATGCCTTTGTCTTGTCATTTCGTATCTGACTTTTTATTGTTGTTCTTTCAGGAAGTATGGAATCGGGATTCGAGCGGGTAAGCAAATGCTTTGGTTACTTCAATATATGTTGCTGCTGAAACTCAATATTCTCAAGCAAACTGTAAAAGCTAATTTGTAGTCGAACTAGAATCTTCGGGCTATATTGAAGATGAGGTAATAGTAATCTCTCAATTGAACAAAGAAGGATAGTTTTTATTTTTTTCATCTTCTTCTTTGTCTCTATGTTTTTTCTTGTGATTATTGGGTTTTGTGAGAGTTGAAGAGAGAAAGTCTTGGACTTGGTTTGTTATGTTTACCGTGAAATATTTATCTTAGAATATTGAAAATCCAAAAGAGAGAAAGTCTCCATATTTTTTCTGATAATGTTGTTTGAATTTTTTTAAAAAAAATCATATCTTCTTCCTCGTCTTTCTGCATTTTGTCAATATTGTTGTTTGAAAAAAAAAATGAAAATAATTTCTTCTTCCTGTCTTTCTTCGTCTTCTTCGTGTGTTTTGTGTCTTATTTTTTTTCAAAAATGATATCTTCAAACTCGTCTTTCTTCAGCAAAAGACGATTTTATAATACTTCTAACGTTTTAATTGATGTATGCATGCTTAATGGTTTTTTGGACTCATTATTCACTTCATTTGATTTTCGTACAAGTTTACAGAGGAGTTAAGTATTCAATTTTTCAACCAACTTCAGATAATGTTTCTTCCTTCATGATCTTCTCTTATGTTCCAATTTGTTTATCTTTATTATATGTTTTCTTAAATATTTTTTGTTTGTTTATGATTGAAGAGTTGTTCAACTAGATATTATCTATTTTTGTGTTCAAAGTGTTTGTTTTTGTTTACGATTTGATTAATGATAGGTAAAATTATCAATATATCAGTATTCTTGGGTATTTGAGTTACTTGATTTCAGCCACTTGTGATTGATTTCTTTAGAAAATAAAATTTATAAAGGTATAACACAACCATCTGATACAAATAATTACATGTGTATAGAGTTGTCTAGCTCTTGATTTGCATTTTAGACACATGTTTTGATATTCAAATGCTGACAACACACATTCACATTTATTCCTTTCAATTTACTATGTAATGTAATAGCTCATTTCTTACAAAAGTATTTCTTTTGCAATTCATTTTTTATACATTTATGTAAGAGAGGATTTAAGAACTTTTTCATCAATATTTACGGATTTTAACTTCAAAATGTCTCTCTAGGACGGCAGAACCAGTAAAAAAGCTAGATATTCTATTGAATCGGGTTCATTTCATTTGTTTAAGTCTTATACTGTAGTTATTTTCTAATTAATATGCTTAATTTATACTTGTACTTAGATTGGTGAGGTTTGTAATTTGATGTCATACCAGGACCCTGCAACCATGCTAGAACATTGTACCTGAATTTATGCTCGAGCTATATATTATTGTCGCAATTGGTGGTTCTATTTTTTATTTGATTCATCAAGCCTAAAAGTCTCAAACTTCAAAGAACCAGTGAGATTATAAAGGTTATTGCATGTCCACCAAAGGTTCTTTAATCATCAATTATGAAGGTCTCTTTAATTATGTGTATTTATGTTTCGCAGTTTGGGATTAACTACATAGATTTGTTTCATAAATTGCATGTGTTTATTGTCGTAGCTTGAAATTACAGAGTCACCATCATCATTTATTTGTTCCTGGAAATAATGATAAAATCTATAGGTTAAGGAAAGAGACTAATGTTCGGGAGTCGGTTAAGCAAGAGAAAGGTATTATGCACCACTCACCTCAATTGTACTTAATAGGATCCTCCTCTAATTCTAGGATTAGTGTGTTTTCTATGGCATATTCGCTTTTTCTATTTATTCTTGTTTAATTTATTTACTTACAAGGAATTATTTTGTTATTAAAAGAAAAAAATATTGATTAATAAAGAAGGACAAAGAAAAAGTTTTTTATTATTGTACTCGTCAGACTGTTACAACTATATACCTACGCACCTTCAAGTTTGTTGAAGGATCAGAGCACTGTAGTTCTTCTAAAAAATATTTGTTTGTTTGATTTTAGATCTTGAAAAGGGTCTCAACACAATGGGACGGAGAAGTTGTTTGATTTGAAAATGCCTCAATGCACAAGGGCAAATGCCTTATAGTTTGAATGTGTTGGATTGATTTTAATTGATTTGGTAATTGCAAAAATATTATAATTAATTTAAGTATAAATTAAATTAAATGTTATATATATATATATATATATATATATATATAATATATATATATATATATATATATATATATATATATATATATATATATAATTCTTCATTGAGAAAAAATTAAGCAAAATCAATTAGCAAAAGAAATATTAGTATTATAATTAAACCCTAATTAACCCTCATTGTCATTATCTTAACCCTAATTATATCTAAAAAATTAGCACTAATAATTAAAAAAAAAAAAGCTATCCTAATAAAAAAACTAATTATAAAATAACATGTTTTTGTAATTTTTATTTATTGATTAAAATAAAAATAAAACCTTAATTAAGAAATTTTAATTATTAACTAATTTAATCAATTACTAATATTAATCTAACAATAATTATCCTAATAATATTATTTATTGAGAAAATAGAATAAATAAAAATGAAAAAACATTGGGGTGTATATCATATTACACTAGCAATGGCCCATTGATTGGGGGGTGAAAAGTAGGGGATTTATGCTCATATGCGTTGAGGCCCACGATGGGGGAGGGTGGTCCATGGAACAAGTCAGCAAAGTTGACTCTCTTTGGGATGTTGGATTGATCTAATGAGATCAAAAAAGATCCCCTAAGGGGCGTAAGATGGACATACAAGTCAAAGTAGCCAAGATGGATGGACAAGATATGGAGTCAACCAGGATGCAGGGGACACGTGTGTACAAGGACTTAGTCAAAGTTAGCTGATCATGTGGCCATCGGGGAGCGACATGTTATTAATCAACGCTCCACGTAGAGGGATATTAAAGAGAGTTACATTCAAAAACTCTCATTTACTTCCCCTTTTTCTCTCTCTAACCCTCACATTTCTCTATTCTTCCTTATTTGATTTCCCCTCTCTCTACCTCGTTTCCTCTCTGAACCACCAACAAACCCAAAAACCTATCGTCTAAACCACCATTCTCCCCAGGTTTTCGGTTGAACTTCAATCGAAACCTGCATATCTTCAACAGGTGTTCATCCAAATGATGAACATCATCCCATAAATCCTTCAAATCTAAAAACCCTAACCTCAACCCCTTAGAACCATAACCCTAACATACTACTGAAGGAGAATTGCGACCCAAAGCGCAGCGGAAATTAAAAATTTTCTCCTTTAGAGATCCTTACGAATGGTCATGATCAGTGATAGAATATTTACCTCTTGTGATGATTGAAACCTTTGGTGCAGATCTCTTGTGACGATCAAAACCTTTGATGCAGATCCACGAAGCGATCACGAACGTTGAACGATGACAACGTCTCTACTCAGTCCACACGAACGGGTTCCTTCAATCTCAGTGCTAGCTGGTACGAATGAAGGCTTTGAGTGAGAGAGAGAGAGAGAGAGTGATAGAAAACGAAAATAATGCAACCGCAATGAATGCTTCTGCACAAGGGTTCTATTTATAGAACCACTTGTGTGGGCTTCAAGCTAAAAGCCCACTTAAGTGTATTTTGGCCCATATCTTATAATATGCCCAAAATCACTTAAGCCCATGGTACCTTACCATATTTCGTATTCTACTCAAGTACACCGTACCTTACGATGTTCTATAATTCACTTAAGGGCACCGTACCTTACGGTATTCCTTAGTTACTCTATCTCTCATCAATCCGTCCTTTGTGTGTGACCCTGTAGGTTTTCGCGACGTTGGCAATTATATTAAATCATGTATTTAACATAATAAACAGTGAGCGGTATCTAGCAACACATCACTGCTACCCAAGACACGAAAATGTCATGTGATCTGACAAAACCATTTGTGATAATAATTATGTGTATAATTACCCTTTTGCCCTTATGTCTATATTGAACACAAGGCATAGACCGTGTCATCCTTGTTCAGTTCAATATTGGGCCCATAGACATTTATCCTATTACGCAGGATGGGCAAATTCCATCTAGGACACTCATGTCCCTCAGCATGCTTTGTGGAGTACCCATTAACTGTCTTTATGGTTATCCAGTTACGGACAACGTTGGATCAGCAATAAAGCACTCGACTCTACATCTAGGATCCATAGTGGTTTCAGGTCGAAGAGTGGAATACACTATTATCACCATGAGAATAACTTATGACACTTTGCATAACTTTCTATATAGTATTCTCATAGCGGGTCAATCCGGTATAAGTATTACTCCTAATATTCATACCTATGTTTAAGACTTGATAACTCTTTATCCATGATCCATGAGATGTGATCATCAGTCTACAAACATAATAGTCTTAATGCTTTAATGTTATCCCACTTCACACTAAAGCTCGACTACGGATACTTTAAGAATAGTGTCCTTATGTTTAATGTGATCTCATGATTAAGTCATACTTGATACATTAAACAGACTAGCTATTCTAGGGACTTTATTAAACAAACGTAATAAAGAAAAAGCCTTTTATTATTAATAAATAATTCGATACAAGTACCAAAAGTATTGGCCTCTAGGGCTTACACCAACAATCTCCCACTAGCACTAGAGCCAATCAGGCATACCCTTAATACCCATAGATCTAGTATGGCCATCATGCTTCTGCTGCGCAAGAGGCTTTGTCAGTGGGTCAGCAAAATTGTCAAGTGTAGGTACTCTGCATATTTTCACATCTCCTCTATCTATTATCTCTCGAATGAGATGATAACGCCTAAGTATGTGTTTGGATCGTTGGTGAGATCTAGGCTCCTTAGCTTGTGCGATAGCACCATTGTTATCACAGTAGAGACCAATGGGATCCACAATGCTAGGAACTATGCCAAGTTCACTAATGAACTTCCTGATCCAAACAGCTTCCTTTGCTGCACTTGAGGCAGCAATATACTCGGCCTCGGTTGTAGAATCAGCAACTGTATCTTGCTTTGAACTTTTCCAGCTCACAGCGCCACCGTTTAAGCAAAACACATAACCAGATTGCGATCTAAAGTCATCCTTATCTGTCTGGAAGCTAGCATCGGTGTATCCAATTACAGCCAACTCTTCCTGACCTCCATATATCAAGAATGAGTCCTTAGTCCTTCTTAAATACTTAAGGATATTCTTGACAGCTACCCAGTGAGCATCACCAGGATCAGATTGGTACCTACTCGTTGCACTCAAAGCATACGAGACATCTGGTCGAGTACATAACATGGCATACATGATAGATCCTATCGCAGATGCATATGGAATCTTATTCATGCGATCCCTTTCTTCCTTAGTTAAAGGGGATTGTGTTTTTGATAGACACAGGCCATGTTGCATAGGTATGAATCCTTTCTTGGAATCATGCATATTAAAGCGTCTCAACACTTTGTCTATGTATGTACTCTGACTTAGGCCAAGCAGTTTTTGTGATCTATCTCTATAGATTCTGATTCCTAATATATAGGCTGCTTCACCTAGGTCCTTCATAGAAAAGCATTTCCCCAACCAAGACTTTACTTGTTGTAGGATAGGGATATCGTTTCCAATGAGTAATATGTCATCTACATATAATACCAGGAAAACGATCATGCTCCCACTAACCTTCTTGTAGACACAAGGCTCATCTTCGTTCTTGATGAATCCATATTGTTTTACTGTTTCATCAAAACGAAGATTCCAGCTTTTGGAAGCTTGCTTCAATCCATAGATTGATCTTTGTAACTTACATATCTTTTGGGCTTCCTCTGGTATGTCAAATCCTTCAGGCTGTATCATGTACACATCCTCAAGAAGATTTCCATTAAGGAAAGCAGTTTTGACATCCATCTGCCATATTTCATAATCATGATATGCAGCGATAGCAAGTAAAATTCGAACAGATTTAAGCATTGCAACTGGTGAAAAGGTTTCATCATAGTCAATCCCATGAATTTGTTTATATCCTTTTGCAACCAGTCTTGCCTTATAGGTATGTACCTTACCATCCATGTCAGTCTTCTTTTTGAAGACCCACTTGCATCCTATAGGATTAACTCCTACAGGAGGCTCTACCAAGGTCCAAACTTGGTTTGTGTACATGGAATCCATTTCAGATTTCATGGCTTCTAGCCACTTCTCAGACTCGGGACCAGTTATGGCCTCTTGGTAGGTCACAGGCTCATCTTGATCCATGAGTAATACATCACCTTGATCAGTTATGAGATATCCATATCTCTCAGGTAGTTGACGTATCCTGCTTGACCTACGCTGGTTTTGTTCTACTTGAGCAGGTTGCTCTTCCACAACTTCTTGTGTTTCCTGCTCTAATTCCTCCATAGGTGTATCTATGCTTTGTGATTCTTGAATTTCTTCAAGCTCTACTTTCCTCCCACTGGTTCCTTTGGAAATAAAATCCTTTTCTAGGAAAACTCCAGTTCGAGCGACAAATACTTTGCCTTCAGAAGGATTGTAGAAGTAATACCCTTTGTTTCTTTAGGATATCCCACAAATAAGCATTTGTCAGATTTGGGCTCAAGCTTAGTTGAAATTTGTCGTTTCACATAAACCTCGCAACCCCAAATCTTCATGTAAGACATATGTGGTTTCCTACCACTCCATATCTCATATGGTGTCTTATCAACCTTCTTGGATGGAACACGGTTAAGTGTGTAAGCTGCTGTCAATAGTGCATGTCCCCAAAAGGAGTTTGGAAGATCTGCGTGACTCATCATGGATCGGACCATGTCTAACAGGGTTCGATTTCTTCTCTCAGATACACCATTCCATTGGGGTGTTCCAGGAGGAGTAAGTTGGGATAGGATCCCACACTCTTTCAGATGGTCATCAAACTCTAGGCTTAAATACTCACCACCTCGATCTGATCGAAGAGTTTTAATATTCTTACCTAGTTGGTTTTGTACTTCATGCTTGAATTCCTTGAATTTTTCAAAGGACTCTGATTTGTGTTTCATTAAATACACATAACCATATCTACTGAAATCATCAGTGAATGTGATGAAGTACTGAAAACCTCCTCTGGCTGGTATGTTCAGTGGTCCACATACATCAGTATGTATGAGGGCCAAAAGATCATTAGCTCTTTCACCTTTTCCTGTGAATGGAGATTTTGTCATCTTTCCAATTAAACAAGATCTGCATGTCTCATATGATTCATAATCAAAAGAGTCCAAGAGTCCATCTTTATGGAGTTTGGAAATGCGTTTCTCATTTATGTGGCCTAATCGACAATGCCAAAGGTAAGTTGGATTTAACTCATTAGGTTTCATCCTTTTAGTATTAATGTTATATATAGGCATTTCGAGATCAAGGACATATAGTCCATTGCTCATTTGTGCAGTAGCATAGAATATATCATTCAAATAAATTGAGCAACAATTGTTCTTTATTATAAATGAAAAACCAAACTTGTCCAAACAAGAAATGGAAATAATATTCCTGCTAATTGCAGGTACATAATAGCAGTTCTCTAACTGAATTATTAAACCACTAGGTAAAGTTAATACATAAGTTCCTACGGCTAAAGCAGCAACCTTTGCTCCATTGCCAACTCGTAGGTCAACTTCACCTTTTGCCAAATCTCTACTTCTTTTTAGCCCCTGCACATTTGTACAAATGTGAGAACCGCATCCAGTATCTAATATCCATGATGCAGAAGTAGATAAATTTATTTCAATAACAAAAATACCTGAAGTTGAAGTCTCTACTCCATTCTTCGTATCTTCCAGGTACTTTGGGCAGTTTCTCTTCCAGTGTCCGGTCTTACCGCAATGGAAGCAGGTGCCTGCCTTTGCTATGCCTCCAGTAGGCTTCAAAGCAGCAACAGTGGGTCTGGGTTTGGCAACTTCCTTGCCTTTCCCTTTATCACCCTGCTTGGTGGGCCTTTTGTTCTGTCTCTTTCCATTTCTGATCATCAGAATGGACTTCCCTTTTGTCTTCAGATTCTGTTCAGCTGTTCTTAACATGCCTAGCAGTCCAGGAAGAGATTTATCCATATCATTCATATTGAAATTTAGGACAAATTGACTGAATCTATCTGGCAACGATTGCAAGATCAAATCAGTCGCAAGTTCCTTTCCGAGGGGAAAACCCAACCTTTCAAGGTTTTCCACATACCCAATCATCTTGAGCACATGGGGACTTACAGGGGCTCCCTCAGCTAACTTGCTTTGAAAAAGGGCTTTTGAAACTTCAAACCTCTCATGCCTTGCTTGCTCTTGATAGAGCAACTTCAGGTGTTCGATCATATCGAACGCTGACATGTTCTCATGTTGCTTTTGCAATTCTGAGTTCATGGTAGCTAGCATGAGACAAGCAGTTTCATTGGCATCATCGACATGCTTCTTATAAGCATCTCTTTCTGCCTTAGGTGCAGAACTAGGAGGTTCCTCTTCAGGAACAGGAGTCTCCAAGACATACAGCTTTTTATCATGTTTGAGGACAATCCTCAGGTTTCGGTGCCAATCCAAGAAATTTGTCCCAGACAATTTTTCCTTGTCAAGGATTGATCGCAAGATGTTGTTAGAGGTGTTTGTTGTCATGGTAATCTACATAAGAATTAAGAAAATATAAGTATCATTGACATATTTAATTAGGCCTTTAATCAAATATGCTCCCACTATTTTACTCAAAACAAATGACCCTCATCATTTGATTCGGAAAATCCCGTTGGAAGATTTTCTAGTGGGTCGAGATCCATATTTCACTTCGTTCTAAGTCCGCGTAGGCGGATTACACAAAACTAGGTTATTTAGGTAGGAACTCCTTCCAGTTGTATCTCATACAACTCTCGAAAATTTCAGTTGGGTGAATAACTCCTTATTCCAATCCATCATATGGATTATTCCCAACTCTTGCTTCTAAAACATATATGATATTATTATAATTAAGTTTGACCCATTGTATTAGCAGTTGGATATTACAATTATCCCATCGCACCTTACTAATATAGAACATGCACCTCGCTTTGGCGAAACCTACATTATCCGATACTAGTCTTGATGAGTGCTAAAACTTGGAAAGCAAACACATATAATATCATCATAATTTGTTTAGTTAAGTTTGACCCATTGTTTTAGCAGTTGGATATTACAATTATCCCATCGCACCTTACTAATATAGAACATGCACCTCGCTTTGGCGAAACCTACATTATCCGATACTAGTCTTGATGAGTGCTAAAACTTGGAAAGCATAAACTTAATATTTTAGTTTGAGGGAATTGCAATTGTTATGATCTCACCGGCTTGTTTATCATATAAATCGTCTCTCACATGCATCAACATACATTCACATGCATCAACATACATACAAACAAAATGAAACAGTTATGGCCCCTAGCGCAATTGTTCTCCCAAGCCAATGAGAGAACCTAAGCTAACCTACAACGATCTAAGCTTCTCCAAGCAAGATCTTCAAGGTTGTCCTCCATTGATATTGAATTCTTCTCTTTCTTCATATCATTATTCTCCTTTGATATTGAATTCTTCTCTTTCTCCTTTGATATTGATTTCTTCTCTTTCTTCATATCATTACATTACAGAGGAAACTCGTTTTACATACGAGGGTTTGAGATGAGAAAAGAAGTTACATTAAGAGATCAAAAGGAGAGGCACGACACGCAGGTCGTATTTAAAAAACCCAAAACAGAATAAAGGACAACTAAGGCCATAACTGATCACCACAAGGCAATAATAATAAACACATTGTTATTATTAAATTTTAATTCCTTTAATTAATTAAAACTAAATTGAATTTCGGCGACCGATCACACTACGCAGAGTTGGCCGGGGGTTCCGCTGCCCGGTCAGCGGACGGGGTCAAGGGGCAGCGCCCTTGCGGGGTTGGAGGGGCAGCGCCCCAGTCCAAAAAAAAATTTAATGAACAATTCATTTGAAATGGACATTGTTTTGCATGAACACAACCTTTGCGTAGTCACAAAACGGGAACCCCAAAATTTTGACTCTGGGAGTGTGACGACCGTCACAGGAGTGTGACGACCGTCACAGGCAATGTGAGTGTGACGACCGTCATGGGTGTGTTACGACCGTCACGCATCCAGTTTGTTACGCCTGTTACGCTCGTCACACGAGCTTCACGCAGCCACAGTAACAAACTTTGAAACAGTCAACACGCTCGTCACACGAGCTTCACGCAGCCAAAATAACAAACCTTGAAACAGTCAACAGACGTGTTCCAAAAGCCCTAAATTCACAACTCCTTGACGGCATAACCCTTGCGCCGTCACCAACCCTAATGCGCCAATTTCAGACCGTCAAACACACCTCGATTGTTGATTCAGTATGATTGATCAACAGGTCATTGCTTCACCATACTAATGTCGGATTCCGAAGCAAATGACCATTGATCGCTCAAAGGAAAACAATCATTTAGTGTTCGAATGAACGAAACAGAAACAGTATATCACATATACCGTATTTTGCATTAGGATTACTTATATCATATATAAGTTGATCGGTCTCAATTGCGTAACCTATGGACGATCGATGTATCGCTGCTTCACCATACTAATGTCGGATTCCGAAGCATAGTCAACATCAATCATCCAACTCGTACACTCATGATGCCAAATTTAATTTCTCGTTTAATTAATTGATTCATTCTGTCTTTTAATCATATTAATACAGAAAATAAACAGCTATCCGAGTCATGGTTTCGTAAGTGGCTCTGATACCACTGAAGGAGAATTGCGACCCAAAGCGCAGCGGAAATTAAAAATTTTCTCCTTTAGAGATCCTTACGAATGGTCATGATCAGTGATAGAATATTTACCTCTTGTGATGATTGAAACCTTTGGTGCAGATCTCTTGTGACGATCAAAACCTTTGATGCAGATCCACGAAGCGATCACGAACGTTGAACGATGACAACGTCTCTACTCAGTCCACACGAACGGGTTCCTTCAATCTCAGTGCTAGCTGGTACGAATGAAGGCTTTGAGTGAGAGAGAGAGAGAGAGTGATAGAAAACGAAAATAATGCAACCGCAATGAATGCTTCTGCACAAGGGTTCTATTTATAGAACCACTTGTGTGGGCTTCAAGCTAAAAGCCCACTTAAGTGTATTTTGGCCCATATCTTATAATATGCCCAAAATCACTTAAGCCCATGGTACCTTACCATATTTCGTATTCTACTCAAGTACACCGTACCTTACGATGTTCTATAATTCACTTAAGGGCACCGTACCTTACGGTATTCCTTAGTTACTCTATCTCTCATCAATCCGTCCTTTGTGTGTGACCCTGTAGGTTTTCGCGACGTTGGCAATTATATTAAATCATGTATTTAACATAATAAACAGTGAGCGGTATCTAGCAACACATCACTGCTACCCAAGACACGAAAATGTCATGTGATCTGACAAAACCATTTGTGATAATAATTATGTGTATAATTACCCTTTTGCCCTTATGTCTATATTGAACACAAGGCATAGACCGTGTCATCCTTGTTCAGTTCAATATTGGGCCCATAGACATTTATCCTGTTACGCAGGATGGGCAAATTCCATCTAGGACACTCATGTCCCTCAGCATGCTTTGTGGAGTACCCATTAACTGTCTTTATGGTTATCCAGTTACGGACAACGTTGGATCAGCAATAAAGCACTCGACTCTACATCTAGGATCCATAGTGGTTTCAGGTCGAAGAGTGGAATACACTATTATCACCATGAGAATAACTTATGACACCTTGCATAACTTTCTATATAGTATTCTCATAGCGGGTCAATCCGGTATAAGTATTACTCCTAATATTCATACCTATGTTTAAGACTTGATAACTCTTTATCCATGATCCATGAGATGTGATCATCAGTCTACAAACATAATAGTCTTAATGCTTTAATGTTATCCCACTTCACACTAAAGCTCGACTACGGATACTTTAAGAATAGTGTCCTTATGTTTAATGTGATCTCATGATTAAGTCATACTTGATACATTAAACAGACTAGCTATTCTAGGGACTTTATTAAACAAACGTAATAAAGAAAAAGCCTTTTATTATTAATAAATAATTCGATACAAGTACCAAAAGTATTGGCCTCTAGGGCTTACACCAACAACTACCCAGATAAATCATAACCCTAACATAAAATATGATGAACGCTAACAACTTTTCTCAACCCAGAACCAAGGCCTTCACCGTGTTCATCATGAACATGATGAATGTTCATCTTCAACCTCTGAACCTTAACCCTTACCTACCCAGAATTACATCAAACAACCCCCAAATCCTAAATCGGAACCCTCTTGACCCTAATCAAACATTCAAACCCCAGATCAAACAACAAAAATTCTAAACAGCAATCAAACACAATCAGATATCATCACATGTTTAATGGTTCAAAAAATCCCTACCTTTCATGTCGTGTCCAATTTAAGATGTGTCCCTTACCTTCCTTCTGATTTATCTGGGTTTTTTTCTTGATTTTCTCCTTTAATCCCTTCCTTTCTTCTTTTGCATGTATGGATGTGTGGCTTACCTCGAAGCAACTTAAGGTTTTGATGTGAAAGCTTAAGTGTTCATGAATCTGGCTTTGGTGAATGGGTTAGGGATTGTAGCAATTTAGGGCTTTGATTCTCTTTTCTCTCGTCCCCTCTTTTGTTTTAGAATTAGGTATTTATAGATTAATAATTAGGTTTAGAGATTCAATTGATTGATTGTTTTATATAATTTGTAATCTGATTAGATTTTATTTGATTTATTTTTGTAGGGTTTCTGTTATTGTAAATATAACAGTTTTTATGTATTGTAATATGTACTTGTAATATGTACCATGTAATGTATCAGTGAATAAATTTGCAAAATTTTAATTCGATTGAAATTGCAGACTTTTGATTCACTTTATTTTTCTCATTGTGCGCCAATTAGGGTTTAGGGTTTAGGAGAATTGAGGATGAACACGGGTCATGAACTTGACCTGGTTCAGTGGTGGATTTGGGTCTTGCCTGACCCAATTGGGTTATGGACTTATGGATTTGGGTCATTCACTTGGTCCAATTGAATTGGGGTCCGGTCTTATTCACTCAACATTTTGACCAATTTCAAACAAAGACTCAATCAACAAAATAAAAAGCAATTTAGCAACACTTAAAAATTATTAATAAAACACCAATTAAATTAATAGTATACTAATCTAATCTTAATTATTCTTAATCAAAAATAAATTATTTATACATTAACCAAAACCCATTTAATAAAATTATGTTAATTCAATTAATCAAACATTCTAATTAATTTTAATTAATCAATAATATTAATATACTACTAGTGAACTATAATTAATTAAAAGCTAAATCTTATTAATAAAATTTGTTTATGACTAATGACTAACAATTTGTCATGTTAAACTAAACCTCGTATTTAAATTAGCAATTAATTAAGATGGATCAGAGACTTCAAAAGTCAAAATGGTCCCCCTTTGACTTTTTAGGTCATTGGGGTTAAGCGCAAGTTTGTACGCGTTAGAAGGGATTAGACAAATTTCCTCTTGTGAAAGAAGAGTTGTTAATCGCACGGGGGCGAGAAGATAAGATTTTGATGTGTTGTGTATTTTTTAAGGTGAATGATGAATATTTGATGAGAACGAGACGTGAGTCTCGTGACCAATGATTCAGGGTACTACTGGAATGCTAGACTCCAACAATGCCTTTTTCATTCAATGTATTCATAAAATTGTTTGATGGATAATGAACATTCAAAAGATTATTCAAAGGTTCCACCGAAATGCTAGACTTCAATGGCCCTTTCTTTTGTCCAAGTTGCCCTTTATTTTGTCCAAGTTATCGTTAAGTGTTTTAGAAACGAACGAGTGAATGAAAGATTAGCCCAAGACGTGTGCCTCGGGAGTATTCATTTGAAGATTCAAGGAATGCTAGACTCCAAGGATCCTTTTCTTTCGTGTTTTATTAAGAAAATGGTTTAGCATTGTGTATAAGGAATTGGATTGTATCAAATCGATTTCATCGGATTTGAAAATGAATCACTTGGCATTGGACCAAGGTTTTTGCAATGAAGAGTATATATCCATTATATGAATCACGATGTAAGTGTACAATTTCAGTGTCATAGAAGCATTTCTCATAATAATAACTTCTAAAAATCAATTCTCTTAATTATCTTACCCCAATTTTTTCAGAATTTTTAAAAAAATAATTGCATGAGTCTATAATTTTAATTTAAAGTATTAAGTTGGACTAATTTTGAATAACCGGTTAAATCGAGTCGTTTGTAAATTTTAATTGAGTGTGAATTAATAAATATTGCATTTTTATTAAATGTCATTGCACATATCTAAAACTTTCACCCCGATTTTATGTTCCTTTTTTGCAAAAATGGTCGTAAAATTCTCGTTTTTTTCTATTCGGTTTGTTTATTTTAATAACAATAGGCATTTCTTTTTATTCACACAATTTTAATGCATGTGTTTGAGAGAGAGAGAGAGAGAGAGAGAGAGAGAGAGAGAGAGAGAGAGAGAGAGAGAGAGAGAGAGAGAGAGAGAGAGAGAGAGAGAGAGAGAGAGAGAGAGAGAGAGAGAGAGAGAGAGAGAGAGAGAGGAGTTTTTGTTGGTTTAGCAGAGCGTGTGAAGAGATAGGAAATGAGTTTTTGTTAGGTTGATTTTGTTTCGAGAGAAAGAGTAAAATGCTGATTTACTTTTTTTCTTTTTATATATTTTATTTTATTGTTATTTCCTTAAAAAATAAGGCTTGATGTGTCAACCCATGCGTTTTTTCTCAAATAAAAATGGGAAAGGATTGTTCTTGTTGTAGGGTTTCTACGCTATGCTTTCCATTTTTCTTCTTTATTTATTGGATTAATACATATTCTTCCCCTGTCATATATGGATCATTTTTTAAAGAAATAAAAACCTGCAAAAAAAAGTTTTATGAATTCCCCCAACATTTGAAGATTCTCTCATTTTTTACCTTTGTTAGGCCAAGTCATCAAAAAAGTTGATGTGACACTGTTTTTTATATATTTTTTTTTTCATTTTATCTAATTTCCACATGTGTATTTAAGTATGTAAGATGACACAAATGCCCCCAAAGTAAAATCAAAACCTTTAGATCTGAGAGATATGTAAGATCAATAACATATCTCAGTGTCAAAGGTATATGTAAAACCGATAAAATGATAATGGCCAATTAAAGTGAAAGATCAAACTCATATGAACAACAACATTTGTAAATCTTACAATCTTAATTCTTAAATGATCAACTACAAAAGCATAACTTCACAAGAATTCCTCGAGAATGCGTTTAGCTTCTTTAGGATCATCACTCTCAAACTCAATCTCATTGAAAGTTCCAAAATCAAAATCAGTCTCATCCACTTCCAATTTCAAACCTTTCAAATTATAAACATTCTTCAAGTTTCGAAAATCTCCCAACCCTAAAAACCCATTCCCACCCACCACCCCAAATTCCTCCTTCACCCTTTTTAGAATCCTCGACTCCAATAAACCCAGCTTCCCAGGTTCAGCAACAAAATCGCGACCAACCTTCGAATCTAAATCATCTTCATCTTTTTTAACGCGACTCAGACCGTCGACAAGAATCGCCTTTGCTTTGAGCGAAACAACACATTATTCCTTGTTACTGTAGAATCAAAGATGAAGAATAACGTGGCAAGAAGAGAGTTCAGATGCGGCGCCGTTAAAGAAGAGGTTGTATTGGCGATGGGTTACGACGTGGAATGGAAAACGCAAGGTGATGACATGGTGATGGGATTCTTCGTTTGCGAGACAAAGATTCACTTCTACTTCCATTTCGAATGGAGGTAGAGAGGTAGAGAGAGAGAGAGAGAGAGAAGAGTTTTTGTTGGTTTAGCAGAGCCTGTGAAGAGATAGGAAATGAGTTTTTGTTAGGTTGATTTTGTTTCGAGAGAAAGAGTAAAATGCTGATTTACTTTTTTTCTTTTTATATATTTTATTTTATTGTTATTTCCTTAAAAAATAAGGCTTGATGTGTCAACCCATGCGTTTTTTCTCAAATAAAAATGGGAAAGGATTGTTCTTGTTGTAGGGTTTCTACGCTATGCTTTCCATTTTTCTTCTTTATTTATTGGATTAATACATATTCTTCCCCTGTCATATATGGATCATTTTTTAAAGAAATAAAAACCTGCAAAAAAAAGTTTTATGAATTCCCCCAACATTTGAAGATTCTCTCATTTTTTACCTTTGTTAGGCCAAGTCATCAAAAAAGTTGATGTGACACTGTTTTTTATATATTTTTTTTTCATTTTATCTAATTTCCACATGTGTATTTAAGTATGTAAGATGACACAAATGCCCCCAAAGTAAAATCAAAACCTTTAGATCTGAGAGATATGTAAGATCAATAACATATCTCAGTGTCAAAGGTATATGTAAAACCGATAAAATGATAATGGCCAATTAAAGTGAAAGATCAAACTCATATGAACAACAACATTTGTAAATCTTACAATCTTAATTCTTAAATGATCAACTACAAAAGCATAACTTCACAAGAATTCCTCGAGAATGCGTTTAGCTTCTTTAGGATCATCACTCTCAAACTCAATCTCATAGAAAGTTCCAAAATCAAAATCAGTCTCATCCACTTCCAATTTCAAACCTTTCAAATTATAAACATTCTTCAAGTTTCGAAAATCTCCCAACCCTAAAAACCCATTCCCACCCACCACCCCAAATTCCTCCTTCACCCTTTTTAGAATCCTCGACTCCAATAAACCCAGCTTCCCAGGTTCAGCAACACAATCGCGACCAACCTTCGAATCTAAATCATCTTCATCTTTTTTAACGCGACTCAGACCGTCGACAAGAATCGCCTTTGCTTTGAGCGAAACAACACATTATTCCTTGTTACTGTAGAATCAAAGATGAAGAATAACGTGGCAAGAAGAGAGTTCAGATGCGGCGCCGTTATAGAAGAGGTTGTATTGGCGATGGGTTACGACGTGGAAGGGAAAACGCAAGGTGATGACATGGTGATGGGATTCTTCGTTTGCGAGACAAAGATTCACTTCTACTTCCATTTCGAATGGAGGTAGAGAGGTAGAGAGAGAGAGAGAGAGAGAGAGAGAGAGAGAGAGAGAGAGAGAGAGAGAGAGAGAGAGAGAGAGAGAGAGAGAGAGAGAGAGAGAAGTTTTTGTTGGTTTAGCAAAGCGTGTGAAGAGATAGGAAATGAGTTTTTGTTAGGTTGATTTTGTTTCGAGAGAAAGAGTAAAATGCTGATTTACTTTTTTTCTTTTTATATATTTTATTTTATTGTTATTTCCTTAAAAAATAAGGCTTGATGTGTCAACCCATGCGTTTTTTCTCAAATAAAAATGGGAAAGGATTGTTCTTGTTGTTGGGTTTCTACGCCCTGCTTTCCATTTTTCTTCTTTATTTATTGGATTAATACATATTCTTCCCCTGTCATATATGGATCATTTTTTAAAGAAAAAAAACCTGCAAAAAAAAGTTTTATGAATTCCCCCAACATTTGAAGATTCTCTCATTTTTTACCTTTGTTAGGCCAAGTCATCAAAAAAGTTGATGTGACACTGTTTTTTATATTTTTTTTTTCATTTTATCTAATTTCCACATGTGTATTTAAGTATGTAAGATGACACAAATGCCCCCAAAGTAAAATCAAAACCTTTAGATCTGAGAGATATGTAAGATCAATAACATATCTCAGTGTCAAAGGTATATGTAAGACCGATAAAATGATAATGGCCAATTAAAGTGAAAGATCAAACTCATATGAACAATAACATCTGTAAATCTTACAATCTTAATTCTTAAATGATCAACTACAAAAGCATAACTTCACAAGAATTCCTCGAGAATGCGTTTAGCTTCTTTAGGATCATCACTCTCAAACTCAATCTCATAGAAAGTTCCAAAATCAAAATCAGTCTCATCCACTTCCAATTTCAAACCTTTCCAATCATAAACATTCTTCAAGTTCCAAAGATATCTCAATCCTAAAAACCCATTTCCACCCACTACCCCAAATTCCTCCTTCACCCTATTTAGAATCCTCGACTCCAATAAACCCAGCTTCAGCAACACAATCACGACCAACCTTCGAATCTAAATCATCTTCATCTTTTTTAACGCGACTCAGACCGTCGACAAGAATCGCCTTTGCTTTGAGCGAAACAACATATTGTTCCTTGCTACTGTAGAATTAGAGACGAAGAACAACGCTGCAAGAAGAGAGTTCAAATGTGGTGCCGTTAAAGAAGAGGTTGTATTGGCGATGGGTTATGACGTGGAAGGGAAAAAGCAAGGTGATGATGTGGTGATGGGATTTTTCATTTGCGAGACAAAAATTCACTTCTATTTCCATTTCGAATGGAGAGAGAGAGAGAGAGAGAGAGAGAGAGAGAGAGAAGATTGGGAAAAGATTAAGATTAAAGGCCGATGTGATTCGCTTTGGAAGATGGATCTTCTAGGCGATCAAATTGATGGAGGAGCGTAGCAGCGTCAGTGATGGTTATGATGGTGTTGGCGGATGTGATGGTGGTATTGTGACAACGATCTTCTTTGAGTTCTTCCTTGTCTTCGATCTTCACTTTGATCTCACTTTGATTTTACATGAGTTTTATTTTCAACATACTGTTTGATTTTGTTTTTACTTGGGGACATTTGTGTCATCTTACAGATTGAAATACACATGTGAAAATTATATTAAATGAGAAAACTATAAAAAAAAGTAGTGTCACATCAACTTTTTTGATGAGTTGGCCTGACGAAGATAAAAAATGAGAGAATCTTCAAATTTTGAGGAAATTCATCAAACTTTTTTTTACAGAGGATTTTTTGAAAATGACCCATATGACTAGAGGAGAATAGGTATTAACCCTTATTTACTTACTAATATGGTATGCACATTTGTTTTCAAAATGTAATAAAAATGAAAGGATAGAAAGACAATTGGTTAACCCAAAAAATGTACTCTCTTCGTCCAAAAATAAGTGTCATAATTGACACTTTCACTATGATTGAAAAAATGTGATAAATGAAAGCGAGAATGACAATTTTAACTAATTATCCTTGTTTGCTTTTAGTTTATTCTTATTATTGTTAATGAAAAATGAGATAAATAGTAAATTAAAGTATTAATTGGAGGATACAATTGGAAGATAAAAACTAAAATGGCATTGGAAATTAAAGTGACCGGGACAAATAATTTTTTCAAATGTGATATTTATTTTGGGATGGAAGGAGTATTATTTTTAAAAGAGATAATAAATTGGTGCCTATAATTTTTTCGTATATAAAAATACAGACTCGTGCGTCCGCACGGATAAGTTCATTCATATATTAGATTATTCGATAAGACTTGGTTATTGCTGATATATAATTGTTATTATAAAATCACTAATAACTGAAAATATTTATTAAAAAAAGATGTAGCAAATCACCAACATGATAAATCCAATATGTCTAATAACTATAAATATATACAAATATCGCTGATACTATAAATATTTACAAATATTTTGTTGCTTAAAATAAAAAAGGTATTGTGATGATTGTAACCCGTAAAAATAGTAAATTTCAATGATAAAATTCACAGGAGTTGGTCAAATTTACAAATATCACTCATTGTTTCCTTAGAATACAATAATAAATTGATAGTTTTAGTGATATAATTCATAGGAATTGCATTACAAATTACATAATGAGAAACTATGAATTGTGATTTGGAAAAGAAAAATGCACCGGTCTATGAATTTTGAGGGTTTTGAAACATCACTCCCCTCCATCGCCTTCAAATTTACATCACTTTTAGAACAAAATGTTAGGTGAGTTCAGCAATTTTAAATAAGAAATATAGTCTTACAATGGATTATTCATTGGAGATTGAAGAAGAAATATCAGAGGTGGTGCATTGACTGACCATCTCAAATGAATTACATTTTAGATCCTTCTCCAATCAGCCGGCGCATTGACTTTTCCTGTTGCAAAATGTCAAACAGTCAACGAAATTAGTTTAAATATGTTGTTCAAATAAATGACTTATTAATAATATTAACTTTAATATTATTTTATATTTTATTTTGTAAATAGCTGGATAACACATTTTGTTAGGAACTGAACTAAGATAAACTCCAGTTGTAGTGGAAGTAATAATTGACCCTTTAATTAGGAGTGACAGGTTCTATGCGTAGTATAGCAGGAATTATCTTAGTTAGCTAGACAAGTATTACTCTATTTTGTGATGTTTTTGTCTTATCTCCAAAAGCTTGTGTATGTAAATTCTTAATGTATTAGTTGGCACAGGAAATAGACTCGGCATTACACGGGTATCAAGAAGAAGCAGTATGTGTTGATGTAGACAAATAACAACATTATGTGATTGAAGCAATCAAATATTAAAGTATTATTTTAGAACCTGCTGTATAACCTTTAATATGCAGTCACTTCCCAATTCATATTTGTTACAACATCCATTGATTTAAATCTGCATAGGTTATTTGTCGTGCATGAATCAGTCTTGAAGCAAACAATGAAGAGTTAAGTGACATAGGACCGACACACCTCCTTTTTGAATAAGTGTTGCTACCTCCGTTCCTTTATAAGTGTCACTTTCTTGTAAAAAAATTTGTTTTTTTTTAATTGTCACTTGCAAAGTTCAAGATAGTATTAATTGCAATTTTGTCAAAATTACCCCTAAATAATGATTGTAGAGAGAAAAAAAATAAAGTGAATGTAATAAATAATTAAGGGTATTATAGGTAAAAGAAGAATTATTGTTTGAAAAGTAATAATAATAATTAGCTTTCTTGGTAGGGATAAAAAGTTAAAAAATAACATTTAAAAAGGAACGGAGGGAGTATCATTTTGATATAAAAGTTTGTAGAGTTAAAAGCTATAAGAGCTAGAAAGAGTAATGATGGACCAGTAATGCCTCTAGTAAATGTACTTTCCTAACTTGTTGTAGATATATCTATCTTAGTATCATGGCTAAACCCATGATAAAAGAACGAGCAAATGTAAATTGAGTTTGCCAAAGAGTATTTAGAAGGCTGTAATTTGGCTTGGAATTAAGACATTTTGTTTTAGTTGAAAAATTAATTTGACCTCATAAAATGTGTGTGAGAATACTGAAAAGAAAGTTGTGAATTTCATTTGACAAATTATATTCCAATGATTATACTATGCCATTACTTGGGGAGTGGAAAAGGCTTATCTAGTACTCCCTCTGTTTCTTTTTAAGTGTCACATTTTGACTTTTTACACATATCAAGAAAGCTAATTATTATTGTTACTTTTTAAACAATAATTCTCATTTTACCTATAATACCCTTAATTATATTCTACATTCATTTTATTTTTTCTCTCTATGTAATAATTACATAGGGGTAATTTTGACAAAAGTGTATTTAATACTACCTTGAATTCTACAAGTGACAATTAAAAAGAAACACAAATTTATCAAAAAAGTGACACTTAAAAAGGAACGGAGGGAGTAGTTGTCTAGGTGGCACGGGTAGATCTTAGGATGATCCTCGTTTCTCTATACATATACTTAAAGATGAAAGACAAATAAGAGTGTTAGTAGTAATGTTGATGCTATAATTTATGAAAACATAGTAAGTTATCGGTCCATGCCAAAATGCAATAGTATATCAAGGCATACTGTAATGAAAATATTTGTTACATGGATTATATTTGATTAAAGCTAATGTAAGTTGAGAACAAGGTAATAAATATCATAAAATGAATGATGAAGATATTCATTGACTTGGTTGAATACAATCCATAGCAGCATGATGGCTGATTTTTTATTTGTATTGAAAATACGAAGCAAGTTTTGCCAAAGATTGTATTTGATAGTCATGAACATGCTATAAAATATTGCCTCGGTATAATAAGGCGAGTGTAATGATCATATAGAACACATGGACAATCTTTGAGTAAAGTCAAAGATAGTTGAGAGAAAGTTAACGGATGATAAAATCAATGAAGAAGATAGTCATGAACATGCTATAAAACTATGGCTCATAGTATATTAAAATATTAGGCAAGCTGCAATAATATAATAAGGAGATTTTAGTGAACGTGTATGAGTCATGGCCTAATATTTGAGTACCATCAAAGTTAGTTGAGAGTAAATTAATGTATTGCATAAAATCAATGAGGAAGATATTTAAAGAATGGTTTGAATACGACCCCTAGATGCATGTGGTCAAATTTTTGTTTGCATCGAAAAAAATTGCTATATGATCATAGTCATAACTTATTGTAGATATTACGTTAAAGGGAATTGAATCATCTCTAATTTTTTTTCTCATGCTCTCTCTCATGTGTAATTATTTACTGTTGAATTAATCTAATAGTCAAAAAATAACAAAGAAAAAAACATCATTTAAAGAAGAGAGAGAAATATATCAATTTCAATTTTCTTTAATTTTTTTATATATAACTAGAGAATACAAAATACTATCAAAAAGACCACAACACTCATATAATTTGTTGCTACATACATTATTTCTTTCTTCATTTTAATATCTTTTATTAAATAAATATTACTATTTGGTAATAATTAAAATATTTGTATATATTTAACCAATTAATTAATTTAATTCTTATATTTAATAAAAATGAGAATAATCAAAATAATAATTATTTATTTTAAAAATCATCGGATAAATGTATGTAAGTAAAAAATAATTAAATTTAATATTTTATAATATTGTCAAATTAAAAAATAACAATTATTATAAATCAATTACAATTTATCATACTTTATTGTTTAAACATTATTTTTCTAAAAATATGTGCTAAAATAGATGTTAAAGAGTATAATTTATAAATTGGAAAAACTATTTTTCACTAATTTAATTAGTTAATTTAACTATTTTTCTATTTCCTAAATACAAATAAAAATAATTATAATATTATAAAATTATATACAAAATATATATTTGTGGTTAAAGAATAAAGTTAATGTCTTTATTTCATATTGTTAACATAAAAATAAAACAAAAACTTATAATATATCAACTACTATAAAGGAAAAAATGAGTTATTTTTCACACTTTAATTTTTTAACACTTTTTTATTTAAAAATGAGTTATTAAAGAAATCGTTTAAACACACAACTCATTAAGTGAAGAAGAAAAAATGAAACACCATAATTTTTTTATAATAATAAACATATATTTTAATTTTTATTTGCGGAAAAAAATCATTATTTTAAAATAATTTTAAAATATTCTTCATTTAGCAACAATTAGTGTGAGTTGATTGTTGTAGAATTAATACCACAAAAATTAAAGAAAATTAATGTTCTCATGTATAATTATTTTTTATCTTAAATATTGATTTATAAATGGAAATAAAAGAAAATTAAAATTGATACATCTTTCTCTCTTCTTTAAATAATATTTACTTATCATTCTTGTCTTTTAACTGTTGAATTAATCTAACGGTATATAATTGCACATAAGAGAAGGAGGATCCAAATCCATGTTAAAAATAGGTGGAAAATGCAACTCTATATAAAGGAGAGTGGAATACAAATATAAGACACATGAAATAAGTGTGACTAAAGGCAAAGATATATGAGAGCAATTCCAAGATGCATTGAGCCAAAACTCAGATTTTAGTGAAAACACTTCATCAAGACTTGCACAAGTTTACATTTGATAGTCATGAACATGCTATAATACTGTATGACAGAGTTGAATCAAAATATCTAATCTTCTTCATAATTTGTCTGAATTCATATGGAACTCTTTGTAAACTTTTCCCAATTCTATCCCACAAAAATTGACACCAGCATATGTCAAATGACTTCTAGTAGAGACTCATGTATCCAAGGCACATGCAATTTTCAAATCAAAGTCACTATTCTGGACATCATTAGTTTCTGCAACTTTTATTACTGGTCCATATTTCTATAAGATATAAATGTAGTTGATAAAAAATTTACAATCATAAATGATAGAGGAGATAAAGTATTTATTTGGTAAAACTAAAATTATGTCTTTTGTGGCATAAATATTTGGGCAAGTATTTGGAATAGCTTATAAAAATAATCTAAAGCATAACCCTATAAACTCTTTTCAATTTATTTTCATAAGCTCTCTAAACAACATTAAAAATCAACTTATACAAACACCGACGAGTCGAGTCCTTTTTCTTCAAAAGAGTCTCGGAACAAAGCTAGAATCGTGCAGACTTTATCTTGAGCTTTGACTGTGCTCTTTACTGTTAGCCGTAACAAATTGGAAGAAGTAAGAATCCAAGATCCTGTAATGTTGGGTCAAGCATATGTAAATAATGAACTCCTGTTACAGCCAAACCATATTGTATAGAAAAAGTTCCAGTTTTGAATTAGATATCATTGTTATATGAGAAACAAAATCATGTCAACTTAAACAATATATCCAAGATACGATTCTGATTTCCAGATCTCACCAAACCATATCAAAATAAATTGATTCCAAAAACAAATCTCATTCAACTTAGAACTTCCAAAAAAATAATATCTCATTCAACTTCATCACCATGAAAAAAATATCCAAGACACAAGTAAATATTTTCAAGAACCAAACTAATCTAAAACAACAATAAACATAAATCATACCTCTTCAATACTCTGAGCTCTTCTTCTTTGTGCTTCTAAATTGGTGTATCTTCTTCTTAATGAAAAACAAATGAACATAATAATAATAAAGTTTCTTAACAACTTATATGTTAAAGTTATGGCAAATGAACATGAACATTGAACAAATGTTTCGACCGATGTGAGTAGACGATAATACCTCATAAAAAGAGAATAAGTTGGATCAGGAAGAAAGAAACGAACATGAACATTAACATATTCACACCATCTTCACATCAAGAAACTGGATATGAAAAATGTTAGAAATTCGGAAAGATTAAAGGGATCCAGACTTGAATCGTGAACGCAACACTTTCCTTATAGTATTTCAAGCACTCTCGATTGTCTTAGAGTTCTGATGCAGGAATACCCAGGATAATTCAGCCTTATCGAATTTGCGCAAGACCGGCGAAAACCCGAATGCAGCGAAGAGCGTTTGAAATTATTTAGAGGATTTTCGGATTTTGTGTGTTTTTTATTCTGAATCCGGATTTATGCTTTTATACGCCATGTTGATATTGTTTCACAAGGTAGCGACCCTTGGTGAAGCAATGTCATTTTCCAATAATCATAATGGTTGGCCTACAACATGTTTCACCAACAGTTGCATTGTTTCGACTTTGCAACATCTCATGAAGAGTTACAATCTCCGAATTCAAAATTCAAAATTCAAAATTCAAAATTCAAAATTCAAAATTCATGAAGAGTTATCTCATGCATTTATTAGCATTAACTCACTTCCACCATTTGTCATTTTGGAACACACTTGTATTTAATAAATTACAACAATCCCCCACTTGTTCTAATAATGACAAATCCAATTCCAGAATATAGAAAGCAAAAGTGTTAATACAGTTAGGTATCTTTCGATTTGAACTTAACCTTAGTAAAGACAACGCAAAGCCTAATCGGAACGTTAGGTAGCTATGCTTTGAACCTGTAAGACCCCAATTTTTGCCCTAAGATCCCTCATCATATCATATCATGTCATATTCATTGCCTCAAGGATCATTATGCACCTTTGCTTGCCTCCTAGTGGGTGGGCATCTTATGAGTGTGGTTCTTGATCACCAAGCATGTTTTGCATTTGTATATCATTGCTTTTCGTTTGTTTACTAACCAAAAGTACAAAAATATTGTCATCTAACTTTGTTACTTGCAGCTGAAGCAATCAATAGTCAAACAGTCAAATCATTCATTGAGCTATAGATGGTGGCCATTCTTGAAGAATTTGGGCACCATGATCATTCATCAAGAGTTCATATGAGTTGTGATACCATTTGAAATCAAGATCTCAAGAGAAAAAGGCTTGAAAATTCATCAGAACATGGCTCAGTCAACCAGAACCCTAGCAAAGTCAACTGTGGTCAACTGTGCATTTAATCAGGGATTTGAAGGTGTGAAATGGTTGGAAAGGTCTCATTCATGTCCATACAAGCCTCATATAACATGTCAAACATCATCATTGAGGAATTTGAGGTCAGACAAAAAAAGTGTCCCAAAATAGTAATGACCTGTAATTTGCACCTGCCAAAAATGGAAAGTCATGCTCCTCAAAATTACATGTCCAAGCAAGCTTCAAATCAAATTTTGTCCAACATGAAAGTTGAAGATCTTGCTCTTGCCTTTCCAAAAAGTCCAAGAACACTCATTTCTCATTTGTGGTTGGCAAGTTATGATCAAATCATTTTCAAGAATTTTGGAATTTCAAGGAAGCATAACTTTCAAACCATTTGGCCAATTTGGGTGATTCTTTTTTGAGCAAATCCCATTTGACATGTACTATCATAATGCATCATCACATTTCATCAAAAAGCATCACATAAAAGGTCATTTTTCAAGTGAACCAATTAAATTTTGGTGGGAAAAATAGTGATTTTCAAAAATACATGGAATTTTCATGCCAAACCAATTTGAATAGCTTCTAAGCATGATTTATGTCTTGCTGCAAGCAAAAGTTTACTGTTCCATTGGTTCAAGGTGAGAAAGGGCAATTTTGCCAATTGACATAACATGAGTTTCTTGCTAATCACTTCCAATTTGTGTTAATCATGTTTAAACAGGTGATTAACAAGGACTATATAGTCCTAATCATAACAGAAAATCCAGATCCACATTCACAATCTCAGATCAAACTCACAAAAATTTCTCAAATTCTCTCAATTCTCTCAATTTTCACTCACACTTTTTTCAATTGTTCATAAAAAATTCTCCATCATTTGTGCTATTTCTCGTACTAATCTTCATCTGCAGGTGGATTTGAAGATCTGTTTGAAGCTAGAATTGGAAGAATCGTGCAAATTCACAACTGTTACAACCTTGAGCTCGCATGGCAGTTTGAGAATTCTCCTTCATCAATCGTTTTTGAGCTGTGCTATCACCTCCATTCATCTCCTACAACGTAATAGGCGATCTGTTTTGGCAATTGAAGTCCTGAAACGCTCGATTTCATCACTGCATCATCAAGAAGGTAAGAATTCAACTCCTTCGATTCTTGCAATTAATATGTGGCTTAGGTAGATCGTGGAACATAGAGTAGAATGCAATTCGAATCGTGCTAATTCATCAAGTAATCATGGAGAAATCTGGATTTAAAGTTTGGATGTCAAAACTTTTCTTGATCGAATCTTTTTCTATGTTGAGTTCTGGATAAAATCATGATGATATTAGCGATCCTGGTTGAAAGATGAATCGATCCATATATAGTTTGTGCATTTCCATGAAGTTTTATTCATAAGCTTGATGAACAGTATGAAGATGCGATGAACACGTCCAATTTTCGTTCCAGGAGGCTGTTTGATTCATTTGGCCTGACCTTCAGTGTTTGAATTGTGTTTCCCGCGTGTGCCATCCAATTGCGTGCTGACACCTCCGTTAATGAAACGGAGCGTTTTGTCCACGCTGCTCAATAATTACAAAAATGCCACGCTTCCATTTAATTTCCTTTAAATTGTGCAATGTTTATTTCATTTTCTTATCAAACTTCAAAAAATCATAAAATGTTCATGGATGATCCAAATTGAGTGAGGATTTTTGCATTCATCTCCAATTTCTTTCTAGTTTTTTTTAGGCATGATAGCAAAAGTTATGCTTGGTTGATTTTTAATTTTGTCTAAGGCCTTTGATCATGTGTGCTTTGTGTATAGGTTTTACCATTTTGATCATAAAATAATGATGCCTTATTGGAAATGCTTGAAATTTTATATGCATGATCTAGACTCATTCCTGGTGATTTTGATGTATGGTTTGCTATTTTTGAGTTCCTGGATTGAGAGATATGATGTGATCTTCATGAGTGTGACAATGTATGTCACACTAGGTTTTGTCCATGTTCTTGATTTTTGTTTCCATGCTTGTGCTATGCCAATTGCTCTAATGTTTTGCATGTGATTACTTCTGTATGTTTAGTGTGAGCATGATTTTTTGTAGATTTTTTAGATTCATTTCCTATTTGATTGGGATTTTGCTTTGCTGTTTGGTCATTTGTGAATTCTTTTTGAGTGTGGAACTTCCATGCTTTGTGAAATTCTCATGCCTTATCATATGAAGCTGAAACTTTGTGGATCGATTTTTAACATGTTTAACTTCATTTTGGCTTTGGTGTGGTTTATTTATCTTATGCCATTTCTGTTTTACACTTGCCTAAAGTTGATACATGATTTGTGGCCTTCTTTAAGCTTGCTTTTGCATACCATGATTTGTTGATTTTAATTTCCATACTTCCCCTGGTCCAAATAGCATGAAATTTTATATGTTACTCATTGAATATGTCCTGTCTAAGCTGGAATTTTCTGGGAATTTATTGAGCTATTTTGGTATTGGTTTGATTGTGATCATTCTGTTTGCTCCAATGTGATTCCAAAATGCATAGTTTGACATGTTTAGCTTATGAATTAGATTTGGTGCATAGTTTTGATGTGAGACCAATTGGATTCTACTCTTGTTTGATAAATCTTGATTTTGATCAATTTTCACTTGCTGTTTTGAATTTTTCACCTCCTTTTGACCCTAGGCTTGCCCTAGTGGTCTTGTTTCTCACATTTGAGTTTGACTTTTCAGGTAAAGAAGCAATTTCTTTAAGGAGTTTAATTCAAGTTGATTGAGTTTGGTTTACTTGATTGTGATGAACTAACTTGGTCTGTTTTGTAGGATGCTAACTCATTTCATTTGAGTTTGTGCTTTGCACATGTGATTGATTGTGTTGACTGTTGGTTCATAACTTGTCTGTTTTGACTGTGACTTGAATACTGATTATATTTGATTGATTTCAGGTACCATAGTCGCTTTAGTTCTTTGAGAACTAGCTATTGCTTTGCTTTGCTTAAGCATTGAGGTAGACTCTCTTGTCTCCATGTAGTCTGGAAGACCTGGCTTGTTATTTAGCCAGGCAACTGTCTGAAGTCCTCCTTAAGAGGCGATGTTTGTGATTGTTTAAATTTATCCCCAAGCAGGTAAAGACCTCATGTGAGGCAATTGGTAGACAAAAGAGATATGTAGCCTATCTCCTACTATTCTGTGAGTCACTCACCTTGCTCACACCACATGTGTTGATGCATAGTGAGTAAAAACCCAAGATCTATCGAGTCTAACTTGTGGAGAGAGTTCCATCTTTCTGAACTCCCACACCTTCTGATATTCAATGCTCTCCCTGACCAGGGATAAGAGTGATGAGGCACACCCCTCATATCCTTTCATCTGCTTCACCTTGGCTCTCAATGTCAAGGTTAAGAGCACCCTTTACCCTATTCCAGTTGACTGTTAAGTCTAACCCTTTGATTGAGCCTAATTGTTTGGTTATAGTGGGTGCTAAATGTTTGATTGATTGCTTGTTGCATGTGTACATGCTTGCTTGCCTTTGTGCACTTATCATCATTGATTGTTCATTATTGCATGATCATCATTTCATACTCTTGTGGTTTGTTTGAGTTTACCCATTGAGGACAATTGTAAGACCATGTTCTTTGGCCTTTGTTCCTAGGATTTGGAAGGGATAGAGTGTAAGACCATCTCACTTGGTCACTCATGTCCATTGCCTAATGCATTGCTTGTTTGTTGTATGTGAGGATGCAAGTGTAAGACCATGTTGTTGGCTCTTGTATTCCTATGATCATCCTTTGGAGGTTGGTATAAGTCCAGACAGATTGGCATCCGACATCCGAGTTTTGTTTACCTTTGGAGGTTGGTATAAGTCCAGACAGATTGGCATCCGACATCCAAGTTTTGTTTTACCTTAGGAGATTGGTGTAAAACCATTTATTGGTATCCGGTATCCGCTTTTGTTTGTGAGATTGGTATAAGTCCATTGATGGCATCCGGTATCACCTTGCTTTTTTTTGCTTATTTGCATTGTTGCCTATTCCTAAGGACACACTTGAATCATCTTCTATATGATCTCAAGAGGTGAACCTTTCTAAGAAGTTTTATATTCCATCATCCATACCCTCATTGTCCTAAACCTTTTCACATGTTGCTTTCAAAAAACTTTGACTTGTTGTGCAAACATCTTCATGCTTTTTCAAATTAGAAACTTGGACCCTAAGTCCTTGACTTTTCAAACTCCATTTCATAACACTTCTTTGAGTCAATCTTAATCAGACCTTGACCATATTTTGTGAATACTCATAATCGATTAACTTCACACATTCAATTGTTTTGTGGCTTTGCCCATTGTTAACATGTTTTCATACATTAGCCATAGGTTTCAATTACCATAGCGGTTGATGTAAATCTTACCTTATCCTTAGTGAGTCGATTGTAAGACTTCCGTACTGAAAACAGGGTTAACCCCTCTAGTACGTCGAAGCCGTCCTCGCATGGTGGATTGTTGAATTCAGGTTGAGTTTTCTCCCATTGGTAATGAAAAGCCTTAATGCTTGTGTTTTAAAATTGAACTCACTAATTTTTGGAAATCTTTTAGCCGAACTACGGCTTTTTGATCCTTACCTTTGATGGAAGGTACGTAGGCAACGGGTTCATCCGTTCAAACACAAAAATAATTAACTTGTACATTCTTTTCTAATCATCCCATTCATGTTTGCACAATATGTCAAAAACAAATAAATATTTTTTATACAACAAGTGTGAAAAGGGCTCCCTAGGAGTACCTAGGACGTGATGGGTGCCTAACACCTTCCCATTGCGTAATTTACCCCTTACCCAGACTCTCTGATCTTTTATTGGTTTTCTACGTGTAAAACTTCTTAGGTTTTTGTTCGCTTTTTAACCAGTCCTTAGGATAAATAAAAGTGCGGTGGCGACTCGATTCATTGTATACTTTGCTTATGGTTTAATCAATAAATCATATAGCGACGAACACACCGCTACAGAAAAGTGGCGACTCTGCTGGGGATAACATTAGACCTTCCCTGGTGGTATTGCCTACTTTTCACCCTTGTTGTATGATATTTATTTATTTGTTATTTGACATATTTTTGTACAATTTGGGATAACTGTATTGATTGTAATGTTTGAATTGCTTGATATACAATTGTTGTTTGCTTTGGTGATCTCTGTGAGATGAGTTCTATACCCGAACTCGAGAGCACTCTAGGATAGGAGAATGGCGTAGTCTTGTTGACTGGTGTGGAGTATTCCTTAGCCAGTTGACTTGCGAGTCCATTCACTTGGTGGAGGTTATGTTGGATTAATAATGTCACACAAGTTATTTGTGGTTAGGCATTATTCGTTCAATCATGTGCCTTAGAAGCCAAGGACCTTAGTTTACCGAACCCATCTTGGCCTATTTTTAGGACGTAGTGCGGAGGTCGTTCAGATGTAAGATCTGATGCGATTGTTACGCGATACTACACTCATAAGAGTCTCTCTCGAGAATATTTTTGGAATACGAGTATTCGTTCCTCCGATAATATCCGAGAGATGGGACGATGATTATGGGAACCTCTGGTAGAACATGTCTGGCAGGTTTAAACCCTAGTACACTCCCTTTGGGTGGTTCTTAACCGAGACTCCATGCTCGTGACTCTCAGCAAACTCGTGATTCGTGGTTGAGTCGTTCAGACAACCTTAATATCAATGGAACTTGGGCGTTGATAAGGTGCAAACCATAATCCGCCAAAATGGATGGTTGATATTAAGGATGTTAGAACCGGTTCATGTACCGTTAATATCAATGGAACTTGGGTGTTGATAAGGTGAAAACCTAAATCCACCAAAATGGATGATTGATATTAGGGATACAATGAGCTTTCCCACGACCTTTGTTTGGTGTGACTTGCTTGATCCTTGAGTGTGATTGTTGCATTCATGCATTCATGCATTCATCTGCATTTCATGTCATCAGAAAAAAAAGAAAATTTTCAAGGAACTTAAAGGGTTTATTTGCAAAATTTTCAGACATGGAAAGACCAAAAAGGCATACAATGAAGTACAGCTTTAGACAGCCTGATGTAAAAGAGTTAAGGAATCTGACATCTTATGTATTAGATCCCTTGGGTTTCAAAGCTCGCTATGGGAAGCTTCTGCCTCTGTTGACTACTCAGGTTGATGAGGGATTGATGAGTACTCTGGCTCAGTTCTATGATCCTCTGTATCATTGCTTCTCCTTTCCGGACTTCCAGTTGTTGCCTACTTTGGAGGAGTATTCTCATCTTATTGGGATCCCGATTCTGGATCAGGTGCCGTTCAGTGGCTTAGAGAGTATTCCGACCGCTCGAGAGATTGCAGCCTTGTTGCACATAGATGAATCGCTGATTAAAGCTAATCTGACTACCAAAGGTGGAATTCAGGGTTTTCTTTCCGAGTTCCTCGTCGCTCAAGCTACCATCTATGGGAAGGCCATGAGTGAGGATGCCTTTGAGGCTTTATTTGTGCTGCTCATCTATGGATTGGTGTTATTTCCCAACTTCGACAAATTCGTGGATATGAACGCCATTAGGATCTTCTCAGTTCTTAATCCCGTTCCGACTTTGTTGGGTGATGCCTATTTCTCTTTGCATCTGAGGAACGCAAAGGGCGGAGGAGTTATTGTCTGCTGTCTACCTTTGCTGTACAAGTGGTTTATTTCGCACTTGCCGCAGACTCTTGCTTTCAAGGAGAACAAGGGATGTCTACGGTGGTCTCAGAGACTCATGTCTCTCACTAATGATGATATCTCTTGGTATGATCGCGTGTATGATATCGTCCAGATCATTGACTATTGTGGTGAATTCCCTAATGTGCCTCTTCTTGGTACATGTGGTGGGATCAGCTACAATCCTATTCTCGCACGTCGTCAGCTTGGGTTCCCCCTAAAGGATAAACCTCATAACATTCTGTTAGAAGGTGTGTTCTTTCAGGAGGGTAAAGATCCCCAAGGTCTGAAAGCCAGATTTGTCCGCGCTTGGCGCAAGATCTGCAAGAAGAGCAGGAATGAATTGGGTCCGAAGAATTGCATTGCTTTGGAGCCCTATACCTCTTAGGTCAGACAGAGAGCTGCCGTGTACTTGATGCCATATGATCATCCGAGACCTACACCGTTGGATGTGGCTGGGCCTTCAACCCTCCCTACCCAACGTGTAGAGGAGTTGAGAGAAGAAGACCTTTCGCGTGCTTGGATCCGTGAAAGAGAAGAATTGCTTCAGCAGCTTAAGGAGAAGGACGCTCTGATTGAGTTTCTCGAGCATCGAGTGATCGACGATCCCAACGACACTTGGACTTCCTTGCTTCCTCAGTCTTCCAAATTCTGGAAGAGGAAGTATGATCAGCTTGCTAAGGAGAAAGCAAATATGGAAGCTACCTATGAGAGAGAGATCAAGAAGTTGTGTGCTTCTCGTCTTCCAGCATCCCGAGCTATTAGGGATCCATAGGATGTTGTTTTCCTTTTCTCTTTGTAATATGATCAAAAACGCTGTACTTCTTTGTCTCGATTATATTGAATGAGATATTTTCCATAATGATAAAAAATGCTTAAATATTCAAAAAATTACAAATAATACCCTAAGGGTTCCTTGAAAATAAAATAAAGCATATGCACAAACACTTCATGCATCATTTGCATAAGCGGGTGTTTTATTCCGGTCTCCCGTCCTATGGTCTGACCCTGCGATCTTCATTTATTTTGAAGACGCACATCGCCGGTACTACATTGGGTTACCTCTGCCAGATTTATCGACCGTTCTGAGCAAGAGAGTTGTGAACTCGAGGAGGATTTTGCCAGACTATGTGTTGTTGATGGATTTATTCCTGGTTAGCCACTTGTCTTCCTTCATAGATGCCGAGGATGAAGTTGGAACTCCTTCCAAGCTTTATCTATTGATGAACCAATTGAGAAGAAGTCTCCTTCATTTTCTTCCTACCGTGATGCGAAACTGGCCATTGAATGTGGTGCAGTAGCTGGTTTAGGGAAGATGATCGAGCTTGAAGACAATAGATCCCGGGCTGGCATTGGTTACTGTTCTGGGGCATTTAATGAGCAAGGTTTGTTCAAGAGTGGAGGATTCATCCATGACGATCAACTTGAGGAAGAGGTTGCTGCTATCTTAGAAGAGGATGCGGAGGACTTGTGCAACTTTGTTATCCCTGGCGGTGTCTGCCACAATTGGGTCGCTGTAGATGTTCCTACAGTCATCCATAGATCAGAGTAATTGTTCACTTTGTTTAAAACCCTTCTCCCATGCCAAAAGGAGAAGTGATGACATTGTTGGCAATATTTAATACAATGATGTTTTCATTCAATTAATGCATTGTTAAACATTTGTTTTTCCATTTGTTTTCACTTTTCGCTTTTGCATGAAATCAGTGATCACAAAAAACCCTAAAAAACAATAAAACAACATTTTCATCTGCATAAATGATTTGCTTGTTTAAATTCAAAAGCTTTTCATTATCCAGAATCATTATGCAGGGATTTCTAAACCCATTGAACATAATGATCTAACGCCATCTCCCAATCTTGAATTCCTTGTATTCGAAGTAGAGGAAGATGATGTTGAAGGGGATTCCTGATGAGATTACCCGCCTTCTTGAGCACCAAAGGAGCTCATTCAGCTGTATCATGAGAATCAGCAGAACAGTCAAACTGGGGCATTACAAATGTAATGTAAAAAAAAAAAAAGGAGAAGAGGGTGAAAAAGAAGAAAAAAAATCAAAAATCAGGAAAAACAATTCAAAATTTTTTTCAAAAGAAAAAAGAAAAATTATACCCTCAAGCCAAGTTGACTGATGCTGAATGGATTCAGAGTCGTTATGACCAGTTGAATCTGATTGAAGAGAAGCAATTGACTGCCATGTGCCATGGTCAGCTATATCAACAGAGAATGAAGAAAGCATTCGATAAGAAGGTCAAGCCTCGTGTGTTCCGAGAAGGTGACCTCGTGCTCAAGAAAGTCTTGTCTTTCGTGCCCGATTCCAGGGGCAAGTGGACTCCAAACTACGAGGGTCCATATGTTGTTAAGAGAGCCTTTTCAGGCGGAGCTTTGATGCTTACAACAATGGATGGGGAGGATTTCACTCGTCCTGTGAATTCAGATGCAGTCAAGAAATACTTTGCCTAAAAAAAAATAAAAAAAGAAAAGTATATGCAAATGAAAAACAGAATAGCTCGCTAAGTTGAAAACCCGAAAGGGCGGCTTAGGCAAAAATGAGCGTCTCGGTGGAGAACCCGCAAGGGCGATCCAGGAAAAATTTAGAGACTTGAAAAAAGGTATATTTGCATCCCGCTAGATTGAGTACCTCACCCTGGGGCAATCTAGGCAAAATTAGGGATTTGGCAAGTACCTGCATCCTGACAAGACTTTCTGTTCCGCAGCCGTCTTTTCGTCAGAGATTCTCGATTCGTCGTCAACTGAAGCTTCGAATACATCGAGATTCAAATTGGTAGAGAAAGGATCATTATGTTCAATGTAGCCCTCTTCCAATATATATCACTGATTTCAAATTTGTACAGATCTATGGAGTCTTGCCATTTGCAGGCTACCATTCCATCAAATCAATTTGAGCTTTTATCCAATTATTTGCACTCTTATTTGTTTTAATTCAACAAATGTTTTGCATGTTTCAATTGATAAAATGTCATTGTTTTAAACAAATAAATTTTTCAAAATTTGTTGTTTTAAGCAAAGTGAACATTCACAATGACGAAAGGATACTTAAGAATCTCTCAGTGCTCTCCCGAGGGTGGCATGATTTCCAACAGGTAAGACATTTGTTCATATTCCTGGCATTGGTTGTATCCTCTTTATCCTGCTTTTTGTTGGGGTTGCTCCCCAAGCAGAGTTTTTGTTAGGGTTGTTCCCTAAGCAGAGTGTTGTTGAAGACCTCGTTTCTTCTCCAGCAGTATTCTCTCCCAGCATGGGTGTTTTCCATGTAGAAGCTTCGGTAGTTGGTGGTTGGAGACCCCGGTACCCTATCACTCTCCCCAGTGCGATCGCCAGTGGAGTTGTGGTTTTTATCCTCAGCATGGATGCTTTCCCTCAGAAGATTCAATGGTTGGTGGATTGACATCCCGGTACTTTACCGCTTTCCCCAGCATTGTCGTAAGCTGGATTGTTGTTATCTTTCCTCAGCACAGTCGATAGCGGGATCCGTGATATATCCCCAGAATAGAGTGCTTGTGGAAGACGTCGTTTGCTCCAGCAGTACTCTCTTCCCCGACCAAGTAGCCAGCAGAGTTGCTATATCTCCCCATCAGCGCGCTTATTCCTTCAGCAGGGCAGTGATTGTGTTCCTCCTCAGCAGTTATGGATTTTCTCCTCAGAAGAGTCAGCATTTGATGGTTGATCCCCAGCTCTCTTCCATATTTCCCAGTGGGTTTCTCAGTGACTTCCCCAGTGGATCTGTCTGCAGATTTGTGGTTCGGCAGATCGTGTACAAGCAAAATCCCCTATGGAATGGGTATTTCTCAACAGAGTCAGGATTGCATCTGTGACCTTCCCCTCAGAATCTCCACCGGAGTGGAAACCTCTGTTTTCCCCAGTAGGGTTGGTTGGTGACCTATCATACATAGATTTGGTTGATTCTCCTGTTGCTTTTGATCCCCAGTAGAGTGGTTTGTCGCAGAATCTACTTGTGTGATCTTTTCTTCCTCCTCAGTGGGTTGTTCCCCAACGGAATGGATATTTGTGTTCTCCCCAGGTAGAGTTGCTTATGCAGTCAGATTCTACGTGGATGATCTTTTCTCCCTCAGAGGGTTGTTCCCCAGTGGAGTTATGGTAGTTTTTGCCCGAGCAGTGAGCTCTTGTTCCCCTGCAGATGTTTTGGGATTTCTCCCATTTTCCCCAACAGATTTTGTCTTTGTGGCCGCTGTTGCCTGTTGTGACTTTCTGTGCTAGTTGGGTTGATTGCTGATCCATCACTCAGAGATTTTGTGATATCTCCGATCTTTTGCCTCCCTGCAGATCTTTGCTTTTCAGCTTGAAGATCTCCAGCAGATTGGCTTTCCAGTTGGACCTCCTCGGTTTTCCCTGGAAGTATAGTATCGGATGTTTGATTCCCGGGTCCTGTTTGTGTTAGAATTGTCTGTTTTGTCAGCATTCATCAAACATCAATCACGCATATTCATGCATACTCATAAACATTCAGATATTCATGTTGCATTTTTGCCATATATCTTTTGTTCGTTGCTCCCTGCTAGGGCGATATAGATCTCCTTTATGGATCTCCCAAAGCAGATGTCGGGTGTTTAAATCTCTCAAAATAGAGTCAGCCCTTAAGCAGAAAGTGTCTATCCTTTCATGCCTTTCCCCATTGAGATACATCCTCGTGGATGATGGTTTCTTCTGTTTCCTCCCAACACATATATTGGGATGGATGGTCCTATTTGAGTTATATCCTCATTAGGACGTGTCTTGATTCAGTTTGTCTTTTCGGATCGATCCCGAATTGGCCTTTTTCAACTGTCTCTTACGCTTCACTGTGGCATAAATGAATAGTTGCTTACAAACCGGCACTCATTCATCTTATCCTCAGTGGAACTTTTGGCCTTCTGCCTACAAACCGGTAGTTGTAAGTCCTATCTTCGCGGTCTTCTACCTACTACCCGGTAGTTGTAAATCCTTTTTCTCACTCTGTTCCTCAGCGGAACCTTTGGCCTCTGCCTACAAACCAGCAGTTGTAAGTCATATCTTTGCAGTTTTCTACCTACTACCCGGTAGTTTAAACCCTGTTTTCTCCCCTAACAGAGTCAACTTGGTTGTTCATCCCAGCCGATGACAATTCCCTTTCTGTGGTTTTCTATCCAATCTTTGGTAGATGTAATCCCCTCTTTATGGTTATCTTCATCTAGTATTCGATGTTGATTTTCCTTCGCTTGGATGAGTCGCTTGAATAAGCACTTATATCCCCAGCAAATCTTTTGTGGATAATTGTCGTATGCTAGCAATTTTATCCCCAACGGGTCCCTTCACCGTTTGTCAGTGATTGTGTTCCCCGGATCATTGATTTTCATCAATGTATCCTCAGCAGATCGCCTTTCATTTACCCTCTTGTTGGTAATGTCTGTTGCTCCCTTTGATTGGCCATCTTTATATACCTAGTTGGTATCCCGATGCCTTTCTTTTCAGACCTTTATCCTATAAACAACCTACAACCCGGTTCAGGATAATCTTCCTTTCGAGGTTATTATTCACGTTTTGACGGCTATGAATAATATATCTCATGCGCTCTTCGGTTGAAACCTTTCGTGTTTCCCTAGTCGAGTAAGATTCGTTATTTCCCTTTTGCGGAATCGAATATTTGTTTCGGATAATTGCCGGATGCTTGCAATTTATCCCCTTTGAGTTGTCTTTCGTTTACCCGGATGCTTGGTATCGATTGTCTCTCTTTTTGGTTAGTCACCTATTATATACTTCGGTATCTCTGGTGTCTTTTCCTTTCAAGTATATTATTCACGGTCTGCCGGTAATGAATAATATATCTCTTTCACTCTTTGGTTGGAATCCCTTGTTGATCTTCCCCCAATAGAGTAAGATTCGTATTCCTTGTGGAATCGAATATCCATCCTACAAACAAGTCTGCTGTTCTAGCTTTCTTCAGGATGATGAGTGTCTTGGAACACAAACCAATTCACATTTTCGAATTTTATCCTACAAACAACCTACAACCCGGTTCAGGATAATCTTCCTTTTGAGTATATTATCCACGTTCTGACGGTAATGGATATTATGTCTCTCTCACTCTTGGGTCAATCTTTTGATTGTTTTCTCCGCAGAGTAAGATTCATATTCCTTGTGGAATCGAATATTCATCCTATAAACAAGTTTGCTGTTCTAGCTTTCTTCAGGGTGATGAGTGTCTTGGAACACAAACCAATTCACGTTTTCGGATTTTTTATCCTATAAACAACCTACAACCCAGTTCAGGATAATCTTCCATGCGAGTATATTATCTACGTTTCGACGGCTATAGATAGTATATCTCATGCACTCTTTTGTCGGATCCTTTGTTTGTTTCCCCAACTGAGTAAGATTTGCATTCTTTACAGAATCAAATGTCCATCCTATAAACAAGTCTGCTTTTCTAGCTTTCTTCAGGATGATGAGTGTTTTGGAACACACACCAATTCACGCTTTGGTCGGTCACCTGTTGCATACCTACAACCCGGTATCCCTGATGTTCCTTCCTTTCTGCTCCCTATTATGACTTTGGTCCCTTGTGGAGTCAGATTTTCCTGAGTTTATGTACCTTTTTCAGGTCTTTCTCAGATGTTTGGTTGATTGATATCTCTCACTCGTATACCGGTCTTAGATATTCATTCTTCCTGAGTTTGTTACTCACTAACCGGTAACATCTCATCCTTTGGTTTCCCCTGGAAAGTCTTTTCTAGATTTCTCCAGCGGAGTTGTATTCCTATTCGTGTTGCTGTATTGGTGTTATCCCCAGTACATGCGTTTTGTGAGTCAGCTTGAATCTCTCCCATGGAAGTGTTTTCCTTTGGAGTTGCTTCTTTCCCCAGCTTGAGTCCTTTACTTCCCCAGTGAGGTCTCCAGTCTGATTTCTGTTATCCCCTAATCAGAGTCGTGTCTCGCGCACGTTGTGTCAGTTTTGTTTTCCCCAACTCGGAGTCGTGTCCTGCTCACGCAGTTTGTTTTTTCCTTTTATTATCCCCTATAAGAGTCCCTGCAAGAGTCCTTGTAGAGTCTCTGTTCCTGGTGAGTGTATTACTCCGATGGATCGTTTTTTCTTCTGTGCAAACCATATCCCCACAGAGTTTGTGTCTTTTTACATGCATACATTTGCATCATGAGGTCTCTTAGGGACCAAAATCTGTCTCATTACTGTTATTTAAGCCCATTCTACCGCGTCGAGATGAAGATTTATAAACTTCACTTCTCCGGGTAGAATGACCTTAAATAGGGGCATCTGTAAGACCCCAATTTTTGCCCTAAGATCCCTCATCATATCATATCATGTCATATTCATTGCCTCAAGGATCATTATGCACCTTTGCTTGCCTCCTAGTGGGTGGGCATCTTATGAGTGTGGTTCTTGATCACCAAGCATGTTTTGCATTTGTATATCATTGCTTTTCGTTTGTTTACTAACCAAAAGTACAAAAATATTGTCATCTAACTTTGTTACTTGCAGCTGAAGCAATCAACAGTCAAACAGTCAAATCATTCATTGAGCTATAGATGGTGGCCATTCTTGAAGAATTTGGGCACCATGATCATTCATCAAGAGTTCATATGAGTTGTGATACCATTTGAAATCAAGATCTCAAGAGAAAAAGGCTTGAAAATTCATCAGAACATGGCTCAGTCAACCAGAACCCTAGCAAAGTCAACTGTGGTCAACTGTGCATTTAATCAGGGATTTGAAGGTGTGAAATGGTTGGAAAGGTCTCATTCATGTCCATACAAGCCTCATATAACATGTCAAACATCATCATTGAGGAATTTGAGGTCAGACAAAAAAAGTGTCCCAAAATAGTAATGACCTGTAATTTGCACCTGCCAAAAATGGAAAGTCATGCTCCTCAAAATTACATGTCCAAGCAAGCTTCAAATCAAATTTTGTCCAACATGAAAGTTGAAGATCTTGCTCTTGCCTTTCCAAAAAGTCCAAGAACACTCATTTCTCATTTGTGGTTGGCAAGTTATGATCAAATCATTTTCAAGAATTTTGGAATTTCAAGGAAGCATAACTTTCAAACCATTTGGCCAATTTGGGTGATTCTTTTTTGAGCAAATCCCATTTGACATGTACTATCATAATGCATCATCACATTTCATCAAAAAACATCACATAAAAAGGTCATTTTTCAAGTGAACCAATTAAATTTTGGTGGGAAAAATAGTGATTTTCAAAAATACATGGAATTTTCATGCCAAACCAATTTGAATAGCTTCTAAGCATGATTTATGACTTGCTGCAAGCAAAAGTTTACTGTTCCATTGGTTCAAGGTGAGAAAGGGCAATTTTGCCAATTGACATAACATGAGTTTCTTGCTAATCACTTCCAATTTGTGCTAATCATGTTTAAACAGGTGATTAACAAGGACTATATAGTCCTAATCATAACAGAAAATCCAGATCCACATTCACAATCTCAGATCAAACTCACAAATTTCTCAAATTCTCTCAATTCTCTCAATTTTCACTCACACTTTTTTCAATTGTTCATAAAAAATTCTCCATCATTTGTGCTATTTCTCGTACTAATCTTCATCTGCAGGTGGATTTGAAGATCTGTTTGAAGCTAGAATTGGAAGAATCGTGCAAATTCACAACTGTTACAACCTTGAGCTCGCATGGCAGTTTGAGAATTCTCCTTCATCAACCGTTTCTGAGCTGTGCTATCACCTCCATTCATCTCCTACAACATAATAGGCGATCTGTTTTGGCAATTGAAGTCCTGAAACGCTCGATTTCATCACTGCATCATCAAGAAGGTAAGAATTCAACTCCTTCGATTCTTGCAATTAATATGTGGCTTAGGTAGATCGTGGAACATAGAGTAGAATGCAATTTGAATCGTGCTAATTCATCAAGTAATCATGGAGAAATCTGGATTTAAAGTTTGGATGTCAAAACTTTTCTTGATCGAATCTTTTTCTATGTTGAGTTCTGGATAAAATCATGATGATATTAGCGATCCTGGTTGAAAGATGAATCAATCCATATATAGTTTGTGCATTTCCATGAAGTTTTGTTCATAAGCTTGATGAACAGTATGAAGATGCGATGAACACGTCCAATTTTCGTTCCAGGAGGTTGTTTGATTCATTTGGCCTGACCTTCAGTGTTTGAATTGTGTTTCCCGCGTGTGCCATCCAATTGCATGCTGACACCTCCGTTAATGAAACGGAGCGTTTTGTCCACGCTGCTCAATAATTACAAAAATGCCACGCTTCCATTTAATTTCCTTTAAATTGTGCAATGTTTATTTCATTTTCTTATCAAACTTCAAAAAATCATAAAATGTTCATGGATGATCCAAATTGAGTGAGGATTTTTGCATTCATCTCCAATTTCTTTCTATTTTTTTTAGGCATGATAGCAAAAGTTGTGCTTGGTTGATTTTTAATTTTGTCTAAGGCCTTTGATCATGTGTGCTTTGTGTATAGGTTTTACCATTTTGATCATAAAATAATGATGCCTTATTGGAAATGCTTGAAATTTTATATGCATGATCTAGACTTATTCCTGGTGATTTTGATGTATGGTTTGCTATTTTTGAGTTCCTGGATTGAGAGATATGATGTGATCTTCATGAGTGTGACAATGTATGTCACACTAGGTTTTGTCCATGTTCTTGATTTTTGTTTCCATGCTTGTTGTCGCATTACGCGAAAAACCGGCGGGAAAAGAAAGAAACAACAGAGCCGCCACCGTGCGTTATTTATCCCAAAAGAGGGAAAGGAAACGCTCGAAGTAAACCTAGGAAAGAACATGGTCTCGCGACCAAAGAGGATGGGTTCGGGAGTCGGTTATGCGAAGGGAAGGTATTAGCACCCCTACGCATCCGTAGTACTCGACGGGATCCACGCACAAAAGGAAGGAATATTGGTTGCTAAACACTGCTCAAACTCACACACACTGGCTGAAAGAGACAAAAGAAACTGACTGAAACCGACTCGGCAGGATGTCGCATCCTGGGCCTACTTAGTCTATCAGGCATAGACATCAGAGTCGAAATAGTTCGGACTGGGGAAACGACACATGCTCGCTAGGATGTCGCATCCTATGCATACGTATCTTCTCGGACGAGAGAAGAATCAGAGCATTCGTAGCTCGGCTAACACGCACGCAAACAAACACAGGCAAAGGCAAACATGGATCCTGAATGCCAATCGTTGGACTTACATCGGCGTCCGAACCAACAAACCCACACTGGAACCCGAATGCCACTCGATGGACTTACATCAGCTTCCAAGCACACAACAACACACACAGAAGGGTTAAAGACAAAAGGTGGAAAAAGAAAAAGGGCGCCCGGAGAGATCAGCTCATCTCCTGCCTACGTACCTCATCTGGTATGAGGATCAGGGCGACGTAGTTCCCCTACGCAGGGAAAAAGGACAAGCCTAACCAGATAACAGAGGGAGACACAACACTAGGGAGACTACGACTCGAGCCTAGATGTTGTCATGCAAAGTCGTCCCTAAGTTAAGGTTTCTAGCTAACTTGCACAGGAAGCAAGCCTATCCTAAACATGACTTGCACAGGAAGCAAGCCACACCTAACCTAACTTGCACAGGAAGCAAGGGTCTCGATTGCAACTAGGGCAAGAGAAAGGGGAGGTCTCAATCGCAACGAGGGCGAGAGGAGAGAAGGTCTCGATCGCAACGAGGGCGAGAGAAAGGATCGCAACGAGGGCGAAAGAAAATAAGGATTAGTTGTTAGTCAAACTCGACAAGACATCGCATCTCGTGCCTACGTATCTCATCTGAACATGAGAATCAGAGTTGCCGTAGTTCGGCTACGGAGGGACAAAGGTCTCGATTGCAACTAGGGCAAGAGAAAGGGAAAGTCTCGATCGCAACGAGGGCGAGAGAAAGGAAAAGGCTCGACTGCAACGAGGGCGAGAGAAAGGAAAAGGCTCGATCGCAACGAGGGCGAGAGAAAGGAAAAGGCTCGATTGCAACGAGGGCGAGAGAAAGGATAAGGCTCGATCGCAACGAGGGCGAGAGAAAGGAAAAGGCTCGATCGCAACGAGGGCGAGAGAAAGGATCGCAACGAGGGCGAAAGCAAACAAGGATTAGTCTAAACCTAACTTGCACAGGAAGCAAGTCAAACAAACACAAGCACAGGTAGCACACACTATATGCACACAAGAGGCTCACACAAGGGTTAGGTTTTAGTCGAGGGGTCATATCAACCTCAACAAACAAACCTCTGGAATGGGGTGAGTGTTGCTCTTAACCTTGCCATTGAGGGGCTAAGGTGAAGCAGATGAAAGGAGATGAGGGGTGTGCCTCATTGCTTCTATCCCTGGCCTGGGAGAGCATTTGACAAGAACGTGCGGGTTCAGAAAGTGGGAACCCTTCCACACATTTGATACTGACTCAACTATGCAATTGCACAAGATCTTGGGTTTTTGTCTGTAATGCATCAACACAGTTGTGTGAGCAAAACAGAAGACACACTGAATAGCAGGGGATAGGTTGCTTATCCCTTGGTTCTGCCAATTGCCTCTTCTCTTAGGAGGTCTTTGACTCTGTACAAGGACAAATTAAACATACACAAACATTGCCTCTTAAGGAGGACTTCAGACAGTTGCCTGGCCAAGTAACAGGCCAGGTCTTCCAGACTACATGAAGAAAAAAGGAATTATACCTCAAGCAAGTTGCTAAATAGCAAAGCAAAGCAAGTTCAAAGAACTTAAGCAACTAAGGGTACCTGAAATAGTCAAACCAATCAGTATACAGTTCAACAGTCAAAACAAAAGGAATTGGTAAACAAAAGTCAACACAGAGGAACCAATGTGCAAAGCACAAACTCAAGTCAAATGAGTCAAGCCACCTACAAAACAAGGGTTAGCACATGATATGTAATCAAACTCAATCAAATTTGTATGATCTTTGAGGCATTGTTGCTTAACCTGAAACATAAACTCAATCATAAGCCCAAAAGACCACTAGGACAAGCCTAGGGTCAAAAACAAATGAAAAAGTCAAAGCAGCAAATGAAAGTCAACCAAAGTCAAGTTCAAATATTTAAGAAGCAAGCACAATTGGGTTCATGTTCATATCATGCATCATCATTAATTCACAAGCAAAGGAAGTCAAAACATGGCAAATGAAAGCACAAGGAAGTCAACAGAATGACTTGCATCAAAAGTCAACCCAAACAATTTCAAAAATCATCAAATAAATCATACTCAATCCTAACATCTAGCATGGTAAGCATGTCAAATTTCATTGCATTTGGACAAGTGGAAGGCAGTCAATGAAAATCATAAAGTCAAAGCAAATTCAAACATGCACAAAGAAGTCAAACAAACATGGGTCAACTTCAAAAAATCATAACCAAATGAAAACAGATGAGAAATGAATGGGATCAACACCAATGCAAAGCTCAAGATGTCTAGTATGCACATGCAAAATTTCATGATCATACAATAAGGTATGAGAATTTCCCAAATGAAATGGCAAGGTGTGTCACACAAAGTCAACATTTGACTAGGCAGGGAAGAAAAATCTCAAATAATTAGGAAATAGCACATTTAATTCCAAGAAAAATCACAAGTCAACTAGACATATGAAATGAGGTTCATGCAAAATTTGGGGTCAATTGGAGGCCAGGAAGCATGTCATTAAAATTCATGAATATGCACAACCATGGTGTGACACAAGTTGTCACACCCTTCTTCAAAAAATCACAACTTCCAGACCACATAAGATAAAATCATGATCTTTACACCAAAATGAGCATGAATGAGTGTAGAATAACCACAAAAATTTTCAGATCAAATGGATGCAACATGATTATTTCACAAGAGAAATGGCAAGAGGTACAATTTTTGGTCACATTACACAAACCCTAAGGCCATTTAAAAACCAATGATCCAAAAAATCAGTAAAAATAATGATAAAAAACTAGACAATCTCATGATCATGATGCAAAAATTCCCACTGGATTTGGAATTGAAATGAGCAAGTTATGAATTTTCAAAGATTGATGCTCAAAGTGAAAAAAATATTGAAATTAAATGAAATAATGTTAAATTTAAATGGACCGAGTGGCATTGTTGTAATTTTTGAATCCACTAATCAAAACGGTGTCGTATTGCTCGCTGAAAGGAAATGTTTTAATTGGTGCATGAAGCTACAGTGGCATGCAGGCGAATAGGACAAAAACAGCTGGCAAGGCTTATGAACATTAGGGTTTATGAATGCAGCATGAAGGTTCATCCCTTCCAAATCGAGTTTTCATGAAAATTCCCAGAAATTCAAATTGCATACACAGAAATGTTCATTAGGGCAAGGCAAACAACAATCCATTATCCATTTTCAACATAACACAACATATATCCTGAATCGGGCAGAAGTCAAAACAAACATCTAACTTTGCTCATGAACAAATATTTCCAGAAATGATCGAGTAGCCTACCAATAGAACCATTAGAGCATGTACATGACAAATCCAAACACTATTTTCATGGAAATAAGCTAATGAAGGAGAATCGAGCAAAAAATGCATATGAACAAGCAATTTCAAATCCAGATATCTCATGCATTTCTCAATCATTTTAAGTGATTCAAACTGCAATAGACTCAGCATACCACGACCTACATTAAGCATGGCATAGATTTAAGAAACAAAAGACTCGAAAACTAACCCCTGTTGCAGTGCAGATGAAGATGCAGCAACTTTCTGGCTTTGAATAGTTAAAACAGATGAAGATGATGGTCCTAGGAGGTGGAAGGCAGTGGTATTTAGCTCAGAAACCCTTGCAATAGCTCAACCCGATTCTTGCCATGGATGGATGCTTTGGAAAACAGTTGTAATGAAGCTGCTTACAGTTGGGTTTTAATGCTCCAAATATCTTCTAAGTGATGGCCATTTGATGATTCAATGAAGAAAGGCTCGAGTCCTTTGGGAGTTTGTGCAGAATTTTCAAAATGTGAAAGATGGAAAATGAGAGAAAAGGAGAGGATTCTGTATGTTAGATGGCTGCTAGGGTTTCTAATTTGGCAGAAAAAGTCTTTATATTCATCTGTTTAAGCATTGGTAATCATGCGCTAAGCTTGTTTAACTTATTTGAACCAATTTGCTAATTTTGCACTCTTGTCCAAATGGTGGTATGATAGTAGCATGAGCACGAATTTGGGCCCTTGGTAAGTCAGAAACAATGTCCTAAACCAATTCCAAATGGCCAATGTGATAGAAAATGCTTATTTCACAGAGTCAAAAATGCACCTCTCTTGAAATTCACACATGCTAAGTCCAAAAGTGCCATTTTGATTGGCAATGTTTTGGCTCATGAAACTTATATTTTTGGAAAGAGGAGATGAAATGTGGTTTGTAGGAAAAAACCCCACCAAAATTGGCCTTGTGGCTCATGAGATATGGCCATTTGAAGTTCAAGATTTTGTGAAAATGATTTGATCATATCTTGACAACCATGCATGGGAATTGAGAGTTCTTGGACTTTTTGGAAATGGGAGAACAAGATCTTCAACTTTCATGTTGGGCAAAAATTCATTTGAAGCTTGTATCATGATGCAAGTTGAGGATCAAGAAGTTTCCATTTTTGGCAGTTAAAATTACAGGTCCAGTTTCTATTTTTGGAAATTTTCTGATTGGCTTCAAATTCTTCAATGACGTTGATTGCCATGATACATGAGGCCTATTGGGACATGAATAAGCTCTCTCAAACCAAATCCATCCATCAAAACCATAAAATCAACCAAAGTTGACCAAGTTTGACTTTTCTAGGGTTTCTGACTGACTGTGCATGAACTGATGACCTCTGAACATCCAATATTTGACCTAAACACTTCAAATGGACCCCCAAGTCATGTGAACTTGTTGGACAAACCCTAGGGCCTTGGCTCCTTGAGAAACAACCTTGCTTGCTTGGTGGACTGATCTCCTGATCAGTTTGACCTAATTCTTGACTTGCTTGCACTTGAGGCAACTGGGGGCAATGCAATGCTATGCAATGGACTATGATATGTTATGACCTAATATGAGATGGTATGTACAATGATGGGTGCAAATTTGAGGTGCTACAGCTGCCCCTATTCAATCAGCTGGGAACCCGAATGGATGATAGCAGCGGCTGTCAGACTTTCAGGGTAACCAGGGATTGAATACCAAGAACCGTAGAATTTGCACAATGCAGGGATCCAATAATGGAAACGTCCACTGGGATCTGATACTTATTACTGGGTATTTTTGTTTTTTGTTTTGTTTTCAAAGGACACTGCCACATCCAGACATCGCAACGACAATGAATGGGAAAAGAAATCACAACTAGATGCCAACGGACAACTAGGAAAAACTCAAGTTTACCAAGACCAACGGAGAGGTAAATCCACAAGGGGACAGGTACAACTAGACGTCATAGGACGAATAGGAAGACTCACGTTTATCGACACCAACGGAGAGGAGGAAAACTCAGCCAGACGTCATAGGACGAGAGGTAGACTCACGTTTATCGACACCAACGGAGAGGAGGAAAACTCAGCCAGACGTCATAGGACGAAAGGGAGACTCACGTTTATCGACACCAACGGAGAGGAGGAAAACTCAGCCAGACGTCATAGGACGAAAGGGAGACTCACGTTTATCGACACCAACGGAGAGGAGGAAAATTCAACCAGACGTCATAGGACGAAAGGGAGACTCACGTTTATCGACACCAACGGAGAGGAGGAAAACTCAACCAGACATCATAGGACGAAAGGGAGACTCACGTTTATCGACACCAACGGAGAGGAGGAAAACTCAGCCAGACGTCATAGGACGAAAGGGAGACTCACGTTTATCGACACCAACGGAGAGGAGGAAAATTCAACCAGACGTCATAGGACGAAAGGGAGACTCACGTTTATCGACACCAACGGAGAGGAGGAAAATTCAACCAGACGTCATAGGACGAAAGGGAGACTCACGTTTATCGACACCAACGGAGAGGAGGAATACTTCTTCGATTTGAAAATCGGAAATTGGCCTGAACGCCACTTCGGTCTGAATACCGGAAAATTGGCCTGAGTGCCATGAGTGCATCGACCTGATCGTCGGAAACTCCTTCGGTCTGAATACCGGAAAATTGGCCTGAGTGCCATGAGTACATCGACCTGATCGTCGGAAACTCCTTCGGTCTGAACACCGGAAAATTGGCCTGAGTGCCATGAGTACATCGACCTGATCGTCGGAAACTCCTTCGGTCTGAATACCGGAAAATTGGCCTGAACGCCACTTCGGTCTGAATACCGGAAAATTGGCCTGAGTGCCATGAGTACATCGACCTGATCGTCGGAAACTCCTTCGGTCTGAATACCGGAAAAACATAAGTACATCGACCTGATCGTCGGAAACTTCTTCGGTCTGAATACCGGAAAAACATAAGTACATCGACCTGATCGTCGGAAACTTCTTCGGTCTGAATACCGGAAAAACATAAGTACATCGACCTGATCGTCGGAAACTTCTTCGGTCTGAATACCGGAAAAAACATAAGTACATCGACCTGATCGTCGGAAACTTCTTCGGTCTGAATACCGGAAAAACATAAGTACATCGACCTGATCGTCGGAAACTTCTTCGGTCTGAATACCGGCAAAATTCATGAGACATATTATCTATAGCCGTCAAAACGTAGATAATACACTCGCATGGAAGATTATCCCTAACCGGGTTATAGGTTGTTAAATGAATAATCGACCGACAAGAAAGGCATCGGTACCAGGACTAGGTATGCAAAGATGACCAATCAAAAGAGGATAAAGTTGCTAACTCGGAGCAAATACCCAAAAAGAAAGGGAAGACCCAATGGGGACAATACTGCTTGATCAAGGCAAGTATCCAGAGGGGAAAAGAATATCAACACCGCAAAGAGGGGATTACATCTACCGGTTTGTAGGCAGAAAACCAATGGAGAAGTAACCAGTCATCATCGGGATGAGCACAAAGGGTTAACTCCAACAAGGGGAGGAATGTGGGATTTTACAACTACCAGCTAGTGGGTAGAAAACCACAAAGATAGGACTTACAACTACCGGTTTGCAGGTAGAGGCCAACAAATAGAATGAACCACAAAGGTTACCTCTGCTAGGGGGTGAAAGTGGGATTTTACAACTACCAGCTAGTAGGTAGAAAACCACAAAGATAGGACTTACAACTACCGGTTTGTAGGTAGAGGCCCCTGGAAAAGTAACCAGTCATCATCGGGATGAGCACAAAGGGTTAACTCCAACAAGGGGAGGAGTGTGGGATTTTATAACTACCAGCTTGTGGGTAGGAAACCACAAAGATAGGACTTACAGCTACCGGTTTGTAGGTAGAAGCCAACAAATTCCGCTGAGGATAAGATGAATGAGTGCTGGTTAGTGAGCGACTATTCATTTATGCCCCAGGGAAGCACAAGAGACAGTCAACGGGTAGCCAATTTAGGATCGATCCAAAAAGGCAGACTGAAACAAGACTCATCCTAATGAGGAAAGAACTCAATAGGGAAAACCCATCCCGATGTGTGTTGGGGGGGAACGGAAGCAACCGTCATCCACGAGGATGTATCTCAGTGGGGAAATGGCAGGAAAGGATAGACACTTTCTGCTTAAGGGGTTGGCTCTACATGGAGAGATCAGACACGCCCACATCTGCTAGGGGAAAATCTACTGGAGAGATCTGTATCAACAAATAGCAGGAGGTAACAATCAACAGATACCCGGCGACAGCTGCAACAAGAGTATCCAAATGCTATGATTATGCATGTATGCATTATGCATGATGAATGTATGATGAATGCTGACAAACAGACATGCTCAACACGCAGGTTCGGGAATCAACCGTCCGGAGAGAAAACCAAAGCCACCAGAAAGCAAAGAAAATCCACTGGGGACTGGGATATCAGGGAACATTTATCCTGCAGGGGAGGAAGGCCACCGGAGGCTTCCGGAGGGATCGTCAGTCACAACCGGAGAACAGAGTTCAACATACAGGCGTATGCGCCACAACAACTCGTGATGAAAATCTGAGATACCGAGAAGCAACCAGATCTCTGATGAGAAATACAAAAGCATTGATAAAGCTCTTTACGCGAACAACTCCACTGGGGGATCTATCTGAGGGAATGCCGGATTACGGGGATGTCGATCCTCCAAATACTGAATCTTCCAAGAAAGGCACCCAGGCTGGGGGGAGATGAAGACTGCTCTGCTGGAGAGGCGAAAGTTGAAGTCTTCAGTAAACACTCTGCTAGGGGAGCTGCCCCACAAAAGTATTTCAACAGCAACCTTGCTGGGAATGCCCCACGGTAGGGCTCAAACAAACCTATACTGGAGATGCCCCACAAAAGGGCTCACAGGGACCTGGAGGAAGAAAGTTGTACTGCCGGGAACGTGAAAATGAACAACTTCAAACAAAACTGCATCGGGCAACTTCACTGAGGAGAGACCATACGAGGTTCTGCAGGACAAAGATACAGTCATGCTCGAGATACGAACAATTGTCTTACCTGTTGCTAATCGTACCACCCTCGGGAGAGCACTTGCGGGTCTCCTAAGTATCCTTCCATCATTGTGAATGTTCACTTTGTTTAAGAACAATTTTTTTTTGAAAAATTTGTTTATTTTGAAAAACAATGATACTTTATCAATTAAAACATGCAAAACGTTTGTTGAGTTGAAACAAATAAGAGTGCAAATAATTGGGTAAAAGCTCAAATAGATGTAATGGAATGGTAGTCTGCAAAGGGTGAGACTCCATAGATCTGTACAAGTTTGAAATCGGTGATGTATATTGGAGAGGGCTACATTGAACATAATGACCTTTCCTCTACCATTCTGAATTTTCGATGTATTCAAAGCTTCAGTCGACGACGAATCGAGAATCCCTGACGGATGACAGATATAGAGCACAGTCTTGTCAAGATGCAGTTACTTGCCAAATCCCTAATTTTTGCCTAGATTGCCCCAGTGTGAGGTGTTCAATCTAGCGGGATGCAAATTCTTTTTTCCAATGTCTCTAACTTTTGCCTGGATCACCCTTTCGGGTTTTCAATCCACCGAGACGCTCCTTGTTGCCTAAGTCGCCCTTTGGGGTGTTCGACTTATCGAGCTTTTGCTTTTTTTTTTTTAGGCGAAGTATTTCTTGACTGCATCAGAATTCACAGGACGAGTGAACTTCTCCACCCATTGTTGTAAGTGTCGAAACATTGCCTGAAGAGGCTCTCTTGTCAACACATGGACTTTCATAGCTTGGAGTTCACTTGCCCCTGGAATCGGGCACGAAAGACAAGACTTTCTTGAGCACAAGGTCCCTCGGAACACACGAGGCTTGATCTTCTTATCGAATGCTTTCTTCACTCTCTGCTGATATAACTTGACCATGACACATGGCGGTTGATCTTTTCGTTCTTTCCGTCAAATTCAGCATTAGTCAACTTGGGACTTTGAGGGTGCTATTTTTCCTTTGTTTTTTTTTTCTTTTGATTTTGCTTTTGATTTTGCTTTCTTTTGATTTCTTTTGATTTTGCACCCTCCTCTTTCTTTTTTCCTTTTTTTCTTCTTTTTTTTTTCTTTTTTTTTTTGATAATGCCCCAGTTGGCTGTTCTGCTGATTCTCGAGATGCAGCTGAGTGTGATCTTCTTTTCTCGCTCACAAAGTCGGGAAATCTCGTCAGGAATCCCTTCAACATCATCTTCGTCCGCTTCGAATACAGGGAATTCAAAATTGGGAGATGACGTCCGATCACTATGTTCAATGGGTTTAAGAAACAACCTGCATAATGATTTTGATATGAAAAACTTTTTGAAAATCAAACAAGACAATCGTTATGCAGATGAAAAGATTGCTTTTATTCTTGTTTTTTAAGGTTTTTTGGTGATCACCAATTTCATGCAAAAAAGCAAAAAGGGAAAACAAATGGAAAACAAATGTTTAACATGAATTTATTTGAATGAAAATATCATTGCACAAAATATTGCCAACAATGTCATCACTTCTCCTTTTGGCATGGGAGAAGGGTTTTTAAACAAAGTGATTATTACAAAGACTTATGAACAGCTGTAGGAACGCCCACAGTGACCCAATTGTGATAGATCCCACCAGGGATGACAACTGTCAATATCTCTGGCATCAGCAGCTTCTGTTTTCTGAACAACCCTTCTGAAGAAAAAGTCGGCGCCAGCCCAGGACTTGTTATCTTCATGCCTGATTAGCATTGGGACCTAAGTCTTCCAAAATCAAAATACCTGACCTCACAAGGTCTTGAACCTTCAACTTCAGCTGGAAACAACTGTCCACATCATGACCAGGAGCACCCGAGTGATACACACAATGCTGTTCAGGCCTATACCACCACCGAGGGTTGACGGGTATGGGCGGCGGGTCTCTGGGAGTGATCAAGTTCCGCTCTATCAGAGTGGGATACAGTTCGGCGTAGGACATGGGGATTGGATCAAAAATGATCTCCTTCCTCCCATTACTTGTACCAGCTTGATTATCAATGGGAGGCTGGTAAGCCTGCTGTTGAGGACGATGTTGTTGACGCTGATGCTGCTGAGCTGGTCTTCTCTGTTGTTGTTGAGTTTGAGTTGCTGGAATAATCACAGCGGCGACTTGCCGATATGGTCCCCTGTTTGCACTCCTTCGACGGTGCACAGCATTCGTTTCATTCTCTCCCCTTTTGGGTGCCCCAGAGAATGGCTTCTTAGAATTTGAAGAGTTTGAAGAGCCAGGATCTTGTATCCTTCCTGCTTTGATAAGGCTTTCAGTTCTCTCCCCACAGACAACAACATCAGAAAAGCTGCTGAACTGGCAACTTCCCAAGCGATCCATGAACACACCTTGCAAGGTCCCAATGAACATGTCAGTCAGCTCTCTCTCCAACATCGGAGGTTGCACTCTAGCGGCTAGCTCACGCCATCTCTGAGCATACTCTTTGAAACTTTCCTTATCTTTCTGATACAAGCTCTGTAACTGAGTTCGGCTCGGCGCCATGTCCATGTTATGCTTGTATTGCCTCAGAAAGGCTTCACCCAAATCTCTCCAGCTTCTGACTGATTCTCGCTTCAGATCCATGTACCAGTCCAAAGATGCCCCAGATAGACTATCTTGGAAAAAGTACATCCACATCTTTTCATCGTCAGTGTAAGCAGATATCTTCCTGAAGTAAGCCTGCACGTGGGTGCGAGGACAGGAGGTACCGTTGTACTTGTCGAATGAGGGTGCCTTGAACTTGTAGGGGATCCTCAACCCTTCCACCAGACCCATGTCGGCCACATCAAACCCAAGTGAGTTCTGACACTCCATGGCTCGGATTTTCTCAGCAAGAGCATCCACTTTACGATCCCTATCCTCCATTCTGACCACTTCATCTTCCTCACTCAGCAACGTGAACAAGTCCTCTTGTTGGTTGACAAACGGAGCTGGATGACGAATCGGAGCCCGGGTAGCTCTGACATTGACCTCTGCAGCAAGAGGCTGTCCATTGATTCTGATGCCCCCCAACTCATCAACCCCATCAAAGTTACTGGCGGGAGCGACAACAACAACATTATCATTCACAGGAACACCCACTGGTGAAGCACGGTTGGCAGTTGGAATCACAACTTCCTGTCTCTGGGCTAAGGCACGCAGCTCCTCTTGCCCCTGAACGACCCCTTGCATCATGTTCATGAACTGGGCCATGTTCGCCCTCATCTCAGCTAGCTCGGTCTGAACCTGATCCATACTTCTTCTGATGATTGAGTCTGGTCGCGGTGCGGACGGTGATCAACAATCCTGTCTCAGTCAAAACCCAAAGTGAGAAGTCTCTCCCAAGCATGTCTGTAATGCAAGGATGATATGTGTATGATATGCATTTGATGCGAATGCTATTTTATCATGAATGATCCTGAAAAGGATATGCGTATGCGAGTTAACTTTTTTCATTTTCATGCATTACTATTTTTTTGGAAAATAAACATGCTATGATGCAAATGATGGAGCCAAGACTGGCAGGAACTGGCATCTGAGGAACCATCTGAAACCCCAAAGTCATCTGAGGAGCTGGCATCTGAACCCATGTCTGGAGAACTGAGTCACCATCTGAGCGAATACCCTCAAATTCAGCCCAGGGATCCGAAATAAACGGAACCCTCTGATCAATACCAGGGTCAAACCTCCGGCGTCCAGAAATAACGATCCATAAATCCGACTCAAGATCAACAACACAGCATCACTGTCAGAAACTGTACTTGCAGGAATCAAACCCTCCCCTCACAGGTGAATTCTAACAAGGTCATCCTAAGGCGGACAAAGGTGTCAACAATCGGGCAAAGATACTCAACGGGTTTGCCCTCTCGGGTGTGCCGTTGTAGCTCTCTTAAGATCGCCTAAACCAAAGATCCGGGAAAGAACGGTCACCGAAGTCAACAGCTCATAAGAGATAATCCGACCTAAGCGGAATAACTCCACCCGGAAGGACTCTCTCAAATGAACCTCGTCCGGCTGTGGTGACATGTCTCCTCATCATGTCGTACAACATGTGAAGATACATGAGACCACACTAATCCTAGGTGTATACTCAGGCCTGGGTATTGGGCCTCACTCAGAACACCCACCCCAAAACAGAGGAACCACCTGCACAGGAGACAGCTCAATGACAGTATGATGCATGCAAACATAAATGCAAACAATAACTGCAAACAATAAATAATATGAATGCAATAAGTCAAACAGCAAACAGCAACCAAAACCCTATCCTAGAGAGCGCTAGGAGAGACTCGCTTAGGGAAGATGGACCAGCAAGAGGTCAACTTCTCTATTTCCCCAGCAGAGTCGCCAGCTGTCGCATTACGCGAAAAACCGGCGGGAAAAGAAAGAAACAACAGAGCCGCCACCGTGCGTTATTTATCCCAAAAGAGGGAAAGGAAACGCTCGAAGTAAACCTAGGAAAGAACATGGTCTCGCGACCAAAGAGGATGGGTTCGGGAGTCGGTTATGCGAAGGGAAGGTATTAGCACCCCTACGCATCCGTAGTACTCGACGGGATCCACGCACAAAAGGAAGGAATATTGGTTGCTAAACACTGCTCAAACTCACACACACTGGCTGAAAGAGACAAAAGAAACTGACTGAAACCGACTCGGCAGGATGTCGCATCCTGGGCCTACTTAGTCTATCAGGCATAGACATCAGAGTCGAAATAGTTCGGACTGGGGAAACGACACATGCTCGCTAGGATGTCGCATCCTATGCATACGTATCTTCTCGGACGAGAGAAGAATCAGAGCATTCGTAGCTCGGCTAACACGCACGCAAACAAACACAGGCAAAGGCAAACATGGAGCCTGAATGCCAATCGTTGGACTTACATCGGCGTCCGAACCAACAAACCCACACTGGAACCCGAATGCCACTCGATGGACTTACATCAGCTTCCAAGCACACAACAACACACACAGAAGGGTTGAAGACAAAAGGTGGAAAAAGAAAAAGGGCGCCCGGAGAGATCAGCTCATCTCCTGCCTACGTACCTCATCTGGTATGAGGATCAGGGCGACGTAGTTCCCCTACGCAGGGAAAAAGGACTAGCCTAACCAGATAACAGAGGGAGACACAACACTAGGGAGACTACGACTCGAGCCTAGATGTTGTCATGCAAAGTCGTCCCTAAGTTAAGGTTTCTAGCTAACTTGCACAGGAAGCAAGCCTATCCTAAACATGACTTGCACAGGAAGCAAGCCACACCTAACCTAACTTGCACAGGAAGCAAGGGTCTCGATTGCAACTAGGGCAAGAGAAATGGGAGGTCTCAATCGCAACGAGGGCGAGAGGAGAGAAGGTCTCGATCGCAACGAGAGCGAGAGAAAGGATCGCAACGAGGGCGAAAGAAAATAAGGATTAGTTGTTAGTCAAACTCGACAAGACATCGCATCTCGTGCCTACGTATCTCATCTGAACATGAGAATCAGAGTTGCCGTAGTTCGGCTACGGAGGGACAAAGGTCTCGATTGCAACTAGGGCAAGAGAAAGGGAAAGTCTCGATCGCAACGAGGGCGAGAGAAAGGAAAAGGCTCGACCGCAACGAGGGCGAGAGAAAGGAAAAGGCTCGATTGCAACGAGGGCGAGAGAAAGGAAAAGGCTCGATCGCAACGAGGGCGAGAGAAAGGATAAGGCTCGATCGCAACGAGGGCGAGAGAAAGGAAAAGGCTCGATCGCAACGAGGGCGAGAGAAAGGATCGCAACGAGGGCGAAAGCAAACAAGGATTAGTCTAAACCTAACTTGCACAGGAAGCAAGTCAAACAAACACAAGCACAGGTAGCACACATTATATGCACACAAGAGGCTCACACAAGGGTTAGGTTTTAGTCGAGGGGTCATATCAACCTCAACAAACAAACCTCTGGAATGGGGTGAGTGTTGCTTTTAACCTTGCCATTGAGGGGCTAAGGTGAAGCAGATGAAAGGAGATGAGGGGTGTGCCTCATTGCTTCTATCCCTGGCCTGGGAGAGCATTTGACAAGAACGTGCAGGTTCAGAAAGTGGGAACCCTTCCACACATTTGATACTGACTCAACTGTGCAATTGCACAAGATCTTGGGTTTTTGTCTGTAATGCATCAACACAGTAGTGTGAGCAAAACAGAAGACACACTGAATAGCAGGGGATAGGTTGCTTATCCCTTGGTTCTGCCAATTGCCTCTTCTCTTAGGAGGTCTTTGACTCTGTACAAGGACAAATTAAACATACACAAACATTGCCTCTTAAGGAGGACTTCAGACAGTTGCCTGGCCAAGTAACAGGCCAGGTCTTCCAGACTACATGAAGAAAAAAGGAATTATACCTCAAGCAAGTTGCTAAATAGCAAAGCAAAGCAAGTTCAAAGAACTTAAGCAACTAAGGGTACCTGAAATAGTCAAACCAATCAGTATACAGTTCAACAGTCAAAACAAAAGGAATTGGTAAACAAAAGTCAACACAGAGGAACCAATGTGCAAAGCACAAACTCAAGTCAAATGAGTCAAGCCACCTACAAAACAAGGGTTAGCACATGATATGTAATCAAACTCAATCAAATTTGTATGATCTTTGAGGCATTGTTGCTTAACCTGAAACATAAACTCAATCATAAGCCCAAAAGACCACTAGGACAAGCCTAGGGTCAAAAACAAATGAAAAAGTCAAAGCAGCAAATGAAAGTCAACCAAAGTCAAGTTCAAACATTTAAGAAGCAAGCACAATTGGGTTCATGTTCATATCATGCATCATCATTAATTCACAAGCAAAGGAAGTCAAAACATGGCAAATGAAAGCACAAGGAAGTCAACAGAATGACTTGCATCAAAAGTCAACCCAAACAATTTCAAAAATCATCAAATAAATCATACTCAATCCTAACATCTAGCATGGTAAGCATGTCAAATTTCATTGCATTTGGACAAGTGGAAGGCAGTCAATGAAAATCATAAAGTCAAAGCAAATTCAAACATGCACAAAGAAGTCAAACAAACATGGGTCAACTTCAAAAAATCATAACCAAATGAAAACAGATGAGAAATGAATGGGATCAACACCAATGCAAAGCTCAAGATGTCTAGTATGCACATGCAAAATTTCATGATCATACAATAAGGTATGAGAATTTCCCAAATGAAATGGCAAGGTGTGTCACACAAAGTCAACATTTGACTAGGCAGGGAAGAAAAATCTCAAATAATTAGGAAATAGCACATTTAATTCCAAGAAAAATCACAAGTCAACTAGACATATGAAATGAGGTTCATGCAAAATTTGGGGTCAATTGGAGGCCAGGAAGCATGTCATTAAAATTCATGAATATGCACAACCATGGTGTGACACAAGTTGTCACACCCTTCTTCAAAAAATCACAACTTCCAGACCACATAAGATAAAATCATGATCTTTACACCAAAATGAGCATGAATGAGTGTAGAATAACCACAAAAATTTTCAGATCAAATGGATGCAACATGATTATTTCACAAGAGAAATGGCAAGAGGTACAATTTTTGGTCACATTACACAAACCCTAAGGCCATTTAAAAACCAATGATCCAAAAAATCAGTAAAAATAATGATAAAAAACTAGACAATCTCATGATCATGATGCAAAAATTCCCACTGGATTTGGAATTGAAATGAGCAAGTTATGAATTTTCAAAGATTGATGCTCAAAGTGAAAAAAATATTGAAATTAAATGAAATAATGTTAAATTTAAATGGACCGAGTGGCATTGTTGTAATTTTTGAATCCACTAATCAAAACGGTGTCGTATTGCTCGCTGAAAGGAAATGTTTTAATTGGTGCATGAAGCTACAGTGGCATGCAGGCGAATAGGACAAAAACAGCTGGCAAGGCTTATGAACATTAGGGTTTATGAATGCAGCATGAAGGTTCATCCCTTCCAAATCGAGTTTTCATGAAAATTCCCAGAAATTCAAATTGCATACACAGAAATGTTCATTAGGGCAAGGCAAACAACAATCCATTATCCATTTTCAACATAACACAGCATATATCCTGAATCGGGCAGAAGTCAAAACAAACATCTAACTTTGCTCATGAACAAATATTTCCAGAAATGATCGAGTAGCCTACCAATAGAACCATTAGAGCATGTACATGACAAATCCAAACACTATTTTCATGGAAATAAGCTAATGAAGGAGAATCGAGCAAAAAATGCATATGAACAAGCAATTTCAAATCCAGATATCTCATGCATTTCTCAATCATTTTAAGTGATTCAAACTGCAATAGACTCAGCATACCACGACCTACATTAAGCATGGCATAGATTTAAGAAACAAAAGACTCGAAAACTAACCCCTGTTGCAGTGCAGATGAAGATGCAGCAACTTTCTGGCTTTGAATAGTTAAAACAGATGAAGATGATGGTCCTAGGAGGTGGAAGGCAGTGGTATTTAGCTCAGAAACCCTTGCAATAGCTCAACCCGATTCTTGCCATGGATGGATGCTTTGGAAAACAGTTGTAATGAAGCTGCTTACAGTTGGGTTTTAATGCTCCAAATATCTTCTAAGTGATGGCCATTTGATGATTCAATGAAGAAAGGCTCGAGTCCTTTGGGAGTTTGTGCAGAATTTTCAAAATGTGAAAGATGGAAAATGAGAGAAAAGGAGAGGATTCTGTATGTTAGATGGCTGCTAGGGTTTCTAATTTGGCAGAAAAAGTCTTTATATTCATCTGTTTAAGCATTGGTAATCATGCGCTAAGCTTGTTTAACTTATTTGAACCAATTTGCTAATTTTGCACTCTTGTCCAAATGGTGGTATGATAGTAGCATGAGCACGAATTTGGGCCCTTGGTAAGTCAGAAACAATGTCCTAAACCAATTCCAAATGGCCAATGTGATAGAAAATGCTTATTTCACAAAGTCAAAAATGCACCTCTCTTGAAATTCACACATGCTAAGTCCAAAAGTGCCATTTAGATTGGCAATGTTTTGGCTCATGAAACTTATATTTTTGGAAAGAGGAGATGAAATGTGGTTTGTAGGAAAAAACCCCACCAAAATTGGCCTTGTGGCTCATGAGATATGGCCATTTGAAGTTCAAGATTTTGTGAAAATGATTTGATCATATCTTGACAACCATGCATGGGAATTGAGAGTTCTTGGACTTTTTGGAAATGGGAGAACAAGATATTCAACTTTCATGTTGGGCAAAAATTCATTTGAAGCTTGTATCATGATGCAAGTTGAGGATCAAGAAGTTTCCATTTTTGGCAGTTAAAATTACAGGTCCAGTTTCTATTTTTGGAAATTTTCTGATTGGCTTCAAATTCTTCAATGACGTTGATTGCCATGATACATGAGGCCTATTGGGACATGAATAAGCTCTCTCAAACCAAATCCATCCATCAAAACCATAAAATCAACCAAAGTTGACCAAGTTTGACTTTTCTAGGGTTTCTGACTGACTGTGCATGAACTGATGACCTCTGAACATCCAATCTTTGACCTAAACACTTCAAATGGACCCCCAAGTCATGTGAACTTGTTGGACAAACCCTAGGGCCTTGGCTCCTTGAGAAACAACCTTGCTTGCTTGGTGGACTGATCTCCTGATCAGTTTGACCTAATTCTTGACTTGCTTGCACTTGAGGCAACTGGGGGCAATGCAATGCTATGCAATGGACTATGATATGTTATGACCTAATATGAGATGGTATGTACAATGATGGGTGCAAATTTGAGGTGCTACACTTGTGCTATGCCAATTGCTCTAATTTTTTGCATGTGATTACTTCTGTATGTTTAGTGTGAGCATGATTTTTTGTAGATTTTTTAGATTCATTTCCTATTTGATTGGGATTTTGCTTTGCTGTTTGGTCATTTGTGAATTCTTTTTGAGTGTGGAACTTCTATGCTTTGTGAAATTCTCATGCCTTATCATATGAAGCTGAAACTTTGTGGATTGATTTTTAACATGTTTAACTTCATTTTGGCTTTGGTGTGGTTCATTTATCTTATGCCATTTCTGTTTTACACTTGCCTAAAGTTGATACATGATTTGTGGCCTTGTTTGAGCTTGCTTTTGCATACCATGATTTGTTGATTTTAATTTCCATACTTCCCCTGGTCCAAATAGCATGAAATTTTATATGTTACTCATTGAATATGTCCTGTCTAAGCTGGAATTTTCTGGGAATTTATTGAGCTATTTTGGTATTGGTTTGATTGTGATCATTCTGTTTGCTCCAATGTGATTCCAAAATGCATAGTTTGACATGTTTAGCTTATGAATTAGATTTGGTGCATAGTTTTGATGTGAGACCAATTGGATTCTACTCTTGTTTGATAAGTCTTGATTTTGATCAATTTTCACTTGCTGTTTTGAATTTTTCACCTCCTTTTGACCCTAGGCTTGCCCTAGTGGTCTTGTTTCTCACATTTGAGTTTGACTTTTCAGGTAAAGAAGCAATTTCTTTAAGGAGTTTAATTCAAGTTGATTGAGTTTGGTTTACTTGATTGTGATGAACTAACTTGGTCTGTTTTGTAGGATGCTAACTCATTTCATTTGAGTTTGTGCTTTGCACATGTGATTGATTGTGTTGACTGTTGGTTCATAACTTGTCTGTTTTGACTTTGTGACTTGAATACTGATTATATTTGATTGATTTCAGGTACCATAGTCGCTTTAGTTCTTTGAGAACTAGCTATTGCTTTGCTTTGCTTAAGCATTGAGGTAGACTCTCTTGTCTCCATGTAGTCTGGAAGACCTGGCTTGTTATTTAGCCAGGCAACTGTCTGAAGTCCTCCTTAAGAGGCGATGTTTGTGATTGTTTAAATTTGTCCCCAAGCAGGTAAAGACCTCATGTGAGGCAATTGGTAGACAAAAGAGATATGTAGCCTATCTCCTACTATTCTGTGAGTCACTCACCTTGCTCACACCACATGTGTTGATGCATAGTGAGTAAAAACCCAAGATCTATCGAGTCTAACTTGTGGAGAGAGTTCCATCTTTCTGAACTCCCACACCTTCTGATATTCAATGCTCTCCCTGACCAGGGATAAGAGTGATGAGGCTCACCCCTCATATCCTTTCATCTGCTTCACCTTGGCTCTCAATGTCAAGGTTAAGAGCACCCTTTACCCTATTCCAGTTGACTGTTAAGTCTAACCCTTTGATTGAGCCTAATTGTTTGGTTATAGTGGGTGCTAAATGTTTGATTGATTGCTTGTTGCATGTGTACATGCTTGCTTGCCTTTGTGCACTTATCATCATTGATTGTTCATTATTGCATGATCATCATTTCATACTCTTGTGGTTTGTTTGAGTTTACCCATTGAGGACAATTGTAAGACCATGTTCTTTGGCCTTTGTTCCTAGGATTTGGAAGGGATAGAGTGTAAGACCATCTCACTTGGTCACTCATGTCCATTGCCTAATGCATTGCTTGTTTGTTGTATGTGAGGATGCAAGTGTAAGACCATGTTGTTGGCTCTTGTATTCCTATGATCATCCTTTGGAGGTTGGTATAAGTCCAGACAGATTGGCATCCGACATCCGAGTTTTGTTTACCTTTGGAGGTTGGTATAAGTCCAGACAGATTGGCATCCGACATCCAAGTTTTGTTTTACCTTAGGAGATTGGTGTAAAGCCATTTATTGGTATCCGGTATCCGCTTTTGTTTATGAGATTGGTATAAGTCCATTGATGGCATCCGGTATCACCTTGCTTTTATTTGCTTATTTGCATTGTTGCCTATTCCTAAGGACACACTTGAATCATCTTCTATATGATCTCAAGAGGTGAACCTTTCTAAGAAGTTTTATATTCCATCATCCATACCCTCATTGTCCTAAACCTTTTCACATGTTGCTTTCAAAAAACTTTGACTTGTTGTGCAAACATCTTCATGCCTTTTCAAATTAGAAACTTGGACCCTAAGTCCTTGACTTTTCAAACTCCATTTCATAACACTTCTTTGAATCAATCTTAATCAGACCTTGACCATATTTTGTGAATACTCATAATCGATTAACTTCACACATTCAATTGTTTTGTGGCTTTGCCCATTGTTAACATGTTTTCATACATTAGCCATAGGTTTCAATTACCATAGCGGTTGATGTAAATCTTACCTTATCCTTAGTGAGTCGATTGTAAGACTTCCGTACTGAAAACAGGGTTAACCCCTCTAGTACGTCGAAGCCGTCCTCGCATGGTGGATTGTTGAATTCAGGTTGAGTTTTCTCCCATTGGTAATGAAAAGCCTTAATGCTTGTGTTTTAAAATTGAACTCACTAATTTTTGGAAATCTTTTAGCCGAACTACGGCGTTTTGATCCTTACCTTTGATGGAAGGTACGTAGGCAACGGGTTCATCCGTTCAAACACAAAAATAATTAACTTGTACATTCTTTTCTAATCATCCCATTCATGTTTGCACAATATGTCAAAAACAAATAAACATTTTTTATACAACAAGTGTGAAAAGGGCTCCCTAGGAGTACCTAGGACGTGATGGGTGCCTAACACCTTCCCATTGCGTAATTTACCCCTTACCCAGACTCTCTGATCTTTTATTGGTTTTCTACGTGTAAAACTTCTTAGGTTTTTGTTCGCTTTTTAACCAGTCCTTAGGATAAATAAAAGTGCGGTGGCGACTCGATTCATTGTATACTTTGCTTATGGTTTAATCAATAAATCATATAGCGACGAATACACCGCTACAGAAAAGTGGCGACTCTGCTGGGGATAACATTAGACCTTCCCTGGTGGTATTGCCTACTTTTCACCCTTGTTGTATGATATTTGTTTATTTGTTATTTGACATATTTTTGTACAATTTGGGATAACTGTATTGATTGTAATGTTTTAATTGCTTGATATACAATTGTTGTTTGCTTTGGTGATCTCTGTGAGATGAGTTCTATACCCGAACTCGAGAGCACTCTAGGATAGGAGAATGGCGTAGTCTTGTTGACTGGTGCGGAGTATTCCTTAGCCAGTTGACTTGCGAGTCCATTCACTTGGTGGAGGTTATGTTGGATTAATAATGTCACACAAGTTATTTGTGGTTAGGCATTATTCGTTCAATCATGTGCCTTAGAAGCCAAGGACCTTAGTTTACCGAACCCATCTTGGCCTATTTTTAGGACGTAGTGCGGAGGTCGTTCAGATGTAAGATCTGATGCGATTGTTACGCGATACTACACTCATAAGAGTCTCTCTCGAGAATATTTTTGGAATACGAGTATTCGTTCCTCCGATAATATCCGAGAGATGGGACGATGATTATGGGAACCTCTGGTAGAACATGTCTGGCAGGTTTAAACCCTAGTACACTCCCTTTGGGTGGTTCTTAACCGAGACTCCATGCTCGTGACTCTCAGCAAACCCGTGATTCGTGGTTGAGTCGTTCAGACAACCTTAATATCAATGGAACTTGGGCGTTGATAAGGTGCAAACCATAATCCGCCAAAATGGATGGTTGATATTAAGGATGTTAGAACCGGTTCATGTACCGTTAATATCAATGGAACTTGGGTGTTGATAAGGTGAAAACCTAAATCCACCAAAATGGATGATTGATATTAGGGATACAATGAGCTTTCCCACGACCTTTGTTTGGTGTGACTTGCTTGATCCTTGAGTGTGATTGTTGCATTCATGCATTCATGCATTCATCTGCATTTCATGTCATCAGAAAAAAAAGAAAATTTTCAAGGAACTTAAAGGGTTTATTTGCAAAATTTTCAGACATGGAAAGACCAAAAAGGCATACAAAGAAGTACAGCTTTAGACAGCCTGATGTAAAAGAGTTAAGGAATCTGACATCTTATGTATTAGATCCCTTGGGTTTCAAAGCTCGCTATGGGAAGCTTCTGCCTCTGTTGACTACTCAGGTTGATGAGGGATTGATGAGTACTCTGGCTCAGTTCTATGATCCTCTGTATCATTGCTTCTCCTTTCCGGACTTCCAGTTGTTGCCTACTTTGGAGGAGTATTCTCATCTTATTGGGATCCCGATTCTGGATCAGGTGCCATTCAGTGGCTTAGAGAGTATTCCGACCGCTCGAGAGATTGCAGCCTTGTTGCACATAGATGAATCACTGATTAAAGCTAATCTGACTACCAAAGGTGGAATTCAGGGTTTTCCTTCCGAGTTCCTCGTCGCTCAAGCTACCATCTATGGGAAGGCCATGAGTGAGGATGCCTTTGAGGCTTTATTTGTGCTGCTCATCTATGGATTGGTGTTATTTCCCAACTTCGACAAATTCGTGGATATGAACGCCATTAGGATCTTCTCAGTTCTTAATCTCGTTCCGACTTTGTTGGGTGATGCCTATTTCTCTTTGCATCTGAGGAACGCAAAGGGCGGAGGAGTTATTGTCTGCTGTCTACCTTTGCTGTACAAGTGGTTTATTTCGCACTTGCCGCAGACTCTTGCTTTCAAGGAGAACAAGGGATGTCTACGGTGGTCTCAGAGACTCATGTCTCTCACTAATGATGATATCTCTTGGTATGATCGCGTGTATGATATCGTCCAGATCATTGACTATTGTGGTGAATTCCCTAATGTGCCTCTTCTTGGTACATGTGGTGGGATAAGCTACAATCCTATTCTCGCACGTCGTCAGCTTGGGTTCCCCCTAAAGGATAAACCTCATAACATTCTGTTAGAAGGTGTGTTCTTTCAGGAGGGTAAAGATCCCCAAGGCCTGAAAGCCAGATTTGTCCGCGCTTGAACTCACTAATTTTTGGAAATCTTTTAGCCGAACTACGGCGTTTTGATCCTTACCTTTGATGGAAGGTACGTAGGCAACGGGTTCATCCGTTCAAACACAAAAATAATTAACTTGTACATTCTTTTCTAATCATCCCATTCATGTTTGCATAATATGTCAAAAACAAATAAACATTTTTTATACAACAAGTGTGAAAAGGGCTCCCTAGGAGTACCTAGGACGTGATGGGTGCCTAACACCTTCCCATTGCGTAATTTACCCCTTACCCAGACTCTCTGATCTTTTATTGGTTTTCTACGTGTAAAACTTCTTAGGTTTTTGTTCGCTTTTTAACCAGTCCTTAGGATAAATAAAAGTGCGGTGGCGACTCGATTCATTGTATACTTTGCTTATGGTTTAATCAATAAATCATATAGCGACGAATACACCGCTACAGAAAAGTGGCGACTCTGCTGGGGATAACATTAGACCTTCCCTGGTGGTATTGCCTACTTTTCACCCTTGTTGTATGATATTTGTTTATTTGTTATTTGACATATTTTTGTACAATTTGGGATAACTGTATTGATTGTAATGTTTGAATTGCTTGATATACAATTGCTGTTTGCTTTGGTGATCTCTGTGAGATGAGTTCTATACCCGAACTCGAGAGCACTCTAGGATAGGAGAATGGCGTAGTCTTGTTGACTGGTGTGGAGTATTCCTTAGCCAGTTGACTTGCGAGTCCATTCACTTGGTGGAGGTTATGTTGGATTAATAATGTCAAGGACAAGCAATTTAATTTTGATAAAAACTGCATGGTAGCTTTCGAAACTTTAAAGAGTAAGTTGATCAGTGCACCTGTTGTAATCGCCCCCGATTGGTCCTTGCCTTTCGAAATAATGTGTGATGCAAGTGACCTTGCTGTGGGGGCTGTCCTAGGACAGAGAAAGGACAAATTATTGCATGTGATTTATTATGCTAGTCATGTCCTTAACCCGACCCAAATGAATTATGCAACTACCGAAAAGGAGTTGTTGGTCGTGGTTTATGCTTTTGACAAATTTAGATCGTATTTGCTTGGTTCAAAAGTTATTGTGTATACTGATCATGCTGCTTTAAAGTATTTGTTTGCTAAGCAGGAATCAAAGCCGAGACTTTTGAGATGGATCCTCCTCCTTCAGGAGTTTGATTTGGAAATCAAAGACAAAAAGGGGTGCGAGAACACGGTCGCGGACTACTTATCTCGCATGTCCCCAATCAAAGAAACGGAGGAGGAACATCCTATTCAGGACACATTCACTGATGAGAAAATACTTGTTGTTCAGGAGATACCATGGTTTGCTGACTATGCCAACTATGTGGTAGGTGGGGTTATACCTGATGACTTTAATTCTCACCAAAAGAAAAAGTTTCTTTATGATTGCAGGTTATACCTATGGGATGATCCATTTCTCTATAAAAAGGGAGTGGATGGTTTGATCAGAAGATGTGTTCCAGAAAGAGAGCAAGCCGACATTCTGAAAGCTTGTCATAATTCGGAGTATGGTGGACATTTCAGTGGAGATAGAACTGCAGCAAAAGTCCTCCAATCGGGTTTGTATTGGCCGTTGCTCTTCAAGGATGCAAATTCTATAGTCCGAGAATGTGATAGGTGCCAACAAATAGGTAACATTACAAAGCGGAATCAGATGCCGCAAAACTCCATCCTAGAAGTGGAGCTGTTTGATGTTTGGGGTATTGATTTTATGGGACCGTTTCCGCCATCATCTGGTAAGAATTACATATTGGTTGCGGTCGATTATGTGTCAAAGTGGGTAGAGGCTGTGGCATTACCAACAAATGATGCTAAAGTGGTGGTGAAGTTCTTGAGGCATAACATCTTCTCTAGGTTTGGGGTACCACGGGCTTTAATTAGTGACCAAGGTACGCATTTTATAAATAAACTCTTGGAGAATCTGTTGAAGAAGTATAATGTCAAACATAAGATAGCCACACCATATCACCCCCAGACGAGTGGGCAAGTGGAAGTATCCAACCGTCAAATAAAGCAGATCTTAGAAAAGACGGTAAGTGCTTCTCGGAAAGATTGGTCAGTAAAGCTGGATGATGCATTGTGGGCATACAGGACTGCATTTAAAACACCAATAGGTATGTCCCCCTATCAATTAGTTTACGGTAAGGCTTGTCATTTACCACTCGAACTCGAGCACAGAGCCTTCTGGGCCTCCAAATTCCTCAACCGTGATCTTTTCAAAGCTGGTGAATCCCGAATTCTTCAACTTCATGAGTTGGAAGAATTCAGGAATCAAGCTTATGAAAATGCCAAAATTTACAAAGAACAAACAAAAAAGTGGCATGATCAAAAGATCCAGAAGAGGGAATTTCGGGAGGGACAACTTGTACTGCTGTTTAATTCCAGGTTGAAGCTGTTCCAAGGAAAATTGAGGTCAAGATGGTCTGGACCGTTCGTCATTAACAAAGTACTTCCTTATGGAGCAATAGAGCTTAAAAATGAGAAGAATGGCGATACCTTCAAAGTTAATGGTCAGAGGTTGAAACCATACAATCCCGGTGAAGGGGGACCAATTGAAACTGTTAAACTCATCTAAGTATGAGGTGTCCCGTCGAGCCATGCGACGTTAAACGAAGCGCTGCTTGGGAGGCAACCCAAGGGAGGTTTGATTGGTTTTGTCATTTTATTTTTCCCGAGTCAGTTTTTTTTAAGAAAAAGAATTTTTTTTATTAAAATAGAAAAAAAATGTTGAAAATGAAAATGAGAATCTGCCAATACGCGTATGGATCTCCTGATACGCGTATTGGACAACAAAAATGCGCTCCTCTGGTGAAACGCGTATGATACGCGTAAAAGAGAAGAATACACGTATGATACGCGTATTGGACCAGGCCATACGCGTATCACATTCTGATACGTGATCTGTTACGCAGATCCCGTTTTGCACTGGTTTGAGCAGCGTATGATACGTGTATGGCAGATCAATACGCGTATGGTACGCGTATTGGCTGCGTATCATACGCGTATCATTTTGTGGGCATGCTTATATAGTTTTTGTCCGTACGGACTTCATTTTCTCACTGTTTTCGTTACGTGTTTTGTGCGTATTGCTTTGTTTTTTTCTCTGTTTTCTTCTTTTTCATTCAGGCTACAGATCCATATCATGTCTCAATCACCAAACGAGGTCAACCAATTTCGTACCACATACCATGAAGATAGATATGAGCAAATCAAGAGTCGAAGCATGGTCGACGAAAAACACTGGATGTATCAGAATGATACGTTTCCAGAGGTCACTAATATTCTCAAAAAGCAGAAGTTAATCTACTTCAATGACAAAATCCAACCGGTTTCACTTGATTTGATCTGGGAGTTCTACGCTAATGCACTACGGGTAACATCTGATGAAGAAGACCCCACAGGGAATGCAGCGTTCGTTTCATGGGTAAGGGGCAAAGTAATCAAATATGATGGGAAGACGATTAACAGTGTGCTGAAATGCAAATTCTATGATTCTGTTTGCCCGTTTACCGAAATGAAACGGTCTGACAAGAACTACTGGCCATACACTGATATGAAAAACTCACTGATTAGGCCAGGTCACGATTGGGCACCCACTTCAAAAATCTCTCCGGCGAAGATTATGGTAGTTGATCTAGCTCCGATTCCTAAGGCATTGGCATATTTCATTCATCATAATTTGAGCACTAATCGGAGCGGGTCGGAATTGATATCAGAGCGTGCCCTACTTCTTCATCAGATCCTGCATCAGAAACAAGTGAATATTGGACAGATCATCGCTGCTGATATGGATGACATCGCTCAGTCGCCAAAGAAATCCTTAGGCCATGCGACTGTGATTTACCTGCTGTGCAAGAAAGCTGGGGTTCCGGATTTCTCTGATTCACTGATGTTGCGACCGGCTGCGCCGCTGAACGCCCATTGGATGAAGGAGAGGACGGTCACAGATGATCCGCCCCGACCTCTGAGGCGACCACGAGACAGGGAGGGAAGCACCAGTGCTCCGCACCAGGAGGCTCAGCCGACTGCAGCAGAGACACAGCCACCTCAGCCTCCTCCGATTGATGAGAACTCCATAGAGTACCGGATGCAGATGTCACAGTTTTGTGTTATGCAGGACTTCTGCTTTCAGTATGGACTGTCAGGGAGAGTGCTTACTCATCAGACAGATCTTTGGGAGGAGGCACAGCGCTTTAGAGATAGATTCTCCGGACCGCCTCCAGCACCTCACTTTGGCCAGTTCACCTTTCCTTGGTGGAACCAGCCAGTTCAGATAGGGGGAGAGATTCCGCAGCAGCCACCGCACCAGACACCACCTCAGCAGCAGCATACTCCGTCGGGTCACACAGAGACGTTGACGCCTATCTCTGCCTTCACACGAGGGCACACTATGTTGGATCCGACAGATGAGATTGACTTTGATACCCATATGCAGGACGGTGGACTGGGTGATTGATTATGTTTTTTTTTGTACTTTTGGTTTTCTCTATGTATTTTTGTTTTTTAGGTTTATTCAGTTTTTATTTTATTTTGCTTTGATGTAATCACCTATTATAGGTTGTCTTAATCTAATGAATTTGATTTGGTTTACCTCCATTTTCCTGTGTATTTCGTTAGATATGTGACTATGTCTGGCTATTGGGTTTCTTGATCACTTACACCAAATACTTGGGGCGTCCTCTCTTTCAGTCCCCTGACTGTAGATACTGTTGTTTATGATTGGACGCACTGGTTAAGATTAACATCAGAACCACGAGCATGAACTTTGAACTCAGAGGTATGATAGAACAACTCAGCTTAACCCGTCCTGGTGAGATCATAAAAAGCCAAACACTTATCATCATATGAGAGATATCAGGTATGTCTTTATCAATCTTGGTTTGCGTACGTTCTTTTGTTATTATTAGCTGTACGAATACACACACTGAGGCATGTTTTTGTTTATCACCTAGAGCCTTTCTAGCCATCCCTTTATTATTATTATTATTATCCATTGTTTTACCCTGTTGAGCCTGTTAATCATTTATTTCTGATATACCCGTTTTTTTTCTAAAAGCCATGACCTTGTACCTATCCTACCCTGTTCAGAGTATGTGAGGATTGATTTCATCTCTACGTTTCTATCTAAGTTTGGGGTTGCTGTTGGAATAACAACCTTTAAGTTTGGGGTAGCTTTGCAGTACGTGAATAGTAAGTGAATGTAGTATAAAAGAAGAGAAAAAGAAAAAAAAAAGGAAAAAAAACAACAACAACAGGAAAAGAAAGAAAGAGAAAAGCGAAAAACAATAAAAGAACAGCTTTTGAAAGATGCTACATTCACTATATATAAAAGGAAAAGAGGATTGCATAACCCTACAGGAATAATAGAAAAGAAACGTAGTGAGAGAATGATGTCATGTACTCTGAACCCAAAAACCTTTGTTCAAATTTCATAGCCTACCTAAACCAAAGCCCCGTTACAACCCTAAAAGACCTCAAAAAAGTGTGTGTGATTGTACATGTTGATAGGATGAGAGAATTTATTCAAACTTCTGATTTGATATTGCATATTGTGATTTGAGAGTGATAACACTTTAACCCAGAGAGACTTGGTGAGAGTGTGATATAAGCTGACAGGTAAAGTCATATCTTTGAGGGAAAGAGTTTCTAGCTCGTTGGTTATGTGGAAGAATCAGAAAACCTGAAAAACATCAAGAGGTCCAATGCGAAAGATTTCAGCAGTATTGTGGTAAGAACTGTTTTACAGTAAGTTTGGGGTGACATGATCTTTGATGGTAATAAAATGTTACTTGAGGACAAGCAACAAGCTAAGTTTGGGGTTGTGATCAGTCACCATTTATGCTAGACATTCCACTATTTAACCGTAAATAAGTCAGGTAAACTGTGTAAACTGAAGCATTTTTAGTTGGATATAAGCTCAATTCTATAATATTAAGTGTGTTGTTACTTATGAGTTTCTTGAGGATATTTTACACTTTTTGGTATGTTAGCAGGTAAAAAACTAGTTTGGAAGCTCAGGGAATCAAACGTCAGATGCGAAATTGAGCCCGAGCAAGAAAACGGAAGAAAAAAATCATTTTTTGGAGAACCTGCTGTCCATACGCGTATGGCCTTACATGATACGCGTATGGACCTGCCCAGTACGCGTAACATACGCATATGACCAGAGGGATGGAAAATCAAGCAAAATAGCAAGCCTCTGGTGATACGCGTATGGGACTGGGCAGTACGCGTACCAGACTGGGCAATACGCGTACCAGCCTGGGCAATACGCGTATCAAAGGCTGTCTTACGTGCAGTACGCGTATGGGACAGCTCAGTACGCGTATGGAGCACAAAATCAGGAAAAGTCCAACTGAATAGCTATTAAGAGGGCAGAACACGATTTTCCGGGGGTTGGACGATTTGGAGAGAAAAGAGACGCGTTTTGAGAGCTGGAGACTCTACGATTATCAAAGGATTCATATGTTCAAGAGTTTTCCGACGATTGAAGATTGATTCCTCACGAAATTCTGTAATGACAACAATGTTAATCTTTGTTTTTATTTCGATTATGAGTAGCTAAACCCCCCATTGCTAGGGGGTGACCCTGATTCTGAATGTGACAGATTTGATGTTTATGAATGCATTGATTATTTCTTCTTTTCCATTGATTTGTTCTTATTACTGTTCTTTATGCTTTATTCGTCGGACCAACGAATGATGATTAATATGAATAGTTTAAGCTGGACAGCGATTATTCATTGATCTGGATAAGAACTTTGGATAGTAAAAATAACCTAGGACTAGGGATTTTCTATCTGACCGGTAATTCTTGATATTTGAATGCTTGAGTATGAACTTAATTATTTATGGACATAGTAATTAGGTTACATAATCAAAGGTCTTTTCACTAAGGAATTAGGAATAGATAATCTGGAGGACCGGACTTAATTGGACAGGAATATTGTCTAAACCTTCATAAATTATATCTGTTGCAAGAAGTTTCATTCACCAAACCCTAACAATCTTCTCTCATTTGTATCTCGCTCAACCTTTTTACTTGTTTTATTTATCTGCAATTGATAGTATAATTAATCACAACACAAAAACCAAAGGCTTTTGTCTAATTGAAACAATCTATAAACTCTGTGTCGTCAAGCAGTCCTTGAGATCGACAAACGGGGAATTTCCCTTTTATTTCTACAGTGAGAAAAATAATACACTTGCTATTTTCCCATCAAGTTTTGGATAAAATCATGATGATATTAGCGATCCTGGTTGAAAGATGAATCGATCCATATATAGTTTGTGCATTTCCATGAAGTTTTGTTCATAAGCTTGATGAACAGTATGAAGATGCGATGAACACGTCCAATTTTCGTTCCAGGAGGCTGTTTGATTCATTTGGCCTGACCTTCAGTGTTTGAATTGTGTTTCCCGCGTGTGCCATCCAATTGCGTGCTGACACCTCCGTTAATGAAACGGCGCGTTTTGTCCACGCTGCTCAATAATTACAAAAATGCCACGCTTCCATTTAATTTCCTTTAAATTGTGCAATGTTTATTTCATTTTCTTATCAAACTTCAAAAAATCATAAAATGTTCATGGATGATCCAAATTGAGTGAGGATTTTTGCATTCATCTCCAATTTCTTTCTAGTTTTTTTTAGGCATGATAGCAAAAGTTGTGCTTGGTTGATTTTTAATTTTGTCTAAGGCCTTTGATCATGTGTGCTTTGTGTATAGGTTTTACCATTTTGATCATAAAATAATGATGCCTTATTGGAAATGCTTGAAATTTTATATGCATGATCTAGACTCATTCCTGGTGATTTTGATGTATGGTTTGCTATTTTTGACTTCCTGGATTGAGAGATATGATGTGATCTTCATGAGTGTGACAATGTATGTCACACTAGGTTTTGTCCATGTTCTTGATTTTTGTTTCCATGCTTGTGCTATGCCAATTGCTCTAATTTTTTGCATGTGATTACTTCTGTATGTTTAGTGTGAGCATGATTTTTTGTAGATTTTTTAGATTCATTTCCTATTTGATTGGGATTTTGCTTTGCTGTTTGGTCATTTGTGAATTCTTTTTGAGTGTGGAACTTCCATGCTTTGTGAAATTCTCATGCCTTATCATATGAAGCTGAAACTTTGTGGATTGATTTTTAACATGTTTAACTTCATTTTGGATTTGGTGTGGTTCATTTATCTTATGCCATTTCTGTTTTACACTTGCCTAAAGTTGATACATGATTTGTGGCCTTCTTTGAGCTTGCTTTTGCATACCATGATTTGTTGATTTTAATTTCCATACTTCCCCTGGTCCAAATAGCATGAAATTTTATATGTTACTCATTGAATATGTCCTGTCTAAGCTGGAATTTTCTGGGAATTTATTGAGCTATTTTGGTATTGGTTTGATTGTGATCATTCTGTTTGCTCCAATGTGATTCCAAAATGCATAGTTTGACATGTTTAGCTTATGAATTAGATTTGGTGCATAGTTTTGATGTGAGACCAATTGGATTCTACTCTTGTTTGATAAATCTTGATTTTGATCAATTTTCACTTGCTGTTTTGAATTTTTCACCTCCTTTTGACCCTAGGCTTGCCCTAGTGGTCTTGTTTCTCACATTTGAGTTTGACTTTTCAGGTAAAGAAGCAATTGCTTTAAGGAGTTTAATTCAAGTTGATTGAGTTTGGTTTACTTGATTGTGATGAACTAACTTGGTCTATTTTATAGGATGCTAACTCATTTCATTTGAGTTTGTGCTTTGCACATGTGATTGATTGTGTTGACAGTTGGTTCATAACTTGTCTGTTTTGACTTTGTGACTTGAATACTGATTATATTTGATTGATTTCAGGTACCATAGTCGCTTTAGTTCTTTGAGAACTAGCTATTGCTTTGCTTTGCTTAAGCATTGAGGTAGACTCTCTTGTCTCCATGTAGTCTGGAAGACCTGGCTTGTTATTTAGCCAGGCAACTGTCTGAAGTCCTCCTTAAGAGGCGATGTTTGTGATTGTTTAACTTTGTCCCCAAGCAGGTAAAGACCTCATGTGAGGCAATTGGTAGACAAAAGAGATATGTAGCCTATCTCCTACTATTCTGTGAGTCACTCACCTTGCTCACACCACATGTGTTGATGCATAGTGAGTAAAAACCCAAGATCTATCGAGTCTAACTTGTGGAGAGAGTTCCATCTTTCTGAACTCCCACACCTTCTGATATTCAATGCTCTCCCTGATCAGGGATAAGAGTGATGAGGCACACCCCTCATATCCTTTCATCTGCTTCACCTTGGCTCTCAATGTCAAGGTTAAGAGCACCCTTTACCCTATTCCAGTTGACTGTTAAGTCTAACCCTTTGATTGAGCCTAATTGTTTGGTTATAGTGGGTGCTAAATGTTTGATTGATTGCTTGTTGCATGTGTACATGCTTGCTTGCCTTTGTGCACTTATCATCATTGATTGTTCATTATTGCATGATCATCATTTCATACTCTTGTGGTTTGTTTGAGTTTACCCATTGAGGACAATTGTAAGACCATGTTCTTTGGCCTTTGTTCCTAGGATTTGGAAGGGATAGAGTGTAAGACCATCTCACTTGGTCACTCATGTCCATTGCCTAATGCATTGCTTGTTTGTTGTATGTGAGGATGCAAGTGTAAGACCATGTTGTTGGCTCTTGTATTCCTATGATCATCCTTTGGAGGTTGGTATAAGTCCAGACAGATTGGCATCCGACATCCGAGTTTTGTTTACCTTTGGAGGTTGGTATAAGTCCAGACAGATTGGCATCCGACATCCAAGTTTTGTTTTACCTTAGGAGATTGGTGTAAAACCATTTATTGGTATCCGGTATCCGCTTTTGTTTGTGAGATTGGTATAAGTCCATTGATGGCATCCGGTATCACCTTGCTTTTATTTGCTTATTTGCATTGTTGCCTATTCCTAAGGACACACTTGAATCATCTTCTATATGATCTCAAGAGGTGAACCTTTCTAAGAAGTTTTATATTCCATCATCCATACCCTCATTGTCCTAAACCTTTTCACATGTTGCTTTCAAAAAACTTTGACTTGTTGTGCAAACATCTTCATGCCTTTTCAAATTAGAAACTTGGACCCTAAGTCCTTGACTTTTCAAACTCCATTTCATAACACTTCTTTGAATCAATCTTAATCAGACCTTGACCATATTTTGTGAATACTCATAATCGATTAACTTCACACATTCAATTGTTTTGTGGCTTTGCCCATTGTTAGCATGTTTTCATACATTAGCCATAGGTTTCAATTACCATAGCGGTTGATGTAAATCTTACCTTATCCTTAGTGAGTCGATTGTAAGACTTCCGTACTGAAAACAGGGTTAACCCCTCTAGTACGTCGAAGCCGTCCTCGCATGGTGGATTGTTGAATTCAGGTTGAGTTTTCTCCCATTGGTAATGAAAAGCCTTAATACTTGTGTTTTAAAATTGAACTCACTAATTTTTGGAAATCTTTTAGCCGAACTACGGCGTTTTGATCCTTACCTTTGATGGAAGGTACGTAGGCAACGGGTTCATTCGTTCAAACACAAAAATAATTAACTTGTACATTCTTTTCTAATCATCCCATTCATGTTTGCACAATATGTCAAAAATAAATAAACATTTTTTATACAACAAGTGTGAAAAGGGCTCCCTAGGAGTACCTAGGACGTGATGGGTGCCTAACACCTTCCCATTGCGTAATTTACCCCTTACCCAGACTCTCTGATCTTTTATTGGTTTTCTACGTGTAAAATTTCTTAGGTTTTTGTTCGCTTTTTAACCAGTCCTTAGGATAAATAAAAGTGCGGTGGCGACTCGATTCATTGTATACTTTGCTTATGGTTTAATCAATAAATCATATAGCGACGAATACACCTCTACAGAACCATTATCCCATGTGATCAAATCGGCGTTGCTATACACACACTTTTAGAGGTTCTTCGCCTATATATCTCGCCTAGCACTATTTATGGCCATGTGCTTTTCCTGTTTTCATGAACTTTTCATGAGAGAAACTCCAACTCTCACCTTAAGACGGCACCATCTTGAAGTTCATATAGGTGAAGTTCAACTCGTATCTATTTCTTGAGATACGTATCCTCCTTGATTATAGAACTTCATTAAGAGTTTCTTTGAAAACTCAACTCTCAGTTTGTAATCGTCAACATTATCGCGGAATATTGCATAACCTTCCGAATCAACGACTTGTTGTTACCAATTGAATCTTAGGTTAAGATGTGTTAACTTCAGATTGGGTTGCTATCATTGTCGGAATCCTTATTCAAGGAGTTTTAATCCCATACCTTTCGAGGTAGTCTTTACTAAATCTCTGGCCAGTGGTTTAGTAAATGGATCAGCCAAATTATAGCTTGTTTGTATATATGTTAGTGAAATGATCCCATCCTTTATCATTTTTCTCACGAGAGAGTGTCTAAGACCTATGTGTCTAGACTTTCCATTGTACACTTCACTGAATGCTCTAGCCAGGGTGGCTTGACTATCACAATGTATCAATACTTTTGAAACATTGTCTTTAGCTAATGGAACCTCCAATAAGAGGTCCCTCAACCATTCTGCTTCTTGTCCAGCAGACGCAAGAGCCACAAACTCCGATTCCATGGTTGAGAGAGTAATGCATGTTTGTTTCTTGCTTTTCCAAGAAATCGCACCTCTAGCTAATGTGAATATCCACCCAGTTGTAGATTTATAATCTCCAACACTTGGTATCCAACTTGCGTCAGTATATCCTTCTAGTACGGCAGGAAACTTACCATAATGAAGGCCAAGATTTTTGGTCTTTAACAAATATCCGAAAATCCTAGTTATGGCCTTCCAATGTTCATCATTCAGATTGCTAGTAAATCTACCCATCTTACTAACTGCAAAAGCTATGTCAGGTCTGGTGCATTGCATTAAGTACATTAGACGTCCAATTGCACTTGCATATTCCAGTTGTGCCACAGTTCTCCCATTGTTCTTTTAAAGTTTGACACTAGGATCGAATGGAGTGTTTACTTCCTTAAAGTTTAGGTGTTTGAACTTTTCCAACATTTTCTCAACATAATGTGTTTGACTAAGTTCACAACCCCCACTATTTCACTTTACTTTAATCCCCAAAAATGTGTCAACTAGTCCAAGATCATTCATCTTGAATATGAAAGTTTGAAACCTCTTTGTTTCTAAAATTCCATTCATCTTGTTGCTAATGATCAATCGTATAATCAATATGAATACGAGTGAATATCACAATATTCTCACACAACTTTGTGTACAAACACTTGTAACAAGAATTAGATGAATAATGTTTTTAGATAATCATGCATGATAATGTAAGAAGGTTTTTAGATGAAGTGAGAAATGAAATTATGAGCAATTTAAATTATTATAATATAAATTTCAACGAGTACCTTAGTTATGTTCACTTGTCTCAAATCTTCACTTGAATTTCTATGTTCAACTTTCTTAATCAACTTCATCATTCATATGCATGAACCTTTTGAACATTTTCTCCTTTGATAATCTTTGTCTTCATCAAAATTGAACTAGATATAAGATTTATTCCTCACAATCTCCCCCCTTTTAATGATGACAAAATATTGTCTCCTCTTAAGTTGTGTGTCTCCCCTAATTAATTGGTGAATCTTACTATGACATTGTCAAAATTTTGATGTCATTGTTTCGGTGCTTGTTTGAATTCATACAAGGATTTGACAAGCTTTCATACCTTTTATTCATAACCTTATGGTTGATTCATGTAAATCTCGTCATCGAGATCTCCATATTGAAATTTCATTTTGACATCCATTTTATGAACTATAAAGTCATGCAAAGAAGCTAATGCAAACAATGCTCTAATTTTGTTGTGCTTGCTATTAGTGCATATGTATCAAATGATAAACATATTTTTTATTTAAAACACCATTGGTCATTAATCTAGACTTGTAGGTGTTTAGTGTACCATCACAATATGATACTTCCTTCTAAATAAGATGAGTCCCTTGAAGTTGTCGATTCCTTCCTTTTAAGTCATAGGATCATCTTCCACTTGAAGAATAATAAGAATCTTACGAACAAAATTCTTACTATTTCCTTCCATTAGATAAAAGAAATAAATTGATTATCAATTTTGTTTGATCCTAGATCCTTAGCCTTTCAGACTCTCTTTCTTATTCTAATTTAGGATTATGTTTCAGCAATCCATGAAGAAATTCTGGTTTGTGTTTCAACAATATGTGGAGAACCCTCCTCACAAGGGTCTTCATTGTAGGAATATCAAATTCCTTATTCTTTGTGATAAGATTCTCAAAAATTTCATATATTAGAATTCAATAGTCACATTAGACTTCAAATTCAAAAGTTTATATAAGTCATGATTCATCTTTGAATAATCTTTACATACCTTATTGAATCACAAATTATCTTTTATACAAATTAATTTTAAAAATAACCAAAGGAACATCCCATATTTAAAAAAAAAAAATCATACCAACTTGAATTGTTATGCAACATACATATAATATACATATAATAAGTAGTATTTATATGTCACCAAAATAAGGCACCGTATCACAATCAATATGCCGGAAGAAGACAACATAGAACCCGTTATATGTTTATATTGTAAAACCTTTTAAAACTGTATATATAATTTTGTTTCCTTCAAAGGGCATAACATGTTTCTCTATTTCTTAAAGTAAAACAACATATTGTCATGCACTTCTATCATGGAACAAATTTACATATCATGAATGCACAATACGTATATTTACATATCATGAATTCCATATCCCATACTGGAATGAAAACTTTTCTATTATGTACAATACCAATGTGGAAATGTACATATTTCTTCCTATTATGTCCAAGACCCTTCAATTTCTATTCATATGGAAAATTGGTTACATAATCAAGTATAATATAATTGCGTAATCATGATTTATTCATGTATTGTCAGATGCATATCATTCAACCATCAATATGTAATAATTTGTCCAACAAATGGAAAATCATGATACGGATATTGCTTTTCTATTAAAAATCATGAAAACCATTAAATTAAGTAATACTATAGTTATTAAAGAAATCTAATTCAAAATCATATCAATTAGTTATTATCAAAAAATCACAATATCAATAATCTGACTCTGATCCTAATTGATAGAAAACTTTTATATTTAGATCTTGATATCATGATTTTCACGGTGCTCTAATTAATATGAAGAATAATAAAATCATACCAGATTTCGTAATACCGATTCTTCTTGTGTTCTTTCTTGAGTTTTTCTTTTTGATGCTTGAAACTGAAGCCTTGATAACCATTATTTGAAAATACTATAAGACTGTTAGAAATTCGGAAAGATTAAAGGGATCCAGGCTTGAATCGTGAACACAACACTTTCCTTATAGTATTTCAAGCACTCTCGATTGTCTTAGAGTTCTGATGCAGGAATACCCAGGATAATTCAGCCTTATTGAGTTTGCGCAAGATCGGCGAAAACCCGAATGCAGCGAAGAGCGTTTGGAATTATTTAGAGGATTTTCGGATTTTGTGTGTTTTTTATTCTGAATCCGGATTTATGCTTTTATAGGCCATGTTGATATTGTTTCACAAGGTAGCGACCCTTGGTGAAGCAATGTCATTTTCCAATAATCATAATGGTTGGCCTGCAGCATGTTTCACCAAGAGTTGCATTGTTTCGCCTTTGCAACATCTCATGAAGAGTTACAATCTCCGAATTCAAAATTCAAAATTCAAAATTCATGAAGAGTTATCTCATGCATTTATTAGCATTAACTCACTTCCACCATTTTTCATTTTGGAACACACTTGTATTTAATAAATTACAACAAAAAATACAACTGACTAAGCAACATCTTCACACAAAAAAGATGAAGAAAACAAAAAAAATGAACATGAACATGAACATGAAGCATTCAGTCAGAGAAAACTTCTCAATACAAAATAATCTGTAACAAATGAAAACGAAAAAAAAATCATGAATCGCCATTACGGTTTAAGTAATGCAGTTACCTTTGAGGAAATGACAATGTCTCTGAGCTGAATGAAACAAAGGGGGGAAATGGAGATAAGTTGGAGGTTTGAGAAGCTGACGAGAGAGAATGGGTGAGATTGGTCTGAATAATGAGACAGGGGAAAGTAGAAGCAGATCAAAATGATTTGAAATGAAAAGAGGGAAGGTTATCCGGGTAAAAGCATTGTCTTTTAGATAATAGTGTGAATTGAAAAGAATGAGGAGTATATTCCACCACCTAGCTAAATCCAACATTTTGATTGGTCAAGGAAGATGTACTTAGTCAATTACCATTAAGGGCAATTGTTAGTGCATTTCGAAATTGATTTGAATGGTAAATTAGGGAAATTTTAGGCATCTTCCAATCTTAGGTAGGTAGTTGATTTGAATCACCAATATATTTTTTCATATATAAATATTATTTTTGTTTTGGCATTATTACTAAAATAATTGAATCAATAGTAAACTTGTTTATGTTTTTATTCAATTTTTTTATCAATAACTTTATTTTTCTCAATTTCATATAATTTCTATACTAGGAGAAAACAAAATTTATTAAATTTTTAAAAAAATATTATTTTCCTAATTAAATATTAAAACTTTAAGCAAACATCAAATTTTGAAATTTAAAATATTTATGTTGAATCATTTATACGAAAAATGTGAATAAAAATAATTGTTTTAATTTGGTATTTTAAAAAATAATAATTATTATAATTTGGTCAAATTTTGTTTTTTATAGTTGATCATCATCAAAAATATTAATAACAATAAAAATCTGAAATTGACAAATAAAAATCATATATTAAGTCATTATATTATATGAATCAACAATATATTTGTATCCCATGTATAAATATGTTATTTTATTTTTGACATTATACAAATATTTAAATCAATAGTAAACTTCTCGTTTATAAAAATAACACCAATTAAATATTTGAATTAATTATAATCCATTTTCAATATTCTAATTAATAGTTTTATTTTTTCCATTTTATATAATTTTCACAAAAAATAGAAAACAAAATTTATTAATTTTTATTATATTTAATTGACTATAACAATCAAAATTTATTATAATTTTTATGATTAATAATAAAACTTCACTTTAACATAATTTAACAATTATTAAATATTTATTTAATTTATAATCAAAATCTCTATCACAATATTTTGATGTTGGACAAAAACAGAGTAAATTAATAGATAGATCGTTTGAATTTAGAAAAAAGATAGTAAAATTTATAGATTAATCATTTGGTTTTTAATAGTCTACCCTAGTCTCATGTCGTAGTAATTAATTTCTAGAATGTGATACAGTCTATAAATTAAATGAATAGACAATTTTCTACTATAAGTTATTAATCTTGAAATTATATTTAATTGATACAAACATACTAAATAAACAAATTTGTATGAGAAATCTAAACAAAACATTTAAAAATAAAAATTATAGAGGAGTGCAACAAAACCAAACACCATCAAACTCTCTCTTTCTTCCATATTTAGAAAAAATATATACTTAAAGTTATAAATATTCTTTTAAAGTTATAACTAAAATGTAATAATTATTATCACTTAATGTTGGATTTTATATTTTAAATATATTTATTTCCTTTTCTTGATTAATGAAAAATAATCTCTATTTCTTCCACCCCATTCTTCTTCCTCACGTGATATCTTGGTTAATTACTTTACAGTTGTTGCTCGCCTATTCCATCGTCCACAAATTGTCACACGAGTAACCTAGATGGAATTTGTCCATCCTGCGTAACAGGATAAATGTCTATGGGCCCAATATTGAATTGGACAAGAATGACACAGTCTATGTGTTGTGTTCAATATAGACATAAGGGCAAAAGGGTAATTATACGCATAAGTATTATCACAGAAGAATTTGTCAAATCACATGACATTTTCGTGTCTTGGGTAGCAGTGATGTGTAGTGATGTGTTGCTAGATATCGCTCACTATTTATTATGTTAAATGCGTGATTTAACATAATTGTCAATGTCGCGAAAACCTACGGAGTCACACACAAATGACGTACTGATGAGAGATAGAGTAACTAAGGAACACCGTAAGGTACGGTGCACTTAAGTGAATTGTAGAACATCGTAAGGTACGATGTACTTAAGTAGAATACGAAATATGGTAAGGTACCACGTGCTTAAGTGATTTTGGACATATTATAAGATATGGGCCAAATACACTTAAGTGGGCTTTTTAGCTTGAAGCTCACACAAGTGATTCTATAAATAGAACCCTTGTGCAGAAGCATTCATTGCGGTTGCATTTTCGTTTTCTCTTTCTCTCTCTCTCACTCAAAGCCTTCATTCATAACAGTTAACACTAAGATTGAAGGAATTCGTTCGTGTGGACTGAGTAGAGGCGTTGTCGTCGTTCAACGTTCGTGTGCACTAAGATTTATGTAATTGTAGAACATGTAAATTTATTTAGTTGTGCGAAGGAAGAAAAATGGCCGCCAAAACAGTACCCGGATTCGGATAAGGCTATGTAGTACATGCCATCAACCAGGTCACAATCGTAATAACTGTCCTAGTATTGAAACTAGCACAACCAAATAAATTTACATGTTCTACAATTACATAAATTTATTTCATATTAAACGTCTGTGACAAAAGTACCATTACATAAATAATAACACAAATAATTATAACAAATACAATACAAAAACTATGCAATTACAACCATCAAAACAATTTTGAACATGTAATACATCATCCTATGGTCTTAATATCCATCAATTCGCGCACTTCTCCCTGTTGGTTGAACGTAGACACAAGCCATTGTATTCTTCTAATCCATTCAACCTCTTCAATTTCTCCCTCTAACCAATTGTACAACATCCGATTAAGACATTCAATTGTATTTGTGTTTCATAATTGAACTTGTATCAGAATCGCAACGACAGAAAATATTACAGTTTTCATTTCTAAATGTATGCAAACATTATTGAAACAGAAAAAATTAAAATTAATGGTTGAACTAGACAAGTTATGATATTTATAAAGACAGAACATCAATTGCACAAAACACATGGACATCTAAAGGATTAGCGCCCACATGACCATGACATGCAGACGCCAGATGAATGAACGCTCACACAACCAAATACACCTAGACACCAAGAGCATTAGCACCTTCTCATTAGACCCAATGAATGCACCATTAACATTGGCGCTTCCTCATGAAGAGCCCAATGCATGTGCCAATGCTATTAACACCTCCTCTTCATGCATTAAGAATGCGTCAATTCATCTAACACATCCTCTACAAAATCGGAGTATTTTGATAACTTTTTTTTGAATAATTGATTATTTTGAATTATTTTTTTGAAATAAATGATTATTTTGAAAACAAAATCTTCTTCTTTTCCAACAATATTAACTTTTTTTAATTCATTGATAACTCGATACTTGAAAGAGCGTTGCACTTGTATTTATAGTTTTATTATATTCTTAATTGACATTATTCTTAAACGAGGATGAAGTGGAAATTAAAATGATGAGGTTGAAGTTATAGCTAAAGCAAAGAATGAAAATGTATTCTACAACTTGCAAGAACATTGGCAGGAGCTAAGAAAGAGATATTTCATAGGTTGTAATACGAGATTTCATAGGTTGTAATATGTTGTCTGCTACTCATCTGAACCAAACCAACAGAATTTCGTGAAATTTATTTAACTTCCTTGTAGACTTTAGAAAATATTAACGTAGTTCATTTTACTCTCAAGTATTTTTCACTCCAACATTACACCATCTACTTTATTTCATTTAAATTTACCATTAACCCAACAACCATGTAGCTTGTAAATAAGATTAACCTCACTAATCAAATGTTGTGCCACAGTTTCAACGATACAGAGAATAATAATTTAGAGTTCTTAAATTTTGAGAATTGATGAAAAATACTGGAAAAATATAGTTGAAATTGTGTGATGTGGTTTCAAATGCGGTTGGATGCCAGATCTTAAATCATACCGCATCCACAGTTGCGGTGTACAATACCATGATTAGCAGGTAAGAACATTTCTAACCACTCAAACAACTCAAGAAACTGATTGAAGAATTTAAAAAGGAGCAAATTAAAATTCGTAAGAGAATACCAGCAAAGCAATCAGAGAACTTTGAAGATCATTTTGCTCTGCTTTCTGCCTCAACAGAGTGTACAAAAAACTGAAATAAATCTAAAGATTTAGTTGAAAAAACAGAACTTAAAATCCTAAAATTAACAAAAGGGGGAAAACAAATGAAAGGTAATACTTTATTATGCTAAGCAATCAGAGAACTTTGAAGGCATGTATGAAACAAGATTCTACATCAGTTTCAGACAAAAAAAATCTTCATCATTTCGCTTAGACTATAGTACTTTATAACTAATTCAATGACATACTTTGGCAATTAACTACAGAAATTGCATGATGGAAGATAAAAAAAACTCAGATCTACAACCAAAAGCATGAATTTAAATTGCCATGGGTAAATTTTGCACCTATAAAACCTTCTCGTAATTTCCTTGCAACTAAACTTGAAGATGCAAGGGGCTACGTGGTGCTTAATGTTTATATTAGTTTCTGAAATCAAATCAGAGAAATGGAAGAACAAAATACCACAAAGAAATAGTTGAGAGGCGGCTACACGATAGTCCCGTGATTTCGTTTCCATCACCAACGTCTTATATAAGAGCACTCATGCGAATTTAGGGTTTTTTTTTCTTTATTATTATTTGTTTAGCTATTTCTCTTTTTTTTAATATTGTCATTTTGTTTTCTCAGGGAGATAAATAGTACTCCTCGTTCCTTTATATATATATATATATATATATATATATATATATATATATATATATATATCATTTTTGCAAAAATTTTTATAACCAAGACAAGCAATAAATAACAAATATTTAACCATTGTTTCCTAATTTACCCTTAGTTATTCATTTATTCAGTCTACCATTTCTCTTTCCTAACACTCCACATTTAATGCCTAGATTCCAATAATTACATAGATAAGATAGTTTCTTCAATTTCCTTAATTTTTTTTTCATGCTGAAGTCTATACTACATTTTTTTTTCTTATTTCATGGTACACTTAAAATTCAACTTTCCCCAACTTTATTATTCCAAATTTCACGATACACTTAAAATTTCATTTCCCTCCAATTTTATTACTCTAAATTTCATGATTCCCACCAAAAAAAATTAAAATCACTAATACTTGAAGTGTATATATACCTTTATATTGTAGGTTTACAAAATAAACTCATAAAATATGGCTTCAAGTACTACTAGATTTTCATTGTGTGATATAGATTTAAATGTAGAATTTATTCATTTGCCAGATTTAAATATTGCTGAAGAAGAAGACGTTGAAGAAACCAACAATAATATTGATAATGTATTTATTCTTTCATGTGCATTTATTTTTGTCTCTTTTAATTTTCTTATTTTTATCTCTTTAAATAGTTTATGATAGTTAATTGGTGAATATCACAATAATAATAATAATAATAATAATAATAATAATAATAATATAAAGAAATAGTATTAATAGCATATTAACTCAAATTTAATTGTTGAGATTTTTTACTTTTTATAGATTGCTCAATTAAGTTGAAGAAATAATTTATTGTGTAAGATGATTTATTGTGTAGGATTTTTTTTAATGTATTTTTTATGTATTTGATTGAATAATTTATTGAGTAGGATAATTTTTTGATATATTTTTTATGAAGAAAATGATTAATATTATTAACAAAATATTTTTTTTGTTTTAGTTATTATTTTAGTTTTTAAAGTTTCAGTTTTGATTTTGCATATTGGTAGGGGAATAATTTTTAAAAAGACAATTAAATAGGTAACCGATAAGAATAGTAAAAAATAAATAATTTTGAAAGACATTTATGGATATAAATATGAACTTGATTGAATAATTTATTCTATATGATGATTTTTAATGTATTTTTTATGAATAAAATGATTATCATTAATATTATTTTTATTTTTAAAGATAACCGTTTTGATTTGGCATACTCTAAAACATGTGATTTTAAATAACTAAATATTTGATTTTTCTAAAAAAATCGTATTTGATTAGATTTTTTTGAATAAAGCCTCAAAAATAAATAATTTTGTTATTTAGGATGAATTTTTATCAATAAAACTATTATCATTATTAATAACATTAATTTTTTTGTTGATTTAGAATTATATAAATAATTTATTTTTTCAGAAAGTATTTTTTTAAGAATATATTACTTGACTTATATAATTTCCTAGTTTTATTTACAGGTATAGAAAATATTGTAGATAACGAATTAAATAATGAAGAGAATATTGAAGATACATCAAATAGTGAAGAAAATATTGAAGGTGTACTAAATATGGAAGAACATATTGAAGATGCATCAAACAGTGAAGAAAATATTGAAGGCATACTAAATATGGAAGAAAATATTGAAGATGCTTTAAATAGTGAAGAAAATTTTGAAGGTGTACCAAATGGAGAAGAAAATATTGAAGATGAACTAAATAGTGAAAGAAAAAAATTAAAAATTTTAAGCAATGAAGAACGCACAGCTATTTATCACCAGTTACTACAAAAAAAGTGTTGATGGAAAATTACGTAGAGGAATTACAAATGTGGTGGCTTCATCATTTTCTGTTTCTAGGAGAACTATTCAACGTATTTGGAAAAGAGCAAAAGAAAGTGAAATACATGATGTGTCCCATAGGAAGACAAAAAACTGTGGACGTAAGAGAATTCAAATTGATCCTAATCAAATTAGTCAAATTCCTTTGAGACAAAGAACAAACATCCGGTCTTTATCTTTTGCGATGAAAACAAATCCAACATCTGTTTTTAGGCTTTTAAAATCAGGAGTTATACGACGTCACTCAAATGCCATAAAGTCACTATTAAAAGAAGAAAACAAAAGAGTTAGGTTGGAGTTTTGTTTGTCAATGCTCGAAGGTATACCACATGATCCAATGTTTAAAAGTATGCACAATATTATTCATATTGATGAAAAGTGGTTTTACATGACTAAGAAATCTGAGAACTATTATTTGCTACCGGAGGAGGATGAACCACATCGTACATGTAAAAGCAAAAACTTTATTGCCAAAGTTATGTTTTTAGTTGCTCTTACTCGACCAAGATTTGACTCCCAAGGAAATGAGATTTTTTCAGGTAAAATTGGTATTTTTCCATTTGTTACCCAGGAACCTGCTAAAAGGACAAGTGCTAACCGAGTTGCAGGAACAATGGAGACAAAACCAATAACATCGATAAATAGAGATGTCATAAGATCATTTCTTATTGAAAAAGTCTTGCCAGCTATAAAGGAAAAATGGCCAATAGATGATTTGGGTACTAGTACAATATTTATCCAACAAGATAATGCAAGAACTCATATTAATCATGATGATCAAGAGTTCATTCAAGAATTCACACGAGATGGATTTGATATTCGTTTGATGTGTCAACCTGCAAATTCTCCTGATTTGAATGTCTTAGACCTTGGATTTTTCAGTGCAATACAATCATTACAACACAAGGAGTCCCCTAAAACTATTGATGAACTTGTTCGTGTGGTGGTGAAGTCATTTGAAAACTTTTCATCTGTGAAGTCCAATCATATATTTGTAACATTGCAATTATGCATGATAGAGATCATGAAAGCCAATGGTTCTAATAAATATAAAATTCCACATTTGAATAAGGAAAGACTAGAAAGAGAAGGACAATTACACGTTCAAATGAAGTGTGATCCAATTTTAGTACAAGAAATTTTTAAGTACCTAAATACAGAGTAATGTTCATTGTGACTGGGTTGTAGTCACTTGCACACAATTAAAAAACCAAGAACAGAACTTATAAGTTTCATTCTTTTAATTTTTTTAAGCGTGTTTTTTCTTTCATATGATAAATCATTATTAATAAAAAAGTTTATTAAAAAGGTTAGACACAACAATAGATATGTATTTCACATAAAAACTCAAAATAAATTGTATATTATAAAAAAAACAAAATAATAAAAAACATTCCTAAAAACAAATTATAAAAAATAAAAGAATAAAAAACATTCCTAAACAAAATAATAAAAAAAGGAAAAAAATATTTTAGGAATATCTTAAAAGCATTCCTAAATTACTATGAAAAATACTTTAATCATATTGAATCAATTCATAAAAAATATTTAATAAAAAAAATCAAATAAATGGTAAGAAAAATATTACAGAAAATAACTCTAAAATAAGAAAAATATTATAGAAAATATTTAATTTTCAAAAACAAGAACATTGTTCATTTGCAGTTGTAGCGGTGTATTCGTCGCTATATGATTTATTGATTAAACCATAAGCAAAGCATACAAAGAAATCGAGTCGCCACCGCACTTTTATTTATCCAAAGGATTGGCTAAAAAGCGAACAAAAGCCTAAGAAGTTTTACACATAGAAAACTAATGAAAAGATCAGAGAATCTGGGTAAGGGGTAAATTACGCAATGGGAAGGTGTTAGGCACCCAAAACGTCCTAGGTACTCCTAGGGAGCCCTTTTCACACTTGTTGAATAAGAAGTTTATTTGTCTATGACATATTGTGCAAACATGATTGGGAGGATGAGAAAAGAATGTACAATTTTATTATTTTTGTGTTTGAACGGATGAACCCGTTGCCTACGTACCTTTCCATGAAAAGGTAAAGGATCAAAACACCGTAGTTCGGCTAAAAGATTTCCAAAATATCAGTGGGTTCATTTTAAAACAAGAGCACTAAGGCTTTTCATTCTCAACGGGAGAAAACTCAACCAATACCAACAATCCACCATGCGAGGATAGCTTCAACATACTAGTGAGGGGTTAACCCTATAATAAGTATGGAAGACTTACAATCAACTCACTAAGGATGTGGTGAGATTTACATCAACCACTATGAGAATTGAAACCTATGGCTAATGTATGAAAACATATCAACAATGGACAAAGCCACCAAAACAATTGAATGGGTGAAGTTAATTGATTATGAGTATTCACAAAGTATGGTCAAAGTATGATTAAGATTCAATTCAAAGAAGTGTTATGAAAAGTGAAGTTTGAAAAATCAAGGACTTAAGGTCCGGGTTTCTAATTTGAAAAGACATGAAAATGTTTGCACACTATGTATTTACAAGTTTTAAAAGTCAACAAGTGAAAAGGGGTTTTGAAACCAAAAGGGTGTGGATGAAGGAGTGTAAAACTTCCTAGAAGTTCACCTCTTGAGATCATATAGAAGATGATTCAAGTGTGTCCTTTGGAATGAGGCAATAGAGCAAGTAAGCAAATAAAAAGCAAGGTGATACCGGATGCCAATCAATGGACTTACACCAATCTCACAAACAAAAGCGGATATCGGATACCAATCAATGGATTTACACCAATCTCCTAAAACAAAACAATGATACCGGATGCCAATAAATGGACTTATACCAATCTCACAAACAAAGGCGGATACCGGATACCAATAAATGGATTTACACCAATCTCCTAAAACAAAACAATGATACCGGATGCCAATAAATGGACTTATACTAATCTCACAAACAAAACAAAACATGGATATCAGATGCCAATCTATCTGGACTTATTCCTATCTCCACAGGATGATCATAGGAATACAAATGCCAACAACATGGACTTACAATTGAATCCTCACATACAACAATCAAACAGAAGCACTAAGCAAAGAGGACATAAGTGGCCAATGAAATGGTCTTACACTCAATCCCTTCCAAATCATAGGAACACTGGCCAATGAATGGACCTACAGTTGATTCCTCAATGGGCAAAATCAAAGATGTGTCACAAAGATATGAAATGATGACCATGCAATAATGAGCAATTAATGATGATAAGTGCACAAAGGTATGCAAGCAAACATGTACAGATGGATCAAGCAATCAATCAAACAAAGTCATTTAGCACACACTATATACAAGCAATTAGGCTCAAGCAAGGGTTAGACTTTAAAGTCAACTGGAATGGGGTGAGTGGTGCTCTTAACCTTAACATTGAGAGTTAAGGTGAAGCAGATGAAAGGATATGAGGGGTGTGCCTCATAGCTCTTATCCCTGGTCAGTGTAACACCCCGATAAAAATAAGATAATTATTTAATTTAAGTTAATATTATATTTATTAATTTAATTAAGTAATTGGAATTATTGGATTATTATTATTATTATTATTGGAATAATAATTATTGGAAAGTATATAAGTGGGAAATAAGGAAAAAGAGTTCCATTTGGTAAAGAGGGTTTTCACGTGAAAACAGAGAAGCGGCTGAAAAGAGGAAAAGGGCAAAGAGACAGAGCAAGAGGAAGAAGGTTGGAGAAGAGAAGAGCTTGAGGCTAAAGGATTGCCGGATTAACTCAGGTAAGGGGGGTTTATCGTCGTTTAATGGGTATTATGGGTTAACATGTAATGGGTAGTGATAAACCGTTGAATTGACCCTAATTGGGATGTTGAATGCTGAAAAATTGTGTTGGATAAGTTGTGTTAAAGCTGTAATTGAATCTGTATTTGTGTGAGTTGCGATTTCCCGAACGTATAGCTTTTTACGGAATCGGAATCGGAGGTCCGGAAGTCCTCCAACGGCGGAAAATGCGGAGAATTCTGCATTCTGCTTCGTGTTAGCGCAGGAACAACTTTCTGTCTTGCGTTAACCGGTTAACCCAGGGCGTTAACCGGTTAACACTGTTATGAATTGTGAAATATTGCTGTTTTGCTTGCGTTAACCGGTTAACCCAGGGCGTTAACCGGTTAACACTGTTGAGTTTTGCTAGAAAGCGTGTTCTGTCTGCGTTAACCGGTTAACCCAGGGCGTTAACCGGTTAACACTGTTGGAAAAGTGAAAAATTAATATTTGAATAATGTGTGCATAATTGGTGTTTGGCCTATATTGGCGTATGATGTAATAGGGATTAATTCCCGCTGTTTTGAGCAGTATAGGTATTAGTGGAGTGTGCTAATACTGTGATTAATTATTTGACATGATATGATGTTTTGATACATGTGCTGATGATGTGTGAAAATATGCATAATGTTGTGAATGTATATATTATGCATGTGTTGGTGAATGGACTGTTTTATGGCTTAGAGTGTGAGCATATGTCCATTGTGGATTGTTGTTAATGATGTTGCATTGCTAGGTGAATTAGCATGCATATTGTGGCCTTTATGGTGGTAGCTAATTCCCATGGTGAGGAATTAGTGAGTAAATCATTGTGGATTATTGTTGATGATTTTGCATTGCTAGGTGATTTAGCATGCATATTGTAGTCTGTATGGTGGTAGCTAATTCCCATAGTGAGGAATTAGTGAGTTGGTGGTAGCTAATTCCCGTGGTGAGGAATTAGTGAGTGAGTCACTAGGTCTCAAATGAGTGGGACTAGTGGGCTTGGTAGCCGTATCTGGATTTGATCGGTGAGGTGAACTATATGTTCACGAATAGTCGGTACCGCATGCATGGAGTCTCATTGCATAATGTATGTATGGCGTATGATATGAATGGATGTATTCCAGTATTATACGTGTGTTGTGTGTTGTGTGTTGTGTTGATGTTGAGTATGATTGAGTTGATATTGCCGTTGTTGAATGTGTAATCTGATCTGGGTGATGAAATGTGTTAAATTACTTAACATTGCATGATATTTTATAATGCTTATTATATCGATTGAGGAACTCACCCTTACAACTAATTTTCAGGTAACGAGCAGTGATTGAGTAGGAGCTAGTGCTTGGAGTCTAGTGTAGTCTCCTTAGTGGGTCATGCTCTGATAGATGTAACATCGGGACGGGATGTTTTACCTTGTTGAATAATTTTACATGTAATGTGTTACATGTTTTTCATGATCGATTTGATCTCTATCCGCTGCGTATTATGCAAATGTTTTATTTGATAAATAAATGAGCATGACAATCTACTTTGATGAATGGTGTGAAGTTAATTGTGTGACACCCTTAACTGCATAATTACTCTGATTTATATATGTTGTTTTAATTAAATATTTGGGGTATTTTAGAAGGGTGTTACAGTCAGGGGGAGCATCGAATATCAGAAGGTGTGGGAGTTCAGAAAGTTGGAACTCTCTCCACAAGTTAATGACTCTATAGATCTTGGGTTAAGATCCACAATGCTACAACATGTAATGTGAGTAAAGGGATGACACACAGAATAGTAGGAGATGGACTACACATCTCTTTTATCTACCAATTGCCTTATCAAAAGGACTTTTCCTGCTTGGGGACAAAGATAAACAATCACAAACATTGCCTCTTAAGGAGGACTTCAGACAGGTGTCTGGCCAAGTAACAGACCAGGTCTTCCAGACTACATGAAGAAGAGATGTTATACCTAATTAGTTAAGCAACCAAGCAAGTTCAAAATGAACTTAAGCAACTAATGTACCTGAAAACAATCCAACTCAATCAGTATACAATTCAAAAAAAATCAAACAGATAATCCAACAGTCAACAGACAATACACAATCAACAATCAAAGCTACATTGTGCAAGGCACAAGCTCAACTCAAATGAGCTAAGAGCAACCTACAAAACAAGTCAAAGTTAGTCCATAACAATCAAACAAACCAACTCAAGCAATGTGAATTAATCTCCTTAAGGCCATGTACTTCTTAACCTGAAAACAAACTCAAACATGAGAAGCAAACCAACTAGGACAAGGCCTAGGGTCAAAGAAGGAGAAATAATCCAAAACAGAACATGAAAATTTACAAGAATCAAGATTAATCAATCAAGAACAATATCCAAGTGGTCTCATGTCAATATCATTCATCAAATTCATTTCATAAAGCAATCATTTCAAAGTATGCACATTGGAATCACATTGGAGCAACAGAATGAACACAAGCATATAATTTCCAAAATGGCTCAATAAATTCCAAGAAAAATCAGGCCTAAACAGAGCACATCAAATGATCAACACACCAAAAATCAAGGCATTTGGATAAGTATAAGCATGTCAATTAAAATCATCAAGTCATGGTAGGCATAAACAAGCTCAAACAAGACCACAAATGGTGCATCAACTTAAGGCAATCCTAAAACAGAAATGACATAAGATAAATGACTCAAACCAAAGCCAAGACAAACTTCAATGTGTCTAGAAAACATGTGCAAAATTTCAAGCTCATATGATAAGGCATAAGAATTTCACAAATCATGAAAGTTCAACACTCATCAAAAGTCCAATTATGACCAACCAGCAAAGAAAATCTCAAACAAATCAGAAATAGATCCAGAAATTCCACAAAAATTCATGATCACACTTAACATCCAGAAGTAGCATCATGAAAAAATTCAGATCATTTGGCATTTATTTGGCAAGGTAAATAAAATCAGAAAGTTGGACAAGAAATGGTGTGACACACATTGTCACACCTCCATTAATCACATCATAACTCAACATCCAGAAATGAGAAAAATGCAAACTATATACCAAAATGACCAGGAATGAGTCTAGATTAAACATGTAAATTTTCATGTTCATTGGATTAACCATCATCATTTCACAACCAAAATGGCAAGCAAGGTGCAAGGTATGCCATGCATGAACAAACCCTAGGCTAAAACAAATTTCAACCATGCACAAATTCTGGAAAAATATCCATAAAATAGAAGGCATCATGAAGATCATTGTGCAAAAAATTTCATGTGATTTGGATGAGTATTCTTGGAGTTATGAATTTTTTAATGAAGGGAAAAAAATAAAAAATGCATGATGAAGTAGCATGAACATGTATGGCTTAAGATGGAAAAACGCAAAAGCCAAAAGTGGAAAATGCTTTGGTCCGGATTCGAAGCATGTATGAATTTGAATTATGCGCGCCACTGAATGAAACGCTCCGTTTCATTAATCAGATGTGGCAAGGCGCTTCAATCTGAACCAATCACAAGGCCATGTGTGTGCTGACGTGGACCAACGCATGAATAGAAACAAGAAAACACATGCAGGCACGGCTCATGAAGATCAAATAAAATCTGGAAAATGAAAACCTAAGACATTCATACAGTTTATTGTGTTCATCAATCACCAAGATCCAACATGCACAGAAATCTTCCAAACATATATCAATCGATTCATCCTTCAACATACATCATCAATCAAGCATTAATTTCATCTAATTCTACATGATACGCACGGATCGAGCAAAAGAAGTTCAACATGTCAAACTTAAAATCAACAGAACTTTTTCAATACTTAATGAAATCAAGAGATCCAAAGCTCAGCATAACCTATGTTCAAAGATCTACAAGATGCATCTAACAATTTCAAGAATTATGAGCATCGAAAACTGACCTCAATGATGCAACAGAGTTGGATTTGTGCAATTCTGGTCCTGGAAGTGTGAAACAGATGCTCCACCAAGCTTGAATGAATGAATGGATGCAAGAGAACAGCTCAACAATGCTTGATCCGATTGGAATCTTCAACTGCCATGAGAGAGCACAAGCTTCACAGTCCAAGATTCATGCAGAATTCTTCACAATCTTGCAGCAGTAAACTTCAATTATGCTTAGAAATGATGAACAGAACAAGAAGCATGCAAAAGATATGAAGAAACTCGATGGAAAAGTTGAGAGAAATTTGAGAGCAAAAGTTTAGATCTGAAATTCTGAAGTTGTTGTTAGCATTTTCTGTTATGATTATACTTAAGTATCATCTGCTAATGAAGCTTCTTAATCATGTTTAGTCACAATGCAAAGGATTAGTGAAATGGAAATGTTTATGCAATTTGGCCAAAACACCCTTTATGCATATATGCCAATGGAACAGTACTCGTGGCTTGCTTGAAATGCACCTCAAATGTCATTTTTAATCAAATGCCAATGGAAAAATGTAATGGCAATGCATATCTTTTAAATTGGAGATTTCCCTCCAAAATTCAAAATGAATTCAAGTGAAAAATGCATTATTTTTGTGATGAGAATTGATGAAATGTGATGCATGATTATGATAGTAGAGATAAAGAGAGAAATGCTCCAAAAAGAACCACTCCAATTGGCCTTTTGGTTCAAAAGTTATGCAAGCTTGAAGTTCAAAATCCATTGACAATGATTTGACCATAATTCTTCAACCACACATGAGAAATTCATGTTCTTGGACTTTTTGGAAAGGTGAGAGCAAGATCTTCAACTTTTATGTTGAACAAAATTTCATTTGAAGCTTGCTTGATGATGTAAACTTGAGGAGAAGACCTTTCCATTTTTGGCAGTTTGAAATTACAGGTCACTTACTATTTTTGGAAACTTTCCATCTGACCTCAAATTCTTCATTGTTGATGTTTGACATGTTATATGAGACTTGAATGGACATGAATGAGGTCTCTCTAACCATCTCCCACCTTCAAATCCATGATTAAATGCACAGTTGACTTGTGTTGACTTTTCTAGGGTTTCAGTTGACCTAGCTGTGATCAGATGAAATCCAAGCCTCTACCACTTGAGATCTTGATTCAAATTGATGTCATGACTCATATGAACTCTTGATGAATGATCATGGTGCCCAAATTCTTCAGAATGGCCACCATCCATAGCTCAATGACTGCCTTTGACTGGCTTGACCTAGTGTTGCTTCATCTGCAAGTAACAAGGTTAGATGACAATATTTTTTGTACTTTTGGTTAGTAAACAAATGAAAAGCAATGATATACAAATGCAAAACATGCTTGGTGATCAAGAACCACACTCAAAAGACAACCCACCCACAGGGAGGGGAGGCAAGATGCACAATGATCCTTGAGGCAATGATATGATATGATATGATACCATGAGGGATCTTAGGGACAAAATTGGGGTCTTACAGATTCCCCTATTTAAGGTCATTCTAGCCGGAGACGTGAAGTTTAGAAATCTTCATCTCGACGCGGTAGAATGGGCTTAAATAACAGTAATGAGACAAATTTTGGTCCCTAAGAGACCTCATGATGCAAATGTATGCATGTAAAAGACACAAACTCTGTGGGGATATGGTTCACACAGAAGAAACAACGATCCATCGGAGTAATACACTCACCAGGAACAGAGACTCTAACGGGACTCTTATGGGGATAATAAAAAAAGAAAGAAAGGCGCGAGCAGGACACGACTCTGAATTAGGGGAACAAAACTGACACAGCGTGACCAAAGCACGACTGGACTGGAGACCTCACCGGGGGAGTGAAGGACTCACACTGGGGAAAAGAAGATTTCCAAAGGAAGACATATCCATTGGAAAGACACAAGCTGACTCAAACTATCCACGAAGGATACTTCGGATAAAAATCCGAACTCGGACCAAGGAACGATTCACAAAGAATCTCTCTGCCGGGGAAAATTGCATATATTGGGGGAACATGCCAATACAGCAAAAGGGTAAAAATCACCACAAGAAAACTCCACTGGAGAGGTGTCTAACAAAGAGACTCTCCTGGGGAAAGCAACAAAGAAATGAGGTGTTACTGGTATAAGGGTAACAAACTCAGGAAGAATGAATATCTAAGACCGGTATAAGGGTGAAAGATATCAATCAACCAACATCTGAGAAAGACCTGAAAAAGGTACATCAACTCAGGAACATCTGACTCCACAGGGGACCAAGGTCATAATAGGGAGCAGAAAGGAAGGAGCACCAGGGATACCGAGGTATATAAAAGGTGACCGACCAAAGCGTGAATTGGTATATATGCCAAAACACTCATCATCCGAAAGGAGGGCTTGAAAAAGAAAATCGACTTACAGGATGGACATTCAAATCCATAACAGGAAAACGAATCTTACTCAACTGGGGACACAAACCCGAAGAGTGCATGAGATATAATATCCATTACCGTCAGAACGTGGATAGAATACTCGCATGAGATATATTATCTATTACCGTCAGAACGTAGATAATACACTCGCATGGTAAGAAACACCAAGGATACCGGTTACTGGGCATATAATAGGTGATCTACCGAAAACGTGAATTAGTTTTTACTGCCAAAACACTCATCATCCAAAACACAAACTGGTTAAAGGATGGATATTCGATTCTTCAAAGAATACGAATCTTACTCTAATGGGGAAGATCAACAAAGGACTCCAATCCAAAGAGCGCATGAGACATTATTCATTACCGTCAGAACGTGAATAATATACTCGAAAGGGAAGAGACACCAGAGATACCGGTTAGGGCATATAATAGGTGACTAACCAAAAAGAGAGAGAATCGATACCAAGCATATGGGTAAACGAAAGACAACTCAAAGGGATAAATTGCAAGCATCCGACAATTATCCAACAACAAAATATTCGACTCCGCAAAAGGGAAATAATGAATCTTACCCGACCAGGGAAACACAAAAGGCTTCGACTGAAGAGTGCATGAGATATATTATCCATTACCGTCAGAACGTGGATAACATACTCGCATGGAAGATTATCCATAATCGGTTACTGGGTTAACAAAGGATAAATCGACCGAAAAGAAAGGCATCGGGATACCAAAACCAGTTATATAATGATGACCAATCAAAAGGAGCAACAATCATTACCAAGCAACCGGGTAAATGAAAGAAGACCCGTTGGGGATAAATTGCAAGCATCCAGCAATTACCCACAAGGACTAGTTGGGGATGCGTTGATAAACAATCAATGATCCGGGGAACAAATCACTAGCAAACGGTGAAAGAACCCACTGGCGACTTCAAAGGAATAACATTGCAAGCATACGGCAATGATCCAGAAGACAACTTACTGGGGATACAATTGCTAGCAACCGACAATTATCCACAAGCAAGGAAGGAATATCAACATCGAGTATCGAATGAAGATAAACACAAAGAGTAACCATCATCGGTTAGGATGAACAACAAGGTTAACTCTGCAAAAGGGGAGAAAAATTAGGGTTTACAACTACCGGATACGGGGTAGAATACCAAAATTCTGGCTGAGGAAACAAGAGGTATACCACTACCGACTACTGGATAGGGAACCAAAGACTCAGCTGGGGATAAAATTGCTAGCAACCGGCAATCACCCACCTGTACCACGAGGCACAAACTCCACTGGGGAGAAAAACATAACATCATAAAAATCCGCCGTCAACCAGAAAGAACCACGAAGGTTACCTCTGTTAGGGGAAAAGAGATAGGACTTACAACTACCGAATACGGGGTAGTGGCCAAATCAACTTTTGCTGAGGAAAAGGGTATATAACCAATAATTCCACCAAGAAGAGGGAACATAGGACTTACAACTACCGGTATAAGGGTAGAGGCCCAAAAAGGTTCCGCGGGGATAAAAGAAAAAATGTCGGTTACTGGGCAAATTATTCATTCATTCCACAGGGAAGCACAAGAAACGGTTGACAAATGCCAATTCGGGACCAAACCGAAAAGACAGACTGAATCAAGACTCATCCTATGAGGATATAACTCAATAGGAAAATCCATCCTAATATATGTGTTGGGAGGAAACGGAAGAAACCGTCATCCACGAGGATAATCTCAGTGGGGAACTGCAGAAGGAAAGACAGACAAATTCTGCCTATGGGGCTGACTCTATATGGAGAGATTTAAACACCCGACATCTGCTTGGGAAGATCTATTGGAGATCTATATCACCCATAGCAGGAGACAACAAACAAGTGATATATGGCAAAAATGCAACATGAATATCTGAATGTTTATGATTATGCATGAATATGCGTAATTTATGTTTGATGAATGCTGACAAAACAGACATATCTAACACAAACAGGCCCAGGAAACAAACGCCCGGTACTATACTTCCAGGGGAAAAACCAACTGGAAAGCCAATCTGCTGGAGATCTACATGCTGCAAAGCAAAGATATGCGGGGAGGCAAAAGATCAGAGATATCAAAGAAATCTCTGAGTAATGGATCAACAATCATCCCAGATGGAGTACAGAAAGTCACAACAGGCAACAACGGCCACAAAGACAAATCTGTTGGGGAAACAGGAGAAATCCCAGGATATCTGCAGGGGAATCCTCAGTATCAAAAATTCATTGCATAAGCGAGAATTGCTATGAAAGCAACTCCACACAACTCCGCTAGGGAACAGCCCACTGAGGGAGGACAGATCATCCATGTGGATTCTGCACAAGCAACTCTACCTGGGAAACACAAGTAGCCATTCCATCGGGAATACACCCATTGAAGGAAAAACAGATCACACAAGTAGATTCTGCAACAAGCCACTCTACTGAGGATCAAAAGCAATCGGGAAATCAACCCAATCTGTGGATGATAGACCACCAACCAAACCTACTGGGGAAACAGAGATTTCAACAAGCATAAACTGCCACAAAATCAGCTCTGTCAAGTATATCAGCTCTGGCGGAGACTCTGAGGGAATACCACATGTCGCATCGCGCGAAAAACCGGCGGGAAAAGAAAGAAACAACAGAGCCGCCACCGTGCGTTATTTATCCCAAAAGAGGGAAAGGAAACGCTCGAAGTAAACCTAGGAAAGAACATGGTCTCGCGACCAAAGAGGATGGGTTCGGGAGTCGGTTATGCGAAGGGAAGGTATTAGGCACCCTACGCATCCGTAGTACTCTACGGGATCCACGCACAAAAGGAAGGGAAAAAGGTTGCTAAACACTACTCAAACACACACACACTGGCTGAAAGAAACAAAAGAGACTGACTGAGACTGACTCGGCAGGATATCGTATCCTGGGCCTACTTAGTCTATCAGGCATAGACATCAGAGTCGAAGTAGTTCGGACTGGGGAAACGACACATGCTCGCTAGGATGTCGCATCCTATGCATACGTATCTTCTCGGACGAGAGAAGAATCAGAGCATTCGTAGCTCGGCTGACACGCACACAAACAAAACAAGACAAAGGCAAACGTGGAGCCTGAATGCCAATCGCTGGACTTACATCAGCATCCGAACCAAACAAACTCACACTGGAACCCAAATGCCACTCGATGGACTTACATCGGCTTCCAAGCACACAACAACACAACAGGCTGATAGGGAGTCGGGGACTCGAGCCTACAACTGTCAAACACACACAAAAAGAAAAGAAAAGGCGCCCGGAGAGATCAGCTCAATCTCCTGCCTACATACTTCATCTGGTATGAAGATCAGGGCGATGTAGTTCCCCTACGCAGGGACAAGGATCTAGCCTAACCAGATAACAGAGGGAGACACAACTCTAGGGAGACTACGACTCGAGCCTAGATGTTGTCATGCAAAGTCAACCCTAAGTTAAGGTTTCTAGCTAAATGGCACAAGGGCCAACCTATCCTGAACAGACACAGGAAAAAGCAAAGTCTCGATTGCAACTAGGGCAAGAGAAAGGGGAGGTCTCAATCGCAACGAGGGCGAGAGAAAGGATCGCAACGAGGGCGAAAGCAAACAAGGATTAGTGTTAGTTGTTAGTCAAACTCGGCAAGACATCGCGTCTCGTGCCTACGTATCTCATCTGAACATGAGAATCAGAGTTGCCGTAGTTCGGCTAGGGAGGGATAAAAGACTCGATTGCAACTAGGGCAAGAGAAAGGGAAAGGCTCGATCGCAACGAGGGCGAGAGAAAGGAAAAGGCTCGATCGCAACGAGGGCGAGAGAAGAGAAAGTGTTAGTGGTTAGTTAAACTCGACAAGACATCGCATCTCGTGCCTACGTATCTCATCTGAACATGAGAATCAGAGTTGCCGTAGTTCGGCTACGGAGGGAAAAAGGACTCGATTGCAACTAGGGCAAGAGAAAGGGAGATCTCAATCGCAACGAGGGCGAGAGCAAAGAATCGCAACGAGGGCGAAAACAAGCACGGATTAGTTGTTAGTCAAACTCGACAAGACATCGCGTCTCGTGCCTACGTATCTCATCTGAACATGAGAATCAGAGTTGCCGTAGTTCGGCAGGCTGGGACAAAGGCCTCGATTGCAACTAGGGCAAGAGAAAGGGAACGTCTCGATCGCAACGAGGGCGAGAGAAAGGAAAAGTCTCGATCGCAACGAGGGCGAGAGAAAGGATCGCAACAAGGGCGAAAACAAGCACGGATTAGTCTAAGCTAAACCTATCTTGCACAAGAGCAAGTCTAAGCTACACCTAAAGAGGCAAAGCAAACAGGCAATCACAATCACAAGAAGCACACTCTATATGCATACAAGAGGCTCAAGCAAAAGGTTAGGCACTAGGGCCAACTGGAATAGGGTAAGTGTGCTCTTAACCTTGCCATTGAGAGGCTAAGGTGAAGCAGATGAAAGGATGAAGTGAGGATGAGACCTCACAGCTCTTATCCCTGGCCAGGGAGAGCTAATAGACAAATGAGCATGGGTCCAGAAAGTGGGAACCCTTCTATACTCGAAGACTCTGACACTGTACACTTTGTACAAGATCTTGGGTTTGTATCCCAATGCATCAACACACAGCAGTGTGAGCAGAGGGATGACACAACAAGAGTAGTGGGGGATAGATTGCATATCCCTACCTTCCACCAATTGCCTTACTTGAAGGACTTTTCCTGCTTGGGACAATTTTAAACACACACAAGCATGGCCTCTTAAGGAGGACTTCAGACAGTTTGCCCGGTCAAATAACAGACCGGGTCTCCAGACTACATGAAGAAAGAGTAATTATACCTCAAAAGCAATTGCTAAATAGCAAAGCAAGCAAGTTCAGAGAACTTAAGCAACTAAAGTACCTGAAAAAGTCAAAACAATCAGCAAACAGTTCAAAAGTTTAAATCAAAAGGAATTGGTAAACAGTCAACACAGATGGTCAACTGTGCAAGGCATAAGACTCAAACACATGAGTCAAACCTACAAAACAAAGGTTAGCATATGATAAAACAATCAAGTCCAAACAAGTTTGAATGATCTTTGAGGCATTGGTGCTTAACCTGAAACAGGAACTCAATTGTAAGCTCAAAAGACCACTAGGACTAGCCTAGGGTCAAGGATGAAAGAAAAAGTCAAAACAGCAAAGAAAAGTCAACCAAAGTCAAGGTCAAACATTTAAGAAGCTATCACAATTGGGCCCACATTCAAATCATGCATTATTATCATTTCATGAACATTTGAAATCAAAGTAAGGCAAATGAAAGCTCAAAGAGGTCAACAGAATGACTTGCACCAAAAGTCAACCCAAACATTTTCAAAAATCATCAAATAAATCATACTCAATCCTAACATCTAACATGGTAAGCATGTCAAATTTCATGGCATTTGGATGAGAGGAAGGCAGTCAATGAAAATCAAGAAGTCAACATAATTTCAAGTAAGCACAATGAAAGTCAACAAACATGAGTCAACTTCAAAAAATCATATCAAATTGAAAACAGGTGAGAAATGAATGAGATTAACACCAATGCAAAGCTCAAGATGTCTAGTTATCACATATGAAATTTCATGGTCATACAATATGGTATGAGAATTTCCCAAAGGATTTGGCATCATGTATCACATAAAGTCAAACATTGACTAGGCAGGGAAGAAAATTCTCAAATAAATGGAAAAACAGCACAATCAATTCCAGGAAAAATCACACATGAACTAGACATGTAAGATAGGGATCATGCAAAATTTGGGGTCAATTGGATGAGAGGAAGCAAGTTAACAAAATTCATGAAAATGCACATTCATGTTATGACACCAAATGCAACCTCTAACTTCAAAAAATCAAATCACACAAACCACAAATGAGAAATGCATAAACTCTACATCAAAACAAAGATAAGTGAGTCTAGTTTCACCACAAAAATTTCCAGAACCAAAGGATGCATCATGACAATTTCACAATTGTTTTGGCGATATGTATCACTTGGGCACACATGACAAGAAAACTAATTATCAATTAAAATCCAGCCAATGAAAAATTAATTAAAAATCACAATTAAATACTAGACACATTCATGAATATTATGGAAAAAATCTCATGACTTTTGGATTTAATTTGAGTGAAATATGAATTGTGGAAGTTGATGATCAATTGGTAACAAACATGAGCAAATAGCATGGCAAATGGTCAAAGCAAGGTTGACCGAGTGGCAAAGCTGTAAATACCACATATACTAATCCAAACGCACCGTTTTGGGGGGACACGGGAAATGTTTCTATTGGCTAGCTCCAATGAAACAGTAAATTAAGCAACAACAACCAATCAGAATCAAACTTTCTGGAAAAAGTGGTTAGGGTTTTAACAGCATCATGAACATCATCATCAACAAAATCGTGTTTGATGAAATTTTTCCAAAAATCCCAAACACATACATGGACATGATCAGCAAGGCAAGGTGAACAACAATCCAACATTAATTTCCATTAAAACAGCAACATATGCATGAATCGAGCAAAAAAGCATGAACATCAAACTTTGGCTCATGAACAAAAGGTTTCAGAAATGAATAAATGGCATACCAATAGGTTCATTCAAGCATGGTGAAGGCAAATCCATCATTATTTTTCAGTATAACACAGCATGGAGAGAGGTTCGAACAAAAATGCAAATGATCATCAATCTTATTTTTCAGATTTCTAACATTCTACTCAACCAAATCGCACAAGACAAACTTCATTGCAATCAGCATGCTAGGCTCTATATTAATCATGGCATGGTTTGATAAATGGAGTAAATCGAAATCTTACCAATACTGAAGCAAAATGAAGATGCAGTGGCTGTTTGAAGGTTGCAAGCTTAAACAGATGCTTCAGGTGCTTTGGAATGATGAATGATGAAGCTCTTTCAGCTCAAGAATGCATAAGGTAGCCTGAATCAATTTCTGCCATGGTTGATGCTTTGAAGATGCAGAGCTCGAAAGAGGGTTACAGTTGGTAAATAATGGTTCAAGAAGCTTCACAATATGGTCCAAGTGATGAAGGAAGCAAAGGTTTCTTGTGGTTTGTGATGATTTTTCCCAATCGAGCCAAAATGCAAAATTGCAAGAGAGGAGAGAATGAAGTTTCTGTGTGGTTTTAGCTGCTACTAGGGTTTGGAAAATGTCAGAAAAAGGTTTATATGCATCTGTTTAAAGTTGGTTAAACATGTGCTAAGCTGGTTTAGTTTTAATGAGATGATTTGCAATTTTGCTAAGTGGAAGAATATGGAATTGGAGGGTGTGTGTCTGCCACGATTTGGGCTTGCTACAAGCTGCAAATGACTTACCAATTTGCTGTTTTACATTGGTTCATGAATTGCTAACCACACTTTACTTATTTGAACCAAATTGCCACATTTGCACATTTTGCACTTTGGTCTAAAATGGTGGCATGATGATGAAATGAACATGAAATTATGCTTGGAGCAAGTTTCAAATACCATATAAAGTGAATCCCAATTGGCCAATTGTGTAAAAAGTCAATGAATCAAAAAGTCAAAGTTTGGTCAAACTTTGATTTTTAATGGAAAAGGTTAAAAAATGCCATTTTGATTGGCAAGGTTTTGGAAGGTGAAATTTATATTTTTGGAAAGAGGATGAAAAATGTGGTTTGTAGGAAAAAACCCCACCAAATTTGGCCTTATGGTTTGAGAGATATGCCTCTTTGAAGTTCACAAATTGATGAAAATGAATTGATCATATCTTGACAACCACACATGGGATTTGAGAGTTCTTTGACTTTTTGAAAATGGGAGAACAAGATCTTCAACTTTCATGTTGGGCAAAAATTCATTTGAAGCTTGTATCATGATGCAAGTTGAGGATCAAGAAGTTTCTATTTTTGGCAGTTGAAATTACAGGTCCACTTTCTATTTCTGGCAATTTTCTGATTGGCTCCAAATTATTCCATGATGTTGATTGCCATGATACATGAGGCCTATTGGGACATGAATAAGCTCTCTCAAACCATTTCCATCCATCAAAACCAAAGAATCAACCACAGTTGACCAACTTTGACTTTCTAGGGTTTCTGACTGTCTATGCACTGACTGATGACCTCTGAACCTCCAACCCTTGACTTGAACACTTCAAATGGACCTCCAAGTCATGTGAACTTGTTGGACAAACCCTAGGGCCTTCGCTTCCTTGAGAAATACCTTTGCTTGATTGGTGGACTGATCTCCTGGTCAGTTTGACCTAATTCTTGCTTGCTTGCTCTTGAGGCAACTGGGGGACAATGCAAATGCTATGCAATGGATCATGATATGCTATGACCTAATATGAGATAGTATGTACAATGATAGGTGCAAATTTGAGGTGCTACAGCTGCCCCTATTCAATCAGCTGGGGACCCGAACGGATGATAGCAACGGCTGTCAGACTTTCAGGGTAAACAGGGATTGAATACCGAAGAACCGTAGAAATTTGCACCGACTGAATATAATACAGGAGAACCACGTCATTTACCGATGACAAACTGCATGACAGCTTCAGAAAAGCAAAACCATTTACCGATGGTTGAAGAGCTGGAACCTTGATATTTACCGATATCAACTTCAGCACGACCATTTACCGATGGCGGCTGGGGAAAACAAAATTTCTGAAAAACAAAACCATTTACCGATGGTTAAAACTTTGATATTTACCGATATCAACTTCAGCACGACCATTTACCGATGGCGGCTGGGGAAAACAAACTTCTGAAAAACAAAACCATTTACCGATGGTTAGAACTGGGATCTTGATATTTACCGATATCAACTTCAGCACGACCATTTACCGATGGCTGCTGGGAAACAACTTGGTGTAGAAAAGGAAGCAAGACCATTTACCGATGGTGGCTTCAAAACAAACTTGATATTTACCGATATCAAGGCCATTTACCGATGGCTGCTGCAACTGGGAATTCGATATTTACCAATATCGAAGAAAATTGGGCCATTTACCGATGGCATCTCTGCTTGGAGAGGAACAAAATCTTTGTGGTGGAACCAGACAAGACGTTTACCGACGACTTCTGGGGATTCTGATTTTATTAACAAGAGAACAAAGAATGGCCAGACATTTACCGATGACTGGGATGGGACTCGATGTTTACCGACATTGAAAGATGATGTTTACCGACATCAAAAAGAATGACCAGACATTTATCGATGACTGGGATGAGAAATTTATTGGTGAGAGGCAAACAAATATTTGCAACTGAAAACCGGGTAGGACATTTACAGATGACTCTACTGGGGATTTCTAGTTGGGGATCTATCAGACATTTACCGATGACTGAAAGAAAGACTCGATGTTTACCGACACCGAAGCAATGGCGTTTACCGACACCAAACAAATAACCAGACAGTTACCGATGACTGGGTGGGACTCGATGTTTACCGACACCGAAACAATGGCGTTTACCGACACCAAAAAATGACCAGGCATTTACCGATGACTGGGTGAGACTCGATGTTTACCGACACCGAAGCAATGGCGTTTACCGACACCAAAACAAAGAAGACACACGCGGGTGTTGATACGACACTTACTGGTATCACAAAGAACAATATCTTGGATATGTCAAGGCAAGAATGATCACTTGCTGGAGGATCTCACTGGGGAGAAACAAACTATCTGTCACCATCGGGTGAGGAAATAAACCTCTGTCACCATCGGGTGAGGAAATAAACCTCTGTGGGGATAAACAATTCTGAATGCTGTCGAAGCAACTGTAGCTGATTTGCTGTGCTGATGTTGAATAAGGATGATCCGCCTCTGCCGGGGATACGGTCTGATGGGGTTTCGAACACATGAATGCATATGTTTGAATTTTTCTATGGCGTAATGCTCCATCTGGAATGGAAATGCTACGCAGTTTTGAGGATGCAATGATTTCTATATGCAATGCAGTATGATGAGAACTCTGCGGGGACGATACACAGGACGACTGTGCTGAGGAATCTTCAAGATAAATCCACTGGGGGAAACAACACGACTGCTGGGGAGTGATGAAGCAACTCTGCTAGGGGAAAGCATAGGTAAACTGCTGAGGATAGGCCAATCAATCCACAAAATTCCGCTTGGGGAAATGAAAGCTCCGCTGGGGGAAGCTAAACCAGGCAACTCTCTGGGGTAAGGCTCGTACAAACCTCCAATACAAGATAGACTATGCTTTGGGGAATAATTGCTACTCCGCCGGGGATGACCCACAATGTTCACAAGTATAATCAAACTCAGCTGGGGATGTAGGTATCGACCTGCTACTGAAACCTGTTTAATCCACTGGTGGGATGAACTCTGCTGGAGAAATATTTCGTGAAACCCGCTCCAATCGGGGATCAAGGTCACGACAGCGAGCAAACAGGAAGGAACACCATGGATACTGGGTTGTAGGTATGAAACGGGTGACCGACCAAAGCGTGAATTGGTTTGAATGCCATAAGTACATCGACCTGATCGTCGGAAACTTCTTCGGTCTGAATACCGGAAAAACATAAGTGCATCGACCTGATCGTCGGAAACTTCTTCGGTCTGAATACCGGAAAATTGGCCTGAGTGCCATGAGTACGTCGACCTGATCGTCGGAAACTCCTTCGGTCTGAATACCGGAAAAAACATGAGACATATTATCTATAGCCGTCAGAACGTAGATAATAACCTCGCATGGAAGATTATCCATAACCGGGTTGTAGGTTGTTAAATGAATAATCGACCGAACATCATCCTGAAGAGAGCGAAGGCCAACTTGTTAAAGGATGAATATCTGATTCCACAAGGAATACGAATCTTACTCTGCTGGTGATAACAATCGAAGGATTGACCAAAGAGTGCATGAGATATATTATCTATAGCCGTCAGAACGTAGATAATACACTCGCATGGAAGATTATCCATAACCGGGTTGTAGGTTGTTAAATGAATAATCGACCGAAAAGAAAGGCATCAGTACCAGGACTAGGTATGCAAAGATGACCAATCCAAAGAGGATAAAGTTGCTAACTCGGAGCAAATATCCAACGAAGACCCAATGGGGACAATATTGCTTGATCAAGGCAAGTATCCAGAGGGGAAAAGAATATCAATACCGCCAAGAGGGGATTACATCTACCGGTTTGTAGGCAGAAAACCACGGAAAAGTAACCAGTCATCATCGGGATGAGCACAAAGGGTTAACTCCAACAAGGGGAGAACGTGGGATTTTACAACTACCAGCTAGCGGGTAGAAAACCACAAAGATAGGACTTACAACTACCGGTTTGTAGGTAGAGGCCAAGGAAAAGTAACCAGTCATCGATAGGATGAGCACAAAGGGTTAACTCCAACAAGAGGAGAACGTGGGATTTTACAACTACCAGCTAGTGGGTAGAAAACCACAAAGATAGGACTTACAACTACCGGTTTGTAGGTAGAGGCCAAACGATCTGCTGAGAGACAGAGTGAGAAAAAAGGATTTACAACTACCGGGTAGCGGGTAGAAGACCGTAAAGAAAGGACTTACAGCTACCGGTTCGTAGGTAGAGGCCCACAAACAGAACGAACCACAACGGTTACCTCTGCTAGGGGATGAAAGTGGGATTTTACAACTACCGGTTTGTAGGTAGAAAACCACAAAGAAAGGACTTACAACTACCGGTTTGTAGGTAGAGGCCCAAAATTCCGCTGAGGATGAAATGAATGAGTGCCGACTAGTGAGCGACTATTCATTTATGCCCCAGGGAAGCACAAGAGACAGCCAATAGGAAGCCAATTTAGGATTGATCCAAAAAGGCAGACTGAAACAAGACTCATCCTAATGAGGAAAGAACTCAATAGGGAAAACCCATCCCGTGTAGGGAGGGAACGGAAGCAACCGTCATCCACGAGGATGTATCTCAGTGGGGAAATGGAAAGAAAGGATAGACACTTTCTGCTTAAGGGTTGGCTCTACATGGAAAGATCAGACACACCCATATTTGCTTGAGGAAAATCTACTGGAGAGATTTGTATTACCAAATAGCAGAAGACAACCATCAAAAGATACACGGCAACAGCTGCATCATGAGTACCTGAATGTTATGATTATGCATGTATGTATTATGCATGATGAATGTATGATGAATGCTGACAAACAGACATGTTCAACACGCGGGTCCGGGAATCAACCATCCGGAGAGAAAACCAAAATCGTCATCCTGCAGGGGAGGAAGAGCCATGAGAGGCTTCTGGAGGGATCGTCAGTCACAACTGGAGAACGGAGTTCAACATACTGGCGGACGCGCCACAACAACTCGTGCTGGAAGTCAGAGATACCAAGGAGCAACCAGATCTCTGATGAGGATAGATAGGCATTGAGAAAGCTCATCATGCTAACAACTCCGCTCGGGGATCTATCTGAGGACATGATGGAGCACTGGGATGTCAATTCACCGAATACTGAATCTTCCAAGAAAAGCACCCATGCTGGGGGAGAGAGGAAGACTACTCTGCTGGAGAGGCGAAAGTTGAAGTCTTCAGTAAACACTCTGCTAAGGGAGCTGCCCCACAATAATGTCCGAAACAGCAAATTTGCTGGGGATGCCCCACGGTAGGGCTCAAATAGCATTCTACTGGGGATGCCCCACGATAGGGCCAACAGGGACTTGGAGGAAGAATGTTGTACTGCCGGGAACATGAAGATAAACAACTTCGACCAACACTGCACTGAGCAACCTTGCTGAAGAGAAACCAAAAGAGGTTCGACAGGAGAAAGATAAAGTTATGCTCGAGATACGAACAAAATGTCTTACCTGTTGGTAATCATACCACCCCCGGGAGAGCACTGTGGGTCTCCTAAGTATTCTTCCATCATTGCGACGGTTCACTTTGTTTAAGAACAATTTTTGAAAAATTTGTTTATTTTGAAAACAATGATACTTTATCAATTAAAACATGCAAAACATTTGTTGAGTTGAGACAAATAAGAATGCGAATAATTGGGTAAAAGCTCAAATAGATGTAATGGAATGGTAGTCTGCAAAGGGCGAGACTCCATAGATCTGTACAAGTTTGAAATCGGTGATATATATTGGAGAGGGCTACATTGAACATAATGACCTTTCCTCTACCATTTTGAATTTTCGATGTATTCAGAGCTTCAGTCGACGATGTATCGAGAATCCCTGACGGATGACAGATGTACAACACAGTCTTGTCAAGATGCAGTTACTTGCCAAATCCCTAATTTTTGCCTAGATTGCCCCAGTGTGAGGTGATCAATCTAGCGGGATGCAAATTTTTTTTTTTTCAATGTCTCTAACTTTTGCCTGGATCGCCCTTTCGGGTTTTCAATCCACCGAGACGCTCCTTTTTGCCTAAGTCGCCCTTTGGGGTGTTCGACTTAGCGAGCTTTTGCTTTTTTTTTCTTTGTTTTAGGCGAAGTATCTCTTGACTGCATCGGGATTCACAGGACGAGTGAACTTCTTCATCCATTGCTGTAAGTGTCAAAGCACTGCCTGAAGAGGCTCTCTTGAAAACGTATGGACGTTCTTAGCTTGGATTCCACTTGCCTCTGGAATCGGGCACGAAAGACAAGACTTTCTTGAGCACAAGGTCCCTCGGAACACATGAGGCTTGACCTTCTTATCGCGTGCTTTTTTCACTCTCTGCTGATATGACTGTCCATGACACATGGCAGTTGATCTCTTCTTTTCGATCGAATTCAACATCAGTCAACTTGGGACTTCGAGGGTGCTATTTTTCTTTTATTTCTTTCTTTCTTTTTCTCTCTTTTGATTTGGATTTCTTTTGATTTCTTTTGATGATTTTTTTTTTTTGGATTTTGCACCCTCCTATTTTTTCTTTTTTTTTCTTTTTGATAATGCCCCAGTTGGCTGTTCTGCTGATTCTCGAGATGCAGCTGAGTGATCTTCTTTTCTTGCTCAAGAAGTCGGGAAGTCTCGTCAGGAATCCCTTCAACATCATCTTCTTCCGCTTCGAATACAGGGAATTCAAAATTGGGAGATGACGTCCGATCACTATGTTCAATGGGTTTAAGAAACAACCTGCATAATGATTTTGATATGAAAAGCTTTTTGAAAAACAAACAAGACAATCGTTATGCAGATGAAAAGATTGCTTTTATTCTTGTTTTTAAAGGTTATCTGTGATCACCAATTTCATGCAAAAAGCGAAAAGGGAAAACAAATGGAAAAACAAATGTTTTAACATGAATTTATTTGAATGAAAATATCATTGCACAAAATATTGCCAACAATGTCATCACTTCTCCTTTTGGCATGGGAGAAGGGTTTTTAACCAAAGTGATTATTGCTCTGACTTATGAAAAACTGTAGGAAAGCCCACAGTGACCCAATTGTGATAGATCCCGCCGGGGATGACAACTGTCAGTATCTCTTGCATCAGCAGCTTCTGTTTTCTGAACAACCCTTCTGAAGAAAAAGTCGGCGCCCGCCCAGGACTTGTTATCTTCAGGCTTGATTAGCATTGGGACCTAAGTCCTCCAAGATCAGAATGCCTGACCTCACAAGGTCTTGAACCTTCATTCTTAGCTGGAAACAACTATCCACGTCATGACCAGGAGCACCCGAGTGATACACACAGTGCTGTTCAGGCCTATACCACCACCGAGGGTTGACGGGTATGGGCGGCGGGTCTCTGGGAGTAATCAAGTTCCGCTCTATCAGAGTGGGATACAGTTCGGCGTAGGACGTGGGGATTGGATCAAAAATGATCTTCTTCCTCTCATTACTCGCACTGGCTTGATTACCATCGTGAGGCTGGGAAGCCTGCTGCTGAGGACGATGTTGTTGACGCTGATGCTGCTGAGCTGGTCTTCTCTGTTGCTGTTGAGTTTGAGTTGCTGGGATAGTCACAGCAGCAGCCTGACGATACTGTCCTCTGTTTTCACTCCTCCGACGGTGCACAACATTTGTTTCACTTTCTCCCCTTTTGGGTGCCCCAGAGGATGGCTTCTTAGAACCGGAAGAATTTGAAGAGCCAGGATGGCGAACCGGAGTGCGGGTTGCTCTGACATTAACAGTCTCTGCAGCAAGAGGCTGTTCACTGATTCTGATCCCCTTCAATTCATCATCCACGGCATAATCATTGACGAGAATAGTGGCAGCAGCATTCTCATGAACGGGTACATCCACTGGTGGAGCACGGTGGACCGGTGGAATCATGGCTTCCAGTCTCTGGGCTAAGGCACGCAGCTCCTCTTGCCCCTGAACAACTCCTTGCATCGTGGTCATGAACTGGGCCATGTTCGCCCTCATCTCAGCTAGCTCAGCCTGAACCTGATCCATACTTCTCTGATGGTTGAGTCTGGTCGCGGTGCGGACGGTGATCAACAATCCTGTCTCAGTCGGGAACCAAAGCGAGGAGTCTTTCCAAACATGTCTGCAATGCAAGGATGTGTATGATATGCATGATGCGGATGCGGATGCTATTTTATCATGAATGATCCTGAAAAGGATATGCGTATGCAAGTTAACTTTTTTTCTTTTTTTTTTCATGCATTATTATTTTTTGAAAATAAACATGCTATGATGCAAATGATGCAACATGACTGGTCAAGCTGTGCGTCTCAAGGCACAGGGTCAATGCTTCGGCTTGAACTCTGATCACAAACATCTGAAACCCAAAGTCAATCTGATCAACTGGCGTCTGAACCCAAATCTGGAGAACCGAGTCACCATAAATCCGACTTGTGGAGTTCCGAAATAAACGGAACTGGAGATTGCATTACTATCATCACAGGATCATCCACTGAACGGATGACAGCCAGCTCCTCTGAACAGGTACTCTCAACTTCAACCCGGGGATCCGAAATAAACGGAACCCGCTGATAAACCACGGACAGAACTCCGGCGTCCCAGAAATAAATGTCCATAATTCACAGTCACCATCTGTACCGAGAGTCACCAACTGTACCTGTTAAAATGATCAATCCCCCCCACTCACGGGTGTCATCTAGGCCAGGGTAAGGTCGAGAGAAACGCAGCATAAATAACCTTTCGCAGAATATCATCCTGTGCACACCCGATGTATGCACCGATAATATCCCACCAGGGTCTGAACTGCTCGTGATATCAATGTTCCGCTAAGTGGCGCCATACCACCCGCTTCCCATGAATCACTCTATTCCTAGGTTTCCTAGATTTCACTCATAGCCTGGGTATTGGGCCTTTTACCTCGAGTAACTCCCACCCCAAACAGAGAAACACAGCCAGATGAACAGATGAATATGAATGCAAACATTAATGCAAACAATAAATGCAAACAGTAAAATGCAAATATATACAAATGAATGCAATAAATAACAGCATAAAGCAACCAAAGCCCTAACCTAGAGAGCGCTAGGAGAGACTCGCTCAGGGAAGATGGACCAGCATAGGTCAACTTCTCTTATCCCCAGCAGAGTCGCCAGCTGTCGCATCGCGCGAAAAACCGGCGGGAAAAGAAAGAAACAACAGAGCCGCCACCGTGCGTTATTTATCCCAAAAGAGGGAAAGGAAACGCTCGAAGTAAACCTAGGAAAGAACATGGTCTCGCGACCAAAGAGGATGGGTTCGGGAGTCGGTTATGCGAAGGGAAGGTATTAGGCACCCTACGCATCCGTAGTACTCTACGGGATCCACGCACAAAAGGAAGGGAAAAAGGTTGCTAAACACTACTCAAACACACACACACTGGCTGAAAGAAACAAAAGAGACTGACTGAGACTGACTCGGCAGGATATCGTATCCTGGGCCTACTTAGTCTATCAGGCATAGACATCAGAGTCGAAGTAGTTCGGACTGGGGAAACGACACATGCTCGCTAGGATGTCGCATCCTATGCATACGTATCTTCTCGGACGAGAGAAGAATCAGAGCATTCGTAGCTCGGCTGACACGCACACAAACAAAACAAGACAAAGGCAAACGTGGAGCCTGAATGCCAATCGCTGGACTTACATCAGCATCCGAACCAAACAAACTCACACTGGAACCCAAATGCCACTCGATGGACTTACATCGGCTTCCAAGCACACAACAACACAACAGGCTGATAGGGAGTCGGGGACTCGAGCCTACAACTGTCAAACACACACAAAAAGAAAAGAAAAGGCGCCCGGAGAGATCAGCTCAATCTCCTGCCTACATACTTCATCTGGTATGAAGATCAGGGTGACGTAGTTCCCCTACGCAGGGACAAGGATCTAGCCTAACCAAATAACAGAGGGAGACACAACTCTAGGGAGACTACGACTCGAGCCTAGATGTTGTCATGCAAAGTCAACCCTAAGTTAAGGTTTCTAGCTAAATGGCACAAGGGCCAACCTATCCTGAACAGACACAGGAAAAAGCAAAGTCTCGATTGCAACTAGGGCAAGAGAAAGGGGAGGTCTCAATCGCAACGAGGGCGAGAGAAAGGATCGCAACGAGGGCGAAAGCAAACAAGGATTAGTGTTAGTTGTTAGTCAAACTCGGCAAGACATCGCGTCTCGTGCCTACGTATCTCATCTGAACATGAGAATCAGAGTTGCCGTAGTTCGGCTAGGGAGGGATAAAAGACTCGATTGCAACTAGGGCAAGAGAAAGGGAAAGGCTCGATCGCAACGAGGGCGAGAGAAAGGAAAAGGCTCGATCGCAACGAGGGCGAGAGAAGAGAAAGTGTTAGTGGTTAGTTAAACTCGACAAGACATCGCATCTCGTGCCTACGTATCTCATCTGAACATGAGAATCAGAGTTGCCGTAGTTCGGCTACGGAGGGAAAAAGGACTCGATTGCAACTAGGGCAAGAGAAAGGGAGATCTCAATCGCAACGAGGGCGAGAGCAAAGAATCGCAACGAGGGCGAAAACAAGCACGGATTAGTTGTTAGTCAAACTCGACAAGACATCGCGTCTCGTGCCTACGTATCTCATCTGAACATGAGAATCAGAGTTGCCGTAGTTCGGCAGGCTGGGACAAAGGCCTCGATTGCAACTAGGGCAAGAGAAAGGGAACGTCTCGATCGCAACGAGGGCGAGAGAAAGGAAAAGTCTCGATCGCAACGAGGGCGAGAGAAAGGATCGCAACAAGGGCGAAAACAAGCACGGATTAGTCTAAGCTAAACCTATCTTGCACAAGAGCAAGTCTAAGCTACACCTAAAGAGGCAAAGCAAACAGGCAATCACAATCACAAGAAGCACACTCTATATGCATACAAGAGGCTCAAGCAAAAGGTTAGGCACTAGGGCCAACTGGAATAGGGTAAGTGTGCTCTTAACCTTGCCATTGAGAGGCTAAGGTGAAGCAGATGAAAGGATGAAGTGAGGATGAGACCTCACAGCTCTTATCCCTGGCCAGGGAGAGCTAATAGACAAATGAGCATGGGTCCAGAAAGTGGGAACCCTTCTATACTCGAAGACTCTGACACTGTACACTTTGTACAAGATCTTGGGTTTGTATCCCAATGCATCAACACACAGCAGTGTGAGCAGAGGGATGACACAACAAGAGTAGTGGGGGATAGATTGCATATCCCTACCTTCCACCAATTGCCTTACTTGAAGGACTTTTCCTGCTTGGGACAATTTTAAACACACACAAGCATGGCCTCTTAAGGAGGACTTCAGACAGTTTGCCCGGTCAAATAACAGACCGGGTCTCCAGACTACATGAAGAAAGAGTAATTATACCTCAAAAGCAATTGCTAAATAGCAAAGCAAGCAAGTTCAGAGAACTTAAGCAACTAAAGTACCTGAAAAAGTCAAAACAATCAGCAAACAGTTCAAAAGTTTAAATCAAAAGGAATTGGTAAACAGTCAACACAGATGGTCAACTGTGCAAGGCATAAGACTCAAACACATGAGTCAAACCTACAAAACAAAGGTTAGCATATGATAAAACAATCAAGTCCAAACAAGTTTGAATGATCTTTGAGGCATTGGTGCTTAACCTGAAACAGGAACTCAATTGTAAGCTCAAAAGACCACTAGGACTAGCCTAGGGTCAAGGATGAAAGAAAAAGTCAAAACAGCAAAGAAAAGTCAACCAAAGTCAAGGTCAAACATTTAAGAAGCTATCACAATTGGGCCCACATTCAAATCATGCATTATTATCATTTCATGAACATTTGAAATCAAAGTAAGGCAAATGAAAGCTCAAAGAGGTCAACAGAATGACTTGCACCAAAAGTCAACCCAAACATTTTCAAAAATCATCAAATAAATCATACTCAATCCTAACATCTAACATGGTAAGCATGTCAAATTTCATGGCATTTGGATGAGAGGAAGGCAGTCAATGAAAATCAAGAAGTCAACATAATTTCAAGTAAGCACAATGAAAGTCAACAAACATGAGTCAACTTCAAAAAATCATATCAAATTGAAAACAGGTGATAAATGAATGAGATTAACACCAATGCAAAGCTCAAGATGTCTAGTTATCACATATGAAATTTCATGGTCATACAATATGGTATGAGAATTTCCCAAAGGATTTGGCATCATGTATCACATAAAGTCAAACATTGACTAGGCAGGGAAGAAAATTCTCAAATAAATGGAAAAACAGCACAATCAATTCCAGGAAAAATCACACATGAACTAGACATGTAAGATAGGGATCATGCAAAATTTGGGGTCAATTGGATGAGAGGAAGCAAGTTAACAAAATTCATGAAAATGCACATTCATGTTATGACACCAAATGCAACCTCTAACTTCAAAAAATCAAATCACACAAACCACAAATGAGAAATGCATAAACTCTACATCAAAACAAAGATAAGTGAGTCTAGTTTCACCACAAAAATTTCCAGAACCAAAGGATGCATCATGACAATTTCACAATTGTTTTGGCGATATGTATCACTTGGGCACACATGACAAGAAAACTAATTATCAATTAAAATCCAGCCAATGAAAAATTAATTAAAAATCACAATTAAATACTAGACACATTCATGAATATTATGGAAAAAATCTCATGACTTTTGGATTTAATTTGAGTGAAATATGAATTGTGGAAGTTGATGATCAATTGGTAACAAACATGAGCAAATAGCATGGCAAATGGTCAAAGCAAGGTTGACCGAGTGGCAAAGCTGTAAATACCACATATACTAATCCAAACGCACCGTTTTTGGGGGGACACGGGAAATGTTTCTATTGGCTAGCTCCAATGAAACAGTAAATTAAGCAACAACAACCAATCAGAATCAAACTTTCTGGAAAAAGTGGTTAGGGTTTTAACAGCATCATGAACATCATCATCAACAAAATCGTGTTTGATGAAATTTTTCCAAAAATCCCAAACACATACATGGACATGATCAGCAAGGCAAGGTGAACAACAATCCAACATTAATTTCCATTAAAACAGCAACATATGCATGAATCGAGCAAAAAAGCATGAACATCAAACTTTGGCTCATGAACAAAAGGTTTCAGAAATGAATAAATGGCATACCAATAGGTTCATTCAAGCATGGTGAAGGCAAATCCATCATTATTTTTCAGTATAACACAGCATGGAGAGAGGTTCGAACAAAAATGCAAATGATCATCAATCTTATTTTTCAGATTTCTAACATTCTACTCAACCAAATCGCACAAGACAAACTTCATTGCAATCAGCATGCTAGGCTCTATATTAATCATGGCATGGTTTGATAAATGGAGTAAATCGAAATCTTACCAATACTGAAGCAAAATGAAGATGCAGTGGCTGTTTGAAGGTTGCAAGCTTAAACAGATGCTTCAGGTGCTTTGGAATGATGAATGATGAAGCTCTTTCAGCTCAAGAATGCATAAGGTAGCCTGAATCAATTTCTGCCATGGTTGATGCTTTGAAGATGCAGAGCTCGAAAGAGGGTTACAGTTGGTAAATAATGGTTCAAGAAGCTTCACAATATGGTCCAAGTGATGAAGGAAGCAAAGGTTTCTTGTGGTTTGTGATGATTTTTCCCAATCGAGCCAAAATGCAAAATTGCAAGAGAGGAGAGAATGAAGTTTCTGTGTGGTTTTAGCTGCTACTAGGGTTTGGAAAATGTCAGAAAAAGGTTTATATGCATCTGTTTAAAGTTGGTTAAACATGTGCTAAGCTGGTTTAGTTTTAATGAGATGATTTGCAATTTTGCTAAGTGGAAGAATATGGAATTGGAGGGTGTGTGTATGCCACGATTTGGGCTTGCTACAAGCTGCAAATGACTTACCAATTTGCTGTTTTACATTGGTTCATGAATTGCTAACCACACTTTACTTATTTGAACCAAATTGCCACATTTGCACATTTTGCACTTTGGTCTAAAATGGTGGCATGATGATGAAATGAACATGAAATTATGCTTGGAGCAAGTTTCAAATACCATATAAAGTGAATCCCAATTGGCCAATTGTGTAAAAAGTCAATGAATCAAAAAGTCAAAGTTTGGTCAAACTTTGATTTTTAATGGAAAAGGTTAAAAAATGCCATTTTGATTGGCAAGGTTTTGGAAGGTGAAATTTATATTTTTGGAAAGAGGATGAAAAATGTGGTTTGTAGGAAAAAACCCCACCAAATTTGGCCTTATGGTTTGAGAGATATGCCTCTTTGAAGTTCACAAATTGATGAAAATGAATTGATCATATCTTGACAACCACACATGGGATTTGAGAGTTCTTTGACTTTTTGAAAATGGGAGAACAAGATCTTCAACTTTCATGTTGGGCAAAAATTCATTTGAAGCTTGTATCATGATGCAAGTTGAGGATCAAGAAGTTTCTATTTTTGGCAGTTGAAATTACAGGTCCACTTTCTATTTCTGGCAATTTTCTGATTGGCTCCAAATTATTCCATGATGTTGATTGCCATGATACATGAGGCCTATTGGGACATGAATAAGCTCTCTCAAACCATTTCCATCCATCAAAACCAAAGAATCAACCACAGTTGACCAACTTTGACTTTCTAGGGTTTCTGACTGTCTATGCACTGACTGATGACCTCTGAACCTCCAACCCTTGACTTGAACACTTCAAATGGACCTCCAAGTCATGTGAACTTGTTGGACAAACCCTAGGGCCTTCGCTTCCTTGAGAAATACCTTTGCTTGATTGGTGGACTGATCTCCTGGTCAGTTTGACCTAATTCTTGCTTGCTTGCTCTTGAGGCAACTGGGGGACAATGCAAATGCTATGCAATGGATCATGATATGCTATGACCTAATATGAGATAGTATGTACAATGATAGGTGCAAATTTGAGGTGCTACACCACAGATACAAACCTGGCTCTGTTGGGGATACCAACTCTAATGGGGATTTTGCACAAATACAATCCACCAAACCACAAATCTACTGGCAGATCTACTGGGGATTTCACTGGAGAATCCACTGAGGATATGGAAGAGAGCTAGGGATCAACCACTAAATGCTAACTCTTCTGAGGAGAACACCCACAACTGTCGAGGAGGAACATAATCACTGCCCTGCTGAAGGGATAAGCACTCTGATGGGGAGATAGCAACTCCGCTGGCGACTTGGCCGGGGAAGGGAGTACTGCTGGAACAAATGAAGTTTTCCACAAGCGTTCTGCCCTGGGGATATATCACAGATTCTGCTAGCGATTGTGCTGAGGAAAGACAACAACAACCCTGCTTGCGACAATGTTGGGGAAAGCGGTAAAGTACCGGGATATCAATCCATCAACCACTGAATCTTCAAAAGAAAGCAACCACGCTGAGGAGAGAATCAACAACTCCGCTAGCGACCGTACTGTGGGGGGAGAGACGGAGTACCTGGGTTTCCAACCACCAACTACCGAATCTTCCAAAAGGAAAAACACCCATGCTGGGAGAGAATACTGTTGGAGAAGAAAACGAAGTCTTCACCAAACACTCTACTTGGGGGAACAACCCCAACAACAACTCTGCTTGGGGAACAACCCCAACAACAAAGCAGGAGAAAGAGGATACAACCGATGCCAGGAATATGAACAAATGTCTTACCTGTTGGAAATCATGCCACCCTTGGGAGAGCACTGAGAAATTCTTAGGTATCCTTTCATCATCGTGAATGTTCAATTTGTTTAAAATAACAATTTTGAAAAAATTTATTTGTTTAAAACAATGACATTTTATCAATTAAAACATGCAAAACATTTGTTGAATTGAAACAAATAAGAGTGCAAATAATTGGATAAAAAGCTCAAATTTATTTGATGGAATGGTATCCTGCAAATGGCAAGACTCCATAGATCTGTACAAATTTGAAATCAGTGATATATATTGGAAGAGGGCTACATTGAACATAATGATCCTTTCTCTACCAATTTGAATCTCGATGTATTCGAAGCTTCAGTCGACGATGAATCGAGAACCTCTGACGAAAAGACAGATGTGGAACAGAAGGTCTTATCAGGATGCAGTTACTTGCCAAATCCCTAACTTTTGCCTAGATTGCCCCAGGGTGAGGTACTCAATCTAGCGGGATGCAAATATTCTTTTTTTTTCAAGTCTCTAATTTTTGCCTGGATCGCCCTTTCGGGTTCTCCACCGAGACGCTCATTTTTTGCCTAAGTCGCCCTTTCGGGTTTTCAACTTAGCGAGCTATTCTGTTTTTCATTTGCATATACTTTTTTTTAGGCAAAGTATTTCTTGACTGCATCTGAATTCACAGGACGAGTGAAATCCTCCCCATCCATTGTTGTAAGCATCAAAGCTCCGCCTGAAAAGGCTCTCTTAACAATATATGGACCTTCATAGTTTGGAGTCCACTTGCCCCTGGAATCGGGCGCGAAAGACAAGACTTTCTTGAGCACGAGGTCACCTTCTCGGAACACGCGAGGCTTGACCTTCTTATCGAATGCTTTCTTCATTCTCTGCTGATATAACTGACCATGGCACATGGCAGTCAATCGCTTCTCTTCAATCAAATTCAGTTGGTCGTAACGACTCTGAATCCATTCAGCATCAGTCAACTTGGCTTCTATCAAGACTCTCATTGATGGGATCTCCACCTCTACTGGGAGAACAGCCTCCATGCCGTAAACAAGAGAGAAAGGGGTTGCCCCTGTTGAAGTGCGGACAGATGTACGATAACCATGCAAAGCAAATGGCAGCATCTCATGCCAATCTTTGTACGTAACTGTCATCTTCTGGATAATCTTCTTGATGTTCTTATTAGCAGCTTCAACAGCCCCATTCATCTTGGGTCTGTAGGGAGAGGAATTATGATGTGCAATCTTGAACTCAGCGCACAACTCATCCATCATCTTATTATTCAGATTAGATCCATTATCAGTAATGATCTTATCTGGCACACCATAACGGCAAATCAGCTGGTTCTTGATAAACTTCACAACCACCTGTCTAGTCACATTCGCATACGATGCGACTTCAACCCATTTGGTGAAGTAGTCAATTGCTACGAGAATAAACCTGTGCCCATTGGACGCCTTCGGTTCAATCATGCCGATCATGTCAATTCCCCACATAGAGAAAGGCCATGGTGATGAAATCACATTCAGAAGTGTCGGAGGAATATGAATCTTATCCGCATAAATCTGACACTTGTGGCATTTCTTCACATATTTGCAGCAGTCAGACTCCATTGTCAACCAATAGTAGCCTGCTCTCAACATCTTTCTTGCCATGGCATGTCCATTGGAATGAGTACCAAATGAACCCTCATGGACCTCAGTCATTAACAGGTTTGCTTCGTGTCTATCCACGCATCTGAGCAAAACCATGTCGAAATTTCTCTTGTACAACACTTCACCACTGAGGTAGAAACTGCCTGACAACCTTCTCAAAGTTTTCCTATCTTTCACAGATGCCCCAGACGGGTAGACCTGGTTCTGGAGGAAATTCTTGATATCAAAATACCAAGGCTTGTCATCCTTCACTTCTTCAACTGCAAACACGTGAGCTGGTCTATCCAAGCGCATCACGACAATATTGGGAACTTCATTCCAATACTTGACCACAATCATGGAAGCAAGTGTAGCAAGAGCATCTGCCATCCGATTATCTTCTCGAGGAATATGATGAAAGTCAACTTCTGTAAAGAACGTTGAAATCCTTCTTGCATAACTCTATATGGAATGAGACCAGGCTGATTCGTCTCCCATTCACCCTTGATCTGATTAACAACCAGGGCCGAATCACCATACACATCAAGATGCTTGATTCTCAAATCAATACATTCTTCCAATCCCATAATACAGGCCTCATACTCAGCCATATTATTCGTGCATTTGAAAGTTAGCCTTGCTGTAAGAGGAATATGCGTGCCATGAGGAGTAATGATTACTGCCCCAATTCCATTTCCGTACTGATTTACAGCGCCATCAAACACCATCGTCCATCTGGAACCAGGTTCCGAACCTTCATCAAGTGTAGGCTCATCACAATCTTTCATTTTCAAATACAGAATCTCCTCATCTGGGAAGTCATACTGAACAGACTGATGATCTTCAATCGGCTGGTGTGCTAAATGGTCAGCCAAGATACTACCTTTGATAGCTTTCTGAGCTCGATACTCAATATCATACTCAGACAACAACATCTGCCAACGGGCAATCCTCCCAGTTAAAGCAGGCTTCTCGAAAATATACTTAATTGGATCCATTCTGGATATCAACCAAGTGGTATGATTTATCATGTATTGGCGCAAACGCTTAGCAGCCAAAGCCAAAGCACAACACGTCTTCTCAAGCATAGAGTATCGAGACTCACAATCAGTAAACTTTTTACTGAGGTAGTAGATAGCAGATTCTTTCTTCCCTGATTCATCTTGTTGACCGAGTACACAACCCATCGAGTCTTCAAGAACAGTCAAATACATGATCAGAGGTCTTCCTTCCACAGGCGGAGACAAGATCGGAGGTTCAGACAAATATTCTTTGATACTGTCGAAAGCTTTCTGGCAATCTTCGGTCCAATCATGAGACTGATCTTTCCGAAGAAGCTTGAATATCGGCGCACATGTGGCAGTCATGTGGGATATAAATCTGGAAATATAGTTCAAGCGGCCAAGAAAACCTCGGACTTGCTTCTCAGTTTTGGGTGCAGGCATCTCTTGTATTGCTTTGACCTTGGCAGGATCAACCTCAATACCTCTCTCGCTGACAACAAAACCCAACAACTTGCCAGAACGGACTCCAAATGTACATTTGTTCGGATTCAGACGAAGTCTAAACTTCCTCAAACGCTGAAAAAGCTTCAACAAATGCTCAACATGTTCAACTTCCATTCGGGACTTAGCAATCATATCATCAACATAGACCTCTATCTCCTTGTGCATCATATCATGAAACAAGGTAGTCATAGCTCGTTGATACGTGGCTCCGGCGTTCTTCAAACCGAAGGGCATCACTCGATAACAGAATGTTCCCCAAGGTGTGATGAATGTTGTCTTCTCCATATCTTCGGGTGCCATCTTGATTTGATTATAACCGGAAAATCCGTCCATAAACGAGAAGACTTTGAATTTAGTTGTATTGTCTACCAACATATCAATGTGTGGTAGAGGAAAATCATCTTTCGGACTAGCTTTATTCAAATCTCTATAATCAACACACATACGGACTTTTCCGTCTTTCTTAGGCACAAGCACAATATTGGCCACCCATTGAGGATATGTAGAAGTCACCAGAAACCCCACATCAATTTGCTTCTGAACTTCCTCTTTGATCTTCACTGCCATATCTGGATGAGTTCTTCTGAGCTTCTGCTTCACAGGCACGCACTCAGGCTTCAAAGGCAGGAAATGTTGCACAATATCTGTATCTAGACCCGGCATGTCTTCATATGACCAAGCGAAGATATCAGAATATTCTCGTAGCAACTCAATCAATCTCTTCTTGACAGACTCTTCAAGAAGTGCCCCAATCTTCACCATACGAACACAATCCTCAGACCCCAAGTTGACTGTTTCCAAATCTTCAAGGTGCGGCTGAATGATCTTCTTCTCGTGCTCAAGGAGACGGGAAATCTCATCAGGAATCTCTTCAACATCATCTTCCTCTGCCTCGAATACAGGGAATTCAAAATTGGGAGATGGCGTCAGATCATTATGTTCAATGGGTTTTAGGATCAACCTGCATAATGATTTTGGTTAATGAAAAACTTTAGAATTAAAACAAGCAAACCATTATGCAGATGAAAAAAGATTGCTTTTATTCTTGTTTTTATGGGTTTTTTGTGATCATTGATTTCATGCAAAAGCAAAAAGTGAAAACAAATGGAAAACAAATGTTTAACAATGCATTAATTGAATGAAAACATCATTGTATATATGTTGCCAACAATGTCATCACTTCTCCTTTTGGCATGGGAGAAGGGTTTTGAACAAAGTGAACAATTACTCTGATCTATGGATGACTGTAGGAACATCTACAGCGACCCAATTATGGCAGACACCACCAGGTATGATGAAATTGCTCAAATCCTATGCATCCTCTTCTAAGATAGCAGCAGCCTCTTCAGGTTGATCAGCATGGATGAAACCTCCACTCTTGAACAAACCATACTCGTTGAATGCCCTAGAACAGTAGCCAATGCCAGCCCGGGATCTATTGTCTTCAAGCTCAATCATCTTCCCCAAACCAGCAACTGCACCACATTCAATGGCCAGTTTCGCATCACGATAGGAAGCAAATGAATGAGACTTCTTCTCAATTGGTTCATCAATAGATAAAGCTTGGAAAGGAGTTCCAACTTCATCCTCAGCGTCAATATACGAGAAAGAAGACAAGTGGCTAACCAAGAGAGCCTTTTCTCCCCCTACCACAACCAGTTTCTTATTCTTGACAAATTTCAACTTCTGGTGTAGGGTGGATGTCACGGCGCCAGCCTCATGAATCCATGGTCTACCAAGGAGACAGCTATATGATGGGTGGATGTCCATTACCTGGAAGGTAACTTGGAAATCACTTGGTCCAATCTTGATTGGGAGATCAACTTCCTCAATCACGGTCTTACGCGACCCATCAAACGCTTTCACAACAACACCACTCTGCCTCATGGGAGGCCCCTGATATGACAATCGAGAGAGTATGGTCTTAGGCAATACATTCAAAGATGATCCCGTGTCCACCAGCACGTTGGACATGGCATCAGACTTGCAGTTCATAGAGATGTGTAAAGCCATGTTGTGGTCTCTTCCCTCCTCAGGGAGATCAGCGTCACAGAAACTCAAAGTGTTGCAAGCAGTGATGTTTACAACAATACCATCAAACTGTTCTACAGTGACATCGTGATCAACATAAGCCAGATCCAATACCTTCTGCAAAGCCTCCCTTTGGGGTTCTGAATTCATCAGCAGAGATAATACGGAGATCTTGGATGGCGTTTATAGAAGCTGGTCTACAACATTGTACTCACTCTTTTTGATGAGCCTCAGCATCTCATCACATTCTTCATTCACAGCGCCACTCGGGCCAACAGAAGAATCAGGAGTCTTTTGTACAGAGGAGGGTTTGGCAACAGGTGCCGGATTCTGAACATTAACAGCCGTCCCAACCGGACGCTCAACAGTATCAGAAGCAACAGCCCTAGCCTGAGACTTAGGCGCAGAGAACACTCGACCACTCCGGGTCAACCCACTAACATCAGCAATATTGGTGACAGAAGTGGAAGGCAACGACACTTCTCTCCCATCTTCAACAGCAACGGGGTTATATCTGAACGGCACAGCCCGGTCAGAAGAATAAGGCATAGGGCCTGCAGGCTTAATTGTCAGAGAAGGAGAGACCTTCGGCTTGTTGACATCATAACGAATGACAACAGGCTCGGGCAGCTTGAACACATGAGAAATAACATTGACCTCTGTTCATCTTCATCAACATTACGGTTCTGAAGAATCTCTATGGTTCCTTCATCTAATAGCTCTTGAAGCTCTCTTCACACTTGGCGACAACCCAAACGGTTAACAGAACAGATGCGGCATCTGTCATGGTCATGTTCCATATGGCTGTATTGACACAGTAAACGATGCAACTCGACCAAAGACTGTCTAATATGACTGACATATTTGACTTTATATTTCCCAGGGCACCCCTGGACCATATTCACAGATTTCCCATGCTCGGGCAATGGGTTCTTTGTAACATTGGGGCCTGAGTCCTCGAAACTCAGAATACCGCATCTCATAAGATCTTGAACCTTGGTCTTCAATGGAAAGCAGTTCTCTATACCACCATTGCGGATTAACAGGCACAGCAGGAGGATCCCTGGGAGTAACCAGCTTCCTTTCCAACAAGGAAGGATACAATTCAGCGTATGACATAGGAATCGGATCGAAGCTGATCATCTTCCTATTATAATTCAGATTGGCTTGGTTACTAGTACTGCCACGAGGCTGGTAAGCCCGTTGCTGTGGACGGTGCTGTTGCTGATACTGAGGTTGCTGTTGATGCTGATGCTGCTGAGGCTGCTGATACTGAGCACTATCTCTAAAAACAGGTGCTATATGAGCCACCTGGTGCTGATTACTTGCACGGCGTGCAAGCTTCCTCTGAACAGAGGGTCTTCTGGATTTAGTATGGGATTGCACAACATGTGCCTCCCCATCCTTCTTCTTAAACACCCCATACCGTTTAGAAGAGCTCTCATCTTTGGCCAAACGTCCTTCACGGACTCCTTCCTCCAGGCGCATCCCCATGTTCACCATCTCGGTGAAATCAGAGGGAGCACTAGCTACCATCCGCTCATAATAAAATGAGCTAAGAGTCTTCAGAAAGATCTTAGTCATCTCTTTCTCTTCTAGCGGAGGAGTGATCTGAGCAGCCAATTCTCGCCACCTCTGGGCGTACTCCTTAAATGTCTCCTTATCCTTCTGGGACATGGCCCGGAGTTGATCACGGTCAGGCGCCATATCAACATTGTATTTATACTGCTTGACGAAGGCTTCGCCAAGATCGTTGAAGGACCGGATGTTTGCACTATCCAGGCTCATATACCAACGAAGAGCCGCACCGGAAAAACTATCCTGAAAATAATAGATCAACAGCTGATCATTATCTGTTTGTGTAGACATCTTTCTGGCGTACATGACCAGATGAGCAAGAGGGCAGGTGTTCCCCTTATACTTTTCAAAGTCAGGCACTTTGAATTTGATCGGAATTTTAACACCGGGAACAAGGCAAAGTTCAGCAGCAGACTTGCCAAACAGATCCTTCCCTCTGAGAGTCTTCAATTCCTTTCGCAGCTCAAGGAATTGATCGTTCATAGCCTCCATCTTCTCATTAACATCTGGGCCCTCAGACGGCTCAGAATGATAGATGGTGTCGTCTACCCGAGGCATGGTATGCACGACAGGAGGAGCAACAAGGACCGGGCTAGATGCCGGCATAGAAGCAAAAGTTGGAGCAGGAATATCAGGCATGAAACCTGGAGGCATTCCCCACGGAAACCCGGCTGGCATGGCATGAGGTGCGAAATGAGCACTAGCAGCTGGCACAGTCGGAGCTACAATTTCTGATATAACTGTCCTCTGGGGAGGAGTTCCAGGAGGTTGAGAAGGTTGATTCTGAGCAGCAAGGAGTTGCTCCATCAAAGCGCCAAGTTTGGCGACCTCTTCCTTCAATTCACGGTTCTCTTGTTCCAACTGATCCATTACTCTGGCAGAATTGGCTCTTGTATAGTACCGGTGAGTCAGCTTGTCTTCAAAATAAATGAAGAGCACAGAGTTAGGCCACAGACAAGAAGACCAAGAACGACCTGCTTATGCAAAATGATGCATGAAATGCTTGTGCATATGCTTTGTTTTATTTCAAGGAACTTTTTAGGGCATTTATTTGCAATTTTCAATTTTGTAAGCATTTAATAGCATATGAAAAATATCTCATCAAATATATTTGAAACAAAGAAGTACAGCATTTTTGATCATTACAAGGAGAAAAGGAAAATAAACATCCTATGGATCCCTAGAAGCTCGGGAGGCCGGAAGACGAGATGCACACAGCTTCTTGATCTCTCTCTCATAGGCTGCTTCCATATCCACTTTCTCCTTTGCAAGCCGATCGTACTTCCTCTTCCAGAATTTGGAAGACTGAGGAAGCAGAGAAGTCCAAGTATCATCCGGATCATCGATCACCTGATGCTCGAGAAACTCAATCAGAGCGTCTTTCTCCTTCAGCTGATGAAGCAACTCTTCTCTCTCACGGATCCAAGCGCGTGAAAGGTCTTCTTCTCTCAATTCCTCTACATCTTGGGTGGGGAGGGTTGAAGGCCCAGCCACATCCAACGGTGTAGGTCTCGGATGATCATAAGGCATAAGGTACTCAGCAGCTCTCTGTCTGACCCAAGAAGTATATGGCTCCAAAGCAATGCAGTTCTTCGGACCCAACTCATTCCTAGTCTTCTTGCAGATCTTGTGCCAAGCGCGGACAAATCTGGCTTTCAGGCCTTGGGGATCTTTACCCTCCTGAAAGAATACACCCTCTAACAGAATGTTATGAGGTTTATCCTTTAGGGGGAACCCGGGCTGACGTCGTGCTAAGATGGGGTTGTAGCTGATCCCACCATATGTACCAAGAAACGGCACATTAGGGAATTCACCACAATAGTCAATAATCTGAACAGTATCATACACGCGATCATACCAAGAGATATCATTATTAGTGAGAGACATGAGTCTCTGAGACCACCGTAGACATCCCTTGTTCTCCTTGAAAGCAACTGTCTGTGGCAGGTGCGAAATAAACCACTTGTACAGCAGAGGCAGACAGCACACAATAACTCCTCCACCCTTTGCATTCCTCAAATGCAAAGAGACATAGGCATCTCCCAACAGAGTTGGAACGGGATTAAGAACTGAAAAGATCCTAATGGCGTTCACATACACAAATTTGTCGATGTTGGGGAACAATACCAAACCATAGATGAGCAGCACAAATAAAGCCTCAAAGGCATCCTCACTCCTGGCCTTCCCATACACGGTAGCTTGAGCAATGAGGAACTCGGAAGGAAGACCCTGAATTCCACCTTTGGTAGTCAGATTAGCTTTAATCAATGCTTCATCTATGTGCAACAAGTTTGCAATCTCTCGAGCAGTCGGAATACTCTCTAAGCCACTGAACGGTACCTGATCCAGAATCGGGATCCCAATAAGATGAGAATACTCCTCCAAAGTAGGCAGCAACTGGAAGTCCGGAAAAGAGAAGCAGTGATACAGAGGATCATAAAACTGAGCCAAAGTACTCATCAGTCCCTCATCAACCTGAGTAGTCAACAGAGGCAGAAGCTTCCCATACCGAGCTTTGAACCCCAAGGGATCTAATACATAAGATGTCAGATTCCTTAACTCTTTCACATCAGGTTGTCTAAAGCTGTACTTCTTTGTATGCCTTTTTGGTCTTTCCATGTCTGAAAATTTTGCAAATAAACCCTTTAAGTTCCTTGAAAATTTTCTGATTTTTCTGATGACATGAAGTGCAGATGAATGCATGAATGCATGAATGCAACAATCACACTCAAGGATCAAGCAAGTCACACCAAACAAAGGTCATGGGAAATCTCATTGTATCCCTAATATCAATCATCCATTTTGGTGGATTATGGTTTTCACCTTATCAACACCCAAGTTCCATTGATATTAACGGTACATGAACCGGCTCGAACATCCTTAATATCAACCATCCATTTTGGCGGATTATGGTTTACACCTTATCAACGCCCAAGTTCCATTGATATTAAGGTTGTTTGAACGACTCAACCACGAATCACGGGTTTGCTGAGAGTCACGAGCATGGAGTCTCGGTTAAGAACCACCCAAAGGGAGTGTACTAGGGTTTAAACCTGCCAGACATGTTCTACCAGAGGTTCCCATAATCATCGTCCCATCTTTCGGATATTATCGGAGGAACGAATACTCGTATTCCAAAAATATTCTCAAGAGAGACTCTTATGAGTGTAGTATCGCGTAACAATAGCATCAGATCTGACATCTGAACGACCTCCGCACTACGTCCTAAAAATAGGCCAAGATGGGCTTGGTAAACTAAGGTCCTTGGCTTCTAAGGCACATGATTGAAAGAATAATGCCTAACCACAAATAACTTGTGTGACATTATTAATCCAACATGACCTCCACCAAGTGAATGGACTCGCAAGTCAACTGGCTAAGGAATACTCCACACCAGTCAACAAGACTATGCCATTCTCCTATCCTAGAGTGCACTCGAGTTCGGGTATAGAACTCATCTCACAGAGATCACCAAAGCAAACAGCAATTGTATATCAAGCAATTCAAACATTACAATCAATACAGTTATCCCAAATTGTACAAAAATATGTCACATAACAAATAACAAATATCACACAACAAGGGTGAAAAGTAGGCAATACCACCAAGGAAGGTCTAATGTTATCCCCAACAGAGTCGCCACTTTTCTGTAGCGGTGTATTCGTCGCTATATGATTTATTGATTAAACCATAAGCAAAGCATACAAAGAAATCGAGTCGCCACCGCACTTTTATTTATCCGAAGGATTGGCTAAAAAGCGAACAAAAGCCTAAGAAGTTTTACACATAGAAAACTAATGAAAAGATCAGAGAATCTGGGTAAGGGGTAAATTACGCAATGGGAAGGTGTTAGGCACCCAAAACGTCCTAGGTACTCCTAGGGAGCCCTTTTCACACTTGTTGAATAAGAAGTTTATTTGTCTATGACATATTGTGCAAACATGATTGGAAAGATGAGAAAAGAATGTACAATTTTATTATTTTTGTGTTTGAACGGATGAACCCGTTGCCTACGTACCTTTCCATGAAAAGGTAAAGGATCAAAACACCGTAGTTCGGCTAAAAGATTTCCAAAATATCAGTGGGTTCATTTTAAAACAAGAGCACTAAGGCTTTTCATTCTCAACGGGAGAAAACTCAACCAATACCAACAATCCACCATGCGAGGATAGCTTCAATATACTAGTGAGGGGTTAACCCTATAATAAGTATGGAAGACTTACAATCAACTCACTAAGGATGTGGTGAGATTTACATCAACCACTATGAGAATTGAAACCTATGGCTAATGTATGAAAACATATCAACAATGGACAAAGCCACCAAAACAATTGAATGGGTGAAGTTAATTGATTATGAGTATTCACAAAGTATAGTCAAAGTATGATTAAGATTCAATTCAAAAAAGTGTTATGAAAAGTGAAGTTTGAAAAATCAAGGACTTAAGGTCCGTGTTTCTAATTTGAAAAGACATGAAAATGTTTGCACACTATGTATTTACAAGTTTTAAAAGTCAACAAGTGAAAAGGGGTTTTGAAACCAAAAGGGTGTGGATGAAGGAGTGTAAAACTTCCTAGAAGTTCACCTCTTGAGATCATATAGAAGATGATTCAAGTGTGTCCTTTGAAATGAGGCAACAGAGCAAGTAAGCAAATAAAAAGCAAGGTGATACCGGATGCCAATCAATGGACTTACACCAATCTCACAAACAAAAGCGGATACCGGATACCAATCAATGGATTTACACCAATCTCCTAAAACAAAACAATGATACCGGATGCCAATAAATGGACTTATACCAATCTCACAAACAAAGGCGGATATCGGATACCAATCAATGGATTTACACCAATGTCCTAAAACAAAACAATGATACCGGATGCTAATAAATGGACTTATACCAATCTCACAAACAAAACAAAACATGGATATCAGATGCCAATCTATCTGGACTTATTCCAATCTCCACAGGATGATCATAGGAATACAAATGCCAACAACATGGACTTACAATTGAATCCTCACATACAACAATCAAACAGAAGCACTAAGCAAAGAGGACATAAGTGGCCAATGAAATGGTCTTACACTCAATCCCTTCCAAATCATAGGAACACTGGCCAATGAATGGACCTACAGTTGATTCCTCAATGGGCAAAATTAAAGATATGAAATGATGACCATGCAATAATGAGCAATTAATGATGATAAGTGCACAAAGGTATGCAAGCAAACATGTACAGATGGATCAAGCAATCAATCAAACAAAGTCATTTAGCACACACTATATACAAGCAATTAGGCTCAAGCAAGGGTTAGACTTTAAAGTCAACTGGAATGGGGTGAGTGGTGCTCTTAACCTTAACATTGAGAGTTAAGGTGAAGCAGATGAAAGGATATGAGGGGTGTGCCTCATAGCTCTTATCCCTGGTCAGGGGGAGCATCGAATATCAGAAGGTGTGGGAGTTCAGAAAGTTTGAACTCTCTCCACAAGTTAATGACTCTATAGATCTTGGGTTAAGATCCACAATGCTACAACATGTAATGTGAGCAAAGGGATAACACACAGAATAGTAGGAGATGGACTACACATCTCTTTTATCTACCAATTGCCTTATCAAAAGGACTTTTCCTGCTTGGGGACAAAGATAAACAATCACAAACATTGTCTCTTAAGGAGGACTTCAGACAGGTGCCTGGCCAAGTAACAGACCAGGTCTTCCAGACTACATGAAGAAGAGATGTTATACCTAATTGGTTAAGCAACCAAGCAAGTTCAAAATGAACTAAAGCAACTAATGTACCTAAAAACAATCCAACTCAATCAGTATACAATTCAAAAAAAATCAAACAGATAATCCAACAGTCAACAGACAATACACAATCAACAATCAAAGCTACATTGTGCAAGGCACAAGCTCAACTCAAATGAGCTAAGAGCAACCTACAAAACAAGTCAAAGTTAGTCCATAACAATTAAACAAACCAACTCAAGCAATGTGAATTAATCTCCTTAAGGCCATGTACTTCTTAACCTGAAAACAAACTCAAACATGAAAAGCAAACTAACTAGGACAAGGCCTAAGGTCAAAGAAGGAGAAATAATCCAAAACAGAACATGAAAATTTACAAGAATCAAGATTAATCAATCAAGAACAATATCCAAGTGGTCTCATGTCAATATTTTTCATCAAATTCATTTCATAAAGCAATCATGTCAAAGTATGCACATTGGAATCACATTGGAGCAACAGAATGAACACAAGCATATTAATTCCAAAATGGCTCAATAAATTCCAAGAAAAATCAGGCCTAAACAGAACACATCAAATGATCAACACACCAAAAATCAAGGCATTTGTATAAGTATAAGCATGTCAATTAAAATCATCAAGTCATGGTAGGCATAAACAAGCTCAAACAAGACCACAAATGGTGCATCAACTTAAGGCAATCCTAAAACAGAAATGACATAAGATAAATGACTCAAACCAAAGCCAAGACAAACTTCAATGTGTCTAGAAAACATGTGCAAAATTTCAAGCTCATATGATAAGGCATAAGAATTTCACAAATCATGAAAGTTCAACACTCATCAAAAGTCCAATTATGACCAACCAGCAAAGAAAATCTCAAACAAATCAGAAATAGATCCAGAAATTCCACAAACATTCATGATCACACTTAACATCCAGAAGTAGCATCATGAAAAAATTCAGATCATTTGGCATTTATTTGGCAAGGTAAATAAAATCAGAAAGTTGGACAAGAAATGGTGTGACACACATTGTCACACCTCCATTAATCACATCATAACTCAACATCCAGAAATGAGAAAAATGCAAACTATATACCAAAATGACCAGCAATGAGTCTAGATTAAACATGTAAATTTTCATGTTCATTGGATTAACCATCATCATTTCACAACCAAAATGGCAAGCAAGGTGCAAGGTATGACATGCATGAACAAACCCTAGGCTAAAACAAATTTCAACCGTGCACAAATTCTGGAAAAATATCCATAAAATAGAAGGCATCATGAAGATCATTATGCAAAAAATTTCATGTGATTTGGATCAGTATTCTTGGAGTTATGAATTTTTTAATGAAGGGAAAAAAATAAAAAATGCATGATGAAGTAGCATGAACATGTATGGCATAAGATGGAAAAATGCAAAAGCCAAAAGTGGAAAATGCTTTGGTCCGGATTCGAAGCATGTATGAATTTGAATTATGCGCGCCACTGAATGAAACGCTCCGTTTCATTAATCAGATGTGGTAAGGCGCTTCAATCTGAACCAATCACAAGGCCATGTGTGTGCTGACGTGGACCAACGCATGAATAGAAACAAGAAAACACATGCAGGCACGGCTCATGAAGATCAAATAAAATATGGAAAATGAAAACCTAAGACATTCATACAGTTCATCGTGTTCATCAATCACCAAGATCCAACATGCACAAAAATCTTCCAAACATATATCAATCGATTCATCCTTCAACATACATCATCAATCAAGCATTAATTTCATCTAATTCTACATGATACGCACGGATCGAGCAAAAGAAGTTCAACATGTCAAACTTAAAATCAACAGAACTTCTTCAATACTTAATGAAATCAAGAGATCCAAAGCTCAGCATAACCTATGTTCAAAGATCTACAAGATGCATCTAACAATTTCAAGAATTATGAGCATCGAAAACTGACCTCAATGATGCAACAGAGTTGGATTTGTGCAATTCTGGTCCTGGAAGTGTGAAACAGATGCTCTACCAAGCTTGAATGAATGAATGGATGCAAGAGAACAGCTCAACAATGCTTGATCCGATTGGAATCTTCAACTGCCATGAGAGAGCACAAGCTTCACAGTCCAAGATTCATGCAGAATTCTTCACAATCTTGCAGCAGCAAACTTCAATTATGCTTAGAAATGATGAACAGAACAAGAAGCATGCAAAAGATATGAAGAAACTCGATGGAAAAGTTGAGAGAAATTTGAGAGCAAAAGTTTAGATCTGAAATTCTGAAGTTGTTGTTAGCATTTTCTATTATGATTATACTTAAATATCATCTGCTAATGAAGCTTCTTAATCATGTTTAGTCACAATGCAAAGGATTAGTGAAATGAAAATGTTTATGCAATTTGGCCAAAACACCCTTTATGCATATATGCCAATGGAACAGTACTCGTGGCTTGCTTGAAATGCACCTCAAATGTCATTTTTAATCAAATGCCAATGGAAAAATGTAATGGCAATGCATATCTTTTAAATTGGAGATTTCCCTCCAAAATTCAAAATGAATTCAAGTGAAAAATGCATTATTTTTGTGATGAGAATTGATGAAATGTGATGCATGATTATGATAGTAGAGATCAAGAGAGAAATTCTCCAAAAAGAACCACTCCAATTGGCCTTTTGGTTCAAAAGTTATGCAAGCTTGAAGTTCAAAATCCATTGACAATGATTTGACCATAATTCTTCAACCACACATGATAAATTCATGTTCTTGGACTTTTTGGAAAGGTGAGAGAAAGATCTTCAACTTTCATGTTGAACAAAATTTCATTTGAAGCTTGCTTGATGATGTAAACTTGAGGAGAAGACCTTTCCATTTTTGGCAGTTTGAAATTACAGGTCACTTACTATTTTTGGAAACTTTCCATCTGACCTCAAATTCTTCATTGTTGATGTTTGACATGTTATATGAGACTTGAATGGACATGAATGAGGTCTCTCTAACCATCTCCCACCTTCAAATCCATGATTAAATGCACAGTTGACTTGTGTTGACTTTTCTAGGGTTTTAGTTGACCTAACTGTGATCAGATGAAATCCAAGCCTCTACCACTTGAGATCTTGATTCAAAATGATGTCATGACTCATATGAACTCTTGATGAATGATCATGGTGCCCAAATTCTTCAGAATGGCCAGCATCCATGGCTCAATGACTGCCTTTGACTGGCTTGACCTAGTGTTGCTTCATCTGCAAGTAACAAGGTTAGATGACAATATTTTTTGTACTTTTGGTTAGTAAACAAATGAAAAGCAATGATATACAAATGCAAAACATGCTTGGTGATCAAGAACTACACTCAAAAGACAACCCACCCACAGGGAGGGGAGGCAAGGTGCACAATGATCCTTGAGGCAATGATATGTTATGATATGATACCATGAGGGATCTTAGGGACAAAATTGGGGTCTTACAGCAGTACTACAAGATTTTTATAAAGAAGGAAGAACTTCTTTCTACATCATAGATTTAAACATTACAAAGACTAATAAAATTTAGGAAGATTTTTTTTAGCATCTTTCTAATCACCGGACGAAACTCCTGAGCCGCTTGTGAAGACGCTTCTCCTTCTTCTGGAAATTTATTCAAATCAAATTCATATTTAGCCTCTTCGTTTAAATCAAAACCCAATATTGGTATTTCTCCTTCTTCTTCATTGTTGTCAGAAGAGTCTTCCACTATTTCCTCTCTATTGTTGTTCAATGAGTCTTCCATTGTTTTTTCTCCATTGTTGTCCAGTGAATCTTGCATTATTTCTTATTTGTTGTCCAATGAGTCTTCTAATGATTCTTCTTCATGGTTTCCCAATGAATCTTTCATCATTTCTTCTTTCATGAATTGTTTTGTTTTTTTCCATTACATATCGTAGGAACTGTGGCTAAAGAGCTCCCATTTAAAGAAAGAAAATATTGAAACTCTTCCTTAATTTTTTTGAGAAGTGAACCTCTTGAGAACCTCTTGAAATTCCATTTGTGGTAACATGTACTCCTAATATGCACGCAACATTTATCTCAGACATTGGAATTGATAAACCAATTTTAAAATGGTGGAGTAATTATGAGTAAATGTGTAAGTAAAATTAATTAAAAAAGTAAGGGTATAATTGACAAATTACAACCTTATACTCTTAAAGTGACAGTTAAATAGGAACAAATATTTTTTGCAAAAGTGACACATATAAAGGAACGGAGGGTGTAGTATCTATGCATTCCAATTTAACTCGAACTCATGCATATACATCTAAGTTTCTCTCGGGTTTGATGGAAAATTCTTGTGTTTTTTTTTATTGAGATTGAGTTAAGATTTGACTCTTTTTCGTTTCAAAACATAGAAATTGGTCGGGCATAACATTAGTATTTATTTCATTCCAAATTTTGAGGATCAATCGCAACTTATTTTCAATATTTTCACCCCTAACGAGGATCGGGGTAGAGAATAGAGATAGTTTTTAGGCAGTGACGGAGCCAGATAAAAAAATTTGGGATAGCCGCTAACGTAAAATAAAGATTATAAATAAAATGTAAATAGTATTTTAAATAAAACATTAAAGTTAAAATAAATACAAAGTTAATTACTAAAAATTTAGATTACATGACTTAAAACTACCTTAAAGTAATGCTTTACGCGTTCCGAGTGACTTGAAATCGTCAATAATTGACTCCGAACTAATGCTTGCACTAATCTCCCTTTCAATATATATTGTCATGCTATCTCCAAGAAACAAATCATCCATCTTGTTTCTCAACTTAGTCTTAATAATTTTCATTGCTGAAAAAGACCTCTCAGTTGTGGCCGTATAAACGGGAAGAGTCATGATAAGACGAAGTAGTCTATCAATCAAGAAGTAAGTTTCAGTCTGTCCAGATGCAACCAAACATGAACATAATTCTTGAATAGTTGATAAATTATTCAAGTTTGATGCTTGACGAGCAACAAATAGAAAATGTTGGAGTTGAAATTGCAAATTATTCTTCTCTTGATCACTAAAATCCATAGGATAATATTTTTCAACTAAAGAACAAATAGTATCAATGCTAAAAGCTTTATATCCATCCTTAGGAGATAAAGAATAAGAAAGAGTTAACAAATCCATTGTCTGCTCACTGAATCTTCTATTCAATTCTTGTAACTGTTTGTCAATGGTAGTGAAAAATATTTCAACTTTAAAGTAATGTTGAATTGTGACTTGATTCTCTTCAAGACGGGAGCATCCAAATCTTGTTGTTGAATGAACATCATTAAGATCAGGAATCTCAATACCATGCTTTTCACAAAAAGATACCACTTTAGTAAACAATATATCCCAACCATTTTCTCTCAAACCTTGAATAAGATGTTTTGTTGAACGAACCAAGTTCACAGCATTAACTACATCTTGATTTTTTTTGTAAGGCTTGACAAAGCATATCTGTTTTTCCCATGATTTCTTTCATCAAGTGCAAAATAAATATAAAATCAAATGCCTTCAAGTAATTGTAACAACTATCTGCATCTCCACGTGTAGCATAACTCCCTCTATCTTTTGCAAAAAAAAAAATTAAAACTAAACAAGTTGCTTCATACATGTTTATCAAGCTAGAAATTGAATCGTAATGTGATCCCCAACGAGTATCTCCAGCTCGTTTCAATGTACCAACTTGATTTGCACCTTTACCAGTTACAATCTCATCAATCTCTAACAAATAAGAAATTTCTTCTAATTGGGCAGCTTGTAACTCATCATGACGCTTTGTAGAAGAACAAACAACATTCACAATAAAGATCGGCTTCTCAAAAAATTTATGAACAAGTTTGACTTCTCTTGATGATGTAACTAATGCAAGTTGCAATCGATGAGCAAAACAATGAACATAGTATGCATAAGGACAATCCTTCATAAAGAGGGCTTGTAAACCATTCCATTCTCCTCTCATATTGCTAGCACCATCATACCCTTGGCCACGAATGTTAAAAACATCAAGGTTATGTCGAGAAAGTATATCACATATTGCTTCCTTAAGAGTTAAAGATGTGGTGTCTTTAACATGTGCTACATCAAAAAATCTCTCTTGTATTAAACCAACTTTATACACAAATCTTAATACAAGAGCCATTTGTTCCTTTTTTGACTCATCACGAGCTTTATCAACAACGATACAAAATTTGGAATCACCAATTTCCTCACGAATACTCTTTTTCACCCTACTAGAAAGAATTTGCAAGAGCTCTTTTTGAATTTGATGTGAAGTATACTTGCAATTTTGTGGAGCATTTTCCAACACAACTTTTGCAACTTCATTGTTGATTCTTAGTGTTGGCAGCAATTTTGGTAAAACAAAGAGTGTTCACAAGATGTTATGTGTGATGTCTTAACATAAGATATCTTATGTACCTGTTGGAGCTTAAGGAACATGATCATGCAGGATTGTTTCAGAATGTCATACACAAGGTCGTGGCATCTGATATGTATGTACCTGCTGGAGCCTAAATGAAAGACATGTTCATGCAAGATTGTTTCAGAATGTCATACACAAGGTCATGGCATATGATATGGTTGTACCTGCTGGAAGTTATAAAAGGAATTATGGAATGATGCAGGATTTTTCCAGGATGTCAGACTCGATGTCATGACATCTTGTACACAAAACATTCAGTGTGAATGTCTGGTGTTTTGTGATTGCACAATGAATGACAATCTATGTATGATTGAAGATCTGATTAGCTGGCGCATTCAATCATGGATTACAACCTGATTTACTTATTTTCCAAGGAGATCTAACCAGCTGTTATAAAAAGATTTGATTGGAAAATAGATTTAGGGTTTTCAAGATGTCCAAGCCCAGCTGAAAGCTTCTATAAAAAGGGGCTTAGAAAACCTGTTTGAGAACACAACCAATACTGAGCGAAATATAAAGAGAGAGAGAGCTAGGGTTTGTGTTTGTTTAGTCGTGAGACTTGTAAGCCATTCAAGTCATCCATTGATGATTGAATTGGTCTGATTTCTGGTTGTAATTTGTCACTCTAAAGCTGTTAAGCAAGAGTGTGTGTCTACTTGATCAAAGTTGTGAAGCAAAATCAAGTGTGTGTCTACTTGATCAAAGCTATTAAGCAATATCAAGTGTGTGTCTTCTTGATTGAAACTATGAAGTAAAATCAAGAGTGTGTTCTTGAAAAGTGTTTTCTTTTCTCAAGGGATTGTTGTTTAAAATCACAGGTGTGATTGTAGGGAAGTGAGTGGGTTCTCATATCTAAGAGTGCTTAGGTAGAAATTGCACGGGTAGAGATTAGGTGAGAACGACTGTAACTTGTTGAAGTATACGGAGAGTCTTTGAACTGATTCTATTTTAGTGAATTTCCTTCCTGGCTTGGTAGCCCCCAGATGTAGGTGAGTTGGACCGAACTGGGTTAACAATTGCTTGTGTCTCTTGCATTACTATTCTCTATCTTTATCCTGTTTGCATTACTCAGATATTAGTGTCGTGACATTACCTTCGACATCTCATATCTGATACCAGAATTTCAATTGGTATCAGAGAAGGCATCCTGCTCTGGTTCTGGGTGAGATCTAGGGACTATACTTTCTGGTACTATGGAGGGAGATGGAGGATTTGTTCACAGACCACCTATTTTGGATGGATCCAACTATGACTACTGGAAACCTCGAATGGTAGGCTTCCTAAAATCTCTGGATAATAAGGCTTGGAAGGCTGTGTTAACAGGCTGGGAACATCCAGTTGTTACCAAGAATGGAGAAGCTACTGCTGATAAGAAGGCTGAAGAACAATGGACCAAGGAGGAGGATGACTTAGCCCTTGGGAACTCTAAAGCATTGAATGCTATATTCGATGGTGTAGATAAGTATATCTTCAGATTGGTAAACAACTGTGAAGTGGCTAAAGATGCTTGGGACATTCTCAAAACCACTCATGAAGGCACCTCTAGAGTGAAGATGTCTAAACTGCAGCTGCTCACTACCAAGTTTGAAAATTTAAGGATGAAAGAAGATGAAAATATTCATGAATTTCATATGAATATCCTTGAAATTGCTAATGCCTCAAGAGCCCTGGGTGAGAAGATGTCAGATGAAAAATTAGTGAGGAAAATACTCAGGTCACTCCCTAAGAGATTTGCCATGAAAGTGACAGCCATAGAAGAGTCACAAGACATTTCCAATATGAGAGTTGATGAGCTAATTGGATCCCTTCAAACATTTGAGATGGGAATGTGTGATGGATCTGAAAAGAAAGCCAAAAGCATAGCATTCAAGTCAAACACTGAGGAGGAAGAGGAGGAAGGTGGTCCAGATATTTATGAAGATCTGGCAGATGATGTAGCAATGCTGGGAAGACAGTTCAACAAGCTAGTGAAAAAGATGGATGAAAGATCTAAGGCTAATGTCAAGAACATCGCATCTGACATCAGTAAATCCAACAATATTGGAAGAAGAACAAGGTCAGATGAAAAGCCCAAAGAAGAAAAAGGAGTTCAGTGCCATGAATGTGATGGGTATGGACACATTAGAACTGAATGTGGGACCTACCTCAAGAAACAGAAGAGGAGTCTTGCTGCCACTTGGTCAGATGGAAGTGAAACAGAAGAATCTGCAAATCTTATGACTGCCTTGACTGGAAGATGGGATTATGATGAAGACTTAAGTGATGGTGAAGTAACATTTGAAGAGTTGGCCACTACCTACAGAAAGTTGTGTCTCAAAAGTGTAGAGTGGTGTAAACAGGTTGAAAGCCAAAAGAAGGAAATAACTAAACTTGAGAATGAGAAGGTAGAACACTTGGAAACCATCTCCAAATTAAAAACAGAAGCAGTGGTTCTGAAGGCCAAGATAGATGAAAGTCAACAAGTTGAAAGCCAGAAGATAGTACAACTAGAGAATGAGAAGGCAGATCATGTGGAAATCATCTCCAAGTTAAAAACTGAAGCTATGTTCTTGAATTCTAAACTAGAAGAGATGACCAAGTATGTAAGAATGTTAAACAATGGATCTGACTCCCTAGACAAGATTCTCCAAACTGGAAAAATAACAGGAGACAAATTTGGCATTGGATATAATGAATCTAAGCCTGAGTGCAGTTACACTGGTTGCAAACCTCAAGCCAAACCTAAATGCAACCATAGTAAAAGAAAACCTGTGATGTCACATCATATGTCACAACATCAGAAGAGAAGACAATAGAAAAGGAAACACCAAAGATGGAAATGGCATTATTGTGGGAAATTTGGTCACCTGAAGCCCTTCTGCTATAAGCTGTATGGTTATCCTAGCCCTGTTCATCATCAGACTCACTATCAACCCAGACCCAAACAGCACAGGCCTGTCAATAAGAAGAAATGGGTTCCTAAGACCAATGTTACAAGTCTAATAGCTCACATTCCCCTCAGAGTCTCAACCAAAGAAGAGTGGTATTTTGATAGTGGATGTTCCAGACACATGACTGGAAACAAAGACCTGATAACTGGACTTCATCCTCATGCCATAAGCTATGTAACCTTTGGTGATGGAGCAAAGGTTGAAATCAAGGGGATAGGCAAGCTTGATTGTCCTGGAGTGCCTAAACTTGACAAGGTCCTACTGGTTAAGGGCTTGACTGCAAATCTAATAAGCATCAGTTAACTATGTGACCAAGGTCTAAATGTTAACTTCACTAAAATTGAATGTCTGATTACCAACAAAGAAAGTGAAGTAATCATGGAAGGAGTCAGAACCAAAGACAATTGTTACATGTGGAACTCTCAAATTAGTTACTCCTCAAAATGTACCTCAGTCAAGGAGAAAGGGATGAAGATGATTATATCTGCTAGAGAAACTCCAAAATTGAAAGTCTGTGGGAAATGTCAGACAAGGATGTCACGCCAGAAACTCAGACTTAACATCACTTCCAAAGGGTTAAAACTCCTCCATATGAAGTTGATGGGACCCATGCAAGTGGAAAGCCTTGGTGGAAAGAAGTTTGGAGTGGTGGATGATTTCTCCAGATACATTTGGACCAAAAACAAATCTGATGTGGTTGAAATCTTCAAAGATTGTTGTCTGAAACCTCAAGGAGAAAAGCTTATGGTAGCTCAAACAAATGTGGATAATATTGGGTTTGGTAGGAGGTTAGATGAGATGGTAGAACATGTTGCTCGTCAAATGCAGTCTGAAGTTGGGAAGAGTTTTGTTGGACTTGGGCTACAAGTCAAGCAGATAGAATAGTCTATTTTTCTATCTCAAAGTAAATGTGCCCAGAACAATGTTAAGAAGATTGACATGAAGAGTGCAAGGACTCCTGCTCCTACACATTCGAAAGTATTCAAAGATGAAAATGGTGTTTGTGTTATATATCAAGCTGAATACATAGCAGCTGGAAGTAGTTGTTCTCAACAGAGTTGGTTGAAACTAATGGTGACTGAACACAATGTCACACAAGATGTCAGGACAGTGTACTGTGACAACCTGAGTGCTACAACTATTTCCAAAAATCCTGTTCAGCACAGCAGGACAAAGCACATTGATATTAGTCATCACTTTATTAGAGAACTTATGGAAGAGAAAATCATAGCACTGGAGCATGTTACTACTGAAATGCAATTAGCTGACATATTTAGAAAAGCTTTGGATGCTAATCAATTTGAATGTTTAAGAGGGAAATTGGGGATTTGTATTCATGAGAATTTATAGCAATTAAAGTTGAAATTTGTTATACAGAGGAGAGTTGTTGTAGAAATGGAGCTAGGAAAGGAGGTTGTAGAAGTGAATGAGGTTATGGAATTAATCAAGTTGGTTGGTTTGATGAAAACAGTTAGTGCATTACCCCAATGTTTTGAAGGTTTAGTGGAGGAGTTTGTGGTAAATATCCCAGAGGATATTTCTGACAAGAATAACAAAGATTTATGTAAGGTATTTGTGAGAAGAAGGTGTGTAAGGTTCTCCTCAACTATAATGAATAAGTTCATAGGGAGAGGAACAGAAGGAGCTGTTGAGTTAGAAGCCACAGACAATGAAGTTTGTAGGACAATCACTGCTGGTCAAGTCAAAGAATGGCCAAGAAAGAAGCATGACACTGCTGAGAGAGTAATTGATTTGGAGGAAGAGAGTTTAGAAGAGGAAGATGACACCTTGGTTCATCACTTAAAACCAAGTGTTGCAAAGAAAATGAAAACCAGGAAAGGCAAGACTGTGGCTGAGATGTTGACAGCTAGAACTAGTAGGAAGACTGCTGTTGTAGGTCCTTCTAAATCATGGAGTAAAGTAAAGGTTCAGAAGAGGAAAATCAGAGAAAGCTCTGATTCTGAAGATGATGTCAAAGACGATGTCCCAGACATCTCACTTGCTAAAAGGCAAACTGTTAGAAAGTCTCCAGCTAAGGTTGCAGTTGTGCATTTGGACAACATTTCCTTCCATCTGGAAGATGGTGAAGCCAAGGAGTTAGATGCTTATACCTCAAGTGAGAGGTCTAATTCTCAAGATCAATCTAGTGGCAGTTCTGAATCTGAAAGTGAAGAAGATACTCCCTCCTCAGACTAAGTTGTGGTGATGGTCCCCCTGTTATGATAACATGTGTGCTGTTCTGGATGTTGTTATGACTGTTTTGGAAGCTTGGATGTTTTGTTTTTGTTGAAGTGTTTGTATTTTGTGGCAGTCCTTACTGATGCCTTGATGTAATAATTGGGCTCTTAATGAGTTCCATGGATTTCTTATTATCTCAACTATTAGAGTTGTGTATAATTATGGTATGTATCTCCTAGCATTTATGCTTTAAGTCACCTTTGGTCAATTTTGACTAAAAAGGGGGATAAGTGATTATGTGGAGAGCTGCAGTTAAATATGTGGTTGTGGAGATCTGCAGTGCTGATATAGCTAGCTAGGCTAAACAAATGACAGTTGATGATGTTGAATAGAATGATGTTCTAAGATGTTCTGTGATGTTGGAGGAGATGTCTGATGTAAGACAAAATGGTGTTCTGTTCTGTGATGTTGGAAGAGATGTCTGATGTAAGACAGAATTGTGTTTTGTTCTGTGATGTTGGAGGAGATGTCTGATGTAAGACAGAATTGTGTTCTTATCTGAGATGTTGGAGGAGATGTCTGATGTTCTGTGCAAGCTCTGTGTTGTACAAGTGATGTTGAAGGAGATGTCAGAAGGAGGTTCTGAATGTTAACATGTTGAAGGAGATGTCAGAAGGAAATTCTGAATGTTAACATGTTGAAGCAGATGTCAGAATGATATTCTATTTGTTACAGGTGTTGTGGTTACAGGTGTTGTTATTATCAAAGGAGATGTTTATGTGCACAGATTTAGGGGGAAAAGGAGTAACCTTGTACATTTGTGTGTCTTACTAGTTGCATCCATAACTAGTAATTCTGTTTTCGTTGCACAGATTTAGGGGGGGAGAAGTACCCTTATGCATGTGTGTATTACTAGTAACTAGCTAGTAATTGTGTTGCTTCTGCTGCTGTTTAAACTACTATTATGTTGTTTAACTGCTGATAGTTTACCTTGTGAATAAAAAGGACAAATATATGTTTTAGCCAAAATTTGCCAAAAGGGGAGTTTGTTGATTCTTAGTGTTGGCAGCAATTTTGGTAAAATAAAGAGTGTTCACAAGATGTTATATGTGATGTCTTAACATAAGATATCCTATGTACCTACTGGAGCTTAAGGAACATGATCATGCAGGATTGTTTCAGAATGTCATACACAAGGTCATGGCATCTGATATGTATGTACCTACTGGAGCCTAAATGAAAGACATGTTCATGCAGGATTGTTTCAGAATGTCATACACAAGGTCATGACATCTGATATGGTTGTACCTGCTGGAAGTTATAAAAGGAATTATGGAATGATGCAGGATTTTTCCAGGATGTCAGACCCGATGTCATGACATCCTGTACACAGAACATTCAGTGTAAATGTCTGGTGTTTTGTGATTGCACAATTAATGGTAATCTATGTATGATTGAAGATCTGATTAGCTGGCGCATTCAATCATGGATTACAACCTGATTTACTTATTTTCCAAGGAGATCTAACCAGCTGTTATAAAAAGATTTGATTGGAAAATAGATTTAGGGTTTTCAAGATGTCCAAGCCCAGCTGAAAGCTTCTATAAAAAGGGACTTAGAAAACCTGTTTGAGAACACAACCAATACTGAGCGAAGTATAGAGAGAGAGCTAGGGTTTGTGTCTGTTTAGTCGTGAGACTTGTAAGCCATTCAAGTCATCCATTGATGATTGAATTGGTCTGATTTGTGGTTGTAATTTGTCACTCTAAAGCTGTTAAGCAAGAGTGTGTGTCTACTTGATCAAAGCTGTGAAGCAAAATCAAGTGTGTGTCTACTTGATCAAAGTTGTGAAGCAAGATCAAATGTGTGTCTTCTTGATTGAAACTATGAAGTAAAATCAAGAGTGTGTTATTGAAAAGTGTTTTATTTTCTCAAGGGATTGTTGTTTAAAATCATAGGTGTGATTGTAGGGAAGTGAGTGAGTTCTCATATCTAAGAGTGCTCAGGTAGAAATTGCACGGGTAGAGATTATGTGAGAAAGACTGTAACTTGTTGAAGTATACAGAGAGTCTTTAAACTGATTCTATTTTAGTGAATTTCCTTCCTGGCTTGGTAGCCCCCAGATGTAGGTGAGTTGGACCGAACTGGGTTAACAATTGCTTGTGTCTCTTGCATTACTATTCTCTATCTTTATCCTGTTTGCATTACTCAGATATTAGTGTCGTGACATTACCTTTGACATCTCATATCTGATACCAGAATTTCATTCATCATTGTAGGATGCTAAAAGTTTCAATAACTCAAGAAAGTTACCTTGATTTCTTTATTTGCTACTTTCATTGTGATCCCTAAAAGCACAAGCTTGTAGTGTTAACCAACGAACAGTGTCAATTGAAGTCTTGAGTCGTAACCGATTATTCATTCTTTGACTTGAACTTTGCACTTGAATAACATTTCTAATATGACCATCTTGATTCAAAAAGTCTTGACAAGCTTTCATTGCATTGTTGTGTGGTGAGCAAGGATCCTTCCCTATGTGTTTAAGAAAAGAACAATGTTTTCCATTCCTAACTTTCTTCCAATTTCTAAAACCCATAGAAATAAAGACAAGTGATCCGGGACGTCCACTTAGTTTTTTGCTAAAAAGGTAACATGGTAAGCAATATGCGGCATCTTCAGATAGTGAATATTCTAACCATGATGGAAATATGCTAAACCAAGTATGTTGAAACCTTCTCGAATGATCCTCGTTACCGGACAAAGGATAGTTTTCTAAATGAATTTGATATGGACCCCATTTTAGATAAGCTCTTCGTATTGCATCCACTTGATTTGGTGGATATTGCCATATCGGAGGACGCTTTCCAGGATCGCGTTCCAAAGAATTTTCAAAACCATGATGCTCTTCAATTGTTGGATTCTCAAGAACTGTTTCAGATTCGGATGTCGGGATTATAATTTCTTCATCTCTCTCTTCTCTTTCAATTTCACATGCTTTCCTTTTGAAAAAAGAATCAATTTTCCTATTATTCATCTTTACTCTTCCTATAATATCATATTCGATCCAAAAATCAATTTAGAGAACATAAAAATTAAAAGAGAAAAAAATTAATAAACTTTAATCCGTTTTCAAATACCGGTAACTTCACTATTAGAAATTAGCAACAACAATGATTAAATAAACCTTATTACAGTGTATAACTATATTTGTAAATTACAGTGTTATGAATTGGCTTAATAAACCTCATATAGATTATTTTAACACATCAAGAAAGAAGAACCCTAAAAATCTCAAAAACACAAATCAAGCAATCACTTTAATTTGTTACTTTTTATAAAAGAATAATGAATAAAGTTTTTTACCTGTTAGATGCCGATCACTTTAATCTGTTCCGATTCTAGTGCCGGTAGCAAACCCATATGAGAAAGAAAGGAAAGGTATGAGCTTTTTACCTTATCTGTATTTTAACCTAACTTTGAATAAAAAAGAAAAAATAAAAATTAATTTTAATTTAAAATAAGGATGTTTTAGTAATTTAATATATATGAATTAAAAAAAATAAAATATTGAGGGGTGGTCGTTGCCTTCCCACGTCCCCCCTCAGTTCCGCCACTGATTGCTTGAAAGACCGAGTAAGGAAACTTATATCCAAACAATCGAGGAGAGGAATCGAATGTCCTAGACCATCTTTCTTTTCACCCTTTTCGAAATGGTATTTAAGTATAATTAAGTAATTTGGATTTGATTAGGGAAAAGGCACTCAAATGTTTGATCGAGGTTTTTATTTGCGTTGAATTAAAATGGGATGAAATGATTTGAAGGTTTTTGAAAATGATGGGAAAATGAATAGTGGAAATGGTTCTGATTTGGGGAAATTGCTCGACATTGGATCGAGTATTTATTTATTTTTGTTCTTTTTGAAAGTGTTGATTTTAATCTTTGAATTAAAAATTAACTAAAAGCAATAAAGAAAAATGGTAAACTTATTACACATTACGGGAATGGGGGGTACAATTTTGTTGAATGAGAATACAATACAACAATTAATAAAACAAGCTCAATAAACAACTATAAATAACAAAAATCTTGTTGTAAGAAGGCCTAAGAGAAAGTCAATGGACAAAAAAATTTGGAGTTTTAAACTACTAAGTTTAGTGCTATGTTAAGCAATCATAAAACGACTCATGTAGAAATCATCCTATCTGAGGTCGGCCAACAAAACTTTATGCATTTAACCAATTTCTGAAGTTAAATTGAATTTTTAACTCTGAAATTGCAATGCATCCGTGAAAAACTAATGATTTAAGCGATATTTTTTAAAGAAAAAAGAAACGACAATTAAACTAAAGAATGTAGCGTTATGTTAAGCAATCGTAAAACGATTCATGTAGAAATCACCCTATCTAAGGTCGATCAATAAAACTTTATGTGTTTAAACCGTTTCTAAAATTAAATCGAATTTTTAAATCCAATACTGCAATATATCTATGAAAAATCGATGAGACAGATAAATCGAATTTTTCTTTTTAATAATTTAAAAATAAACAATTTAATTAATAAATAATTAATAACAATAATAATAAAAGAATGATGATAATAATAGTAATAAAAATAAATAATAATAACAATAATTATTATTATCAATAACAAATAATAACAATGATAATTATAAATGACCATAATAAATAAATAAATAAATAAATAATGATCAATAATGAAATTAACAATAATATTAAACATTAAAATAATAATAATAATAATAATAATAATAATAAACAAAATAAATATAATAATAATTAGTAAACAAGTAATAATCAATAATAATAAACAATGACAAATTAGAAAGTAATGATAAAAATGATAATGATAACAATAATAATAATTAATCAATAAACACTAATAACAATAATAATAATAATCGATAAATAATATTAATAATGAATGATAATAACTAATAGTAATAATAGTACAAAATAATATATAATGATATATAATAGTAATAATTATAATTATAATAATAATAATAATAATAATAATAATAATAATAATAATAATAAAAATAATAATAATAATAATAATAATAATAATAATACACACAAATAAAGCAAAAAAACAGAGAAAAAAATTAAAAAGAAAAAAAAGAAATGATTTTAGGTGGTTTAAAAATTGCATTAGAGGTTGAGGTTTTCAAAATTTTGAGAAACCACCACCCACATGGTGACATGTGAACATAAATCAACAACAGTAATTTTTCTCCTCTTCTTCCTCCTACATTTTCTAACAACATTAATAAGCATTTCAGAACACCATAAACAATAACTCTTCCTATTTCAAAACCTCATGTCTCAACTCTCTCTCAAATATTCCATCAGTAAGCAATAAATAAAAAAATATCCTTTAAATAAAATGGCAATCAAAAGAGACAAAATAGGAAGAGAAAACAAGAGATACCCACGAAGCGGTAGCAAGCGGTTTGTCGTGAGTGTCGGTTCACAATGGTGAAGTTTGGTTATGTCGTGTCGTTAGATGTTGTTGTTGTGAGTTGGGTTTGAAGAACAAGGTTTTGGATGGTTGAGAGGTCAGCGGTTGTGGTTTATAGTTTGTGTGTCGTGAGATATGGTGGTGCACGTTCGAAAGAGAGAGATGCAGTGGGTGGTCGCCAGATGTTGTGTTGAAGGGTTTTTGGAGTTACGGTTGTGGTCCCGTGAGAGGTTTCATGACTATGTTTGTTGTGCGGCTGCCGTAATCTAAACAGAGGGAGTTATATATATGGTGTTGTTGGAAGAGGTATGGTGGTTGTGACTAGTGTTTTAGTGGTGCACGTCCGAAAGTCAAACACAAGCGGAGGTGGCGCTGTTTATGTAAGAATAAGTTTTGTGGTATTGTATGTATGTTTATTATGGGGATGTTTTTATGGAATTGGTATGTGGTGAGGTTTTTTTATATTGTTGCAATAGAAGTGGTGGTATTATGAAGAAAATGTTGGTTATGATTTTGAAGTGGTGAAGAGAAAACATGGTTGTGTTGTAGTGTGTGATGGTTTTCGTTTACATTTTTAAAAATTATATGAAGGTGAGTGACTCATGTTTTCAATGTGTTTGCAATTGTACTCACTCAATCATATTTTTCTTTTGAGTTTTTGGAAAGAGAGAGATAAGTGTGAGGGGGTATTATCAGAGAGAAAAAAAATGATTTTTACTTAAATGTGTTGTTCAGAATATAGAGGAGAGAGAGAGAGAGAGAGAGAGAGAGAGAGAGAGAGAGAGATTCATCAATCGTATTGGTGAAAGAGAACCCCACGTGGTCCTTCCTCTTTTTTTTTTTGCTTTCAAAAATGAGATAGGAACCATGGGAGACAGACACGTGTAATGGGTGAGAGAGACTAATTTTGGTACCCTCCTTGTCACGTTTTATTTTCTGTTTTGTTTCTAGTTTCCTTATAATTTAGAATTTATAAAATAAAAGCTTTAGACAATTGAATCAAAAACAAAAGTTAAAAATTAAAATCAAAAATAAAAACACATATAATTCTAAATAATCTCACAGATTATTTTAGCTAAAAAATAAAATAATCTGATAAAAAATGAATAAAAGTTAGGCGAAAAAATGTCTGAAAAATTAAACTAAATAAGCCAAAATAACCAGCGCAAAATAAACTTCTCGGAGACATATATGTTTCGATCAAATTTTAAAATAAAAAATGATCGATTAAAATGCTCAGGCTGATCAGAATGCAACTGAAAAAGTAGTCGAAAAATTAAAACGAGCACGTCAAGTTAAACTACGTGAACCGTAGATTAAGAATACTAACGTCTGCAAGCTCAATTTTGAAATTTTCCACCGGCTAATTTAACGTACTGTTGAGAAATCATTTGAACGGTATGTAGATCCAAAAAATTATTCTGGTTGACATTTTAAGCGTTGTGTAGAACAAAACGCATGTCGTGATAAATAGAAAATGCAGATGTTTTATGAATGCATTAAATTACTGCTCGAACGATCGTGAATAGACAATCAGATGCAAATGAACCACTCTTGGACCATTTACTTCTGATTCCCAATTACAATTAAAATTTTATAGAGATTATGACGATAATACTCTTGATTGTTATCCTCTGGACCTCTGAAACATGATGAAAATGGAATGAATGATACACTGAGATTGAGAAATCAAGCCTTTTAACTTCTTAATCAAACAAAAATAATTGAATGTATGTCATCAAGACCATATAAAATGCCAAAACTCTTGACTTTTCATCTAAACCCTGATGAATGCTTTTGACTGAAAGAATATATGACAAAAATGAAACGATTATACTATGCCGATGCGAGTAAAAACTCAGGGTATGACAGTTGCCCCTATTTAAACACCTTTAACTATAGGATATGAAGAACTCTTGTCTTCAAATTATCATGGTGAAAGATATCTTAAATATCAAACAAACCCAAATTTTTCCCTTGTATACAATAGAATGGCATGCTTATGGTTATGAATGAACACAAATAGATGAAGAAATACTCTTGATTTCTTAAACTTTAGATGATAATTATATGGATGTAATGAGATTTGGGAAAATACTCTTGATTTCCTAATCATCGGGTGATATGTATGTGATGAAGGTTAAGAAGTACTCGTGACTTCTTAAAAATGAATGTAAATGAATTAAGAATTTCTCTTGATTTCTTAATCATCAGATGACAAATGATATGTATGCTAAGAAGTACTCTTGACTCCTTAGAAATTGAAGGGATTAAGAAATACTCTTGATCTCTTAATCATCAAATGATTAAATGAAATGTATATGAATTAAGAAATACTCTTGATTTCTTAATCACGAGAATGTTTCTTGACTTCTTATAAATGAATGCGGATGATTTAAGAAATACTCTCGATTTCTTAATCATATGAATATAAATGATGGTTTAAGAAATACTCTTGATTTCTTAATGACATACAGGTTAAGAAGTACTATTGACTCCTTAAAGATTAGTGCAAATGAATTAAGAAATACTCTTGATTTCTTAATCATGAAAATGAAAATGATTTAAGAAATACTCCTGATTTGTTAACCGTATGAATATTAAGAAGTTCTCTCGACTTCTAAATGAATGCAGATGAATTAGGAAATACTTCTGATTTCTTAATGATATGAATGAAATAAGAAATACTATTGATTTCTTAATCATGAATGTAGATAGGCTAAGAAATGCTCTTGATTTCTTAGATGCTATGCAAATGAAATAAGAAATACTCTTGATTTCTTAAACATGAATGTAAATGAACTAAGAAATGCTCTTGATTTCTTAGATGCTATGCAAATGACCCGGGATCAGAGAATCATGTTTTGCCGCTCTTGATTAACAGTAGATCTCTAGGGATGGATTTATTAAAAAGTAACTTGTTCGGCCGTTCTTCAGACGTTCTTCATTGAAGGTAGACTCTCATGTGGGAACAAATGATCATATGCACCTGCTCTTGGCTAAAGATGTCATATTTAGCAACTCTCGGCTGAAACGAATTGTATCTAACTGTTCTTGGTTGAATATAAATATGTGAAAAATGTAACAATATCCAACTGCTCTTGGTTGAAACTAATATATGATAATAAATGTATTCAACTGCTTTTGGTTGAAAACATCTCAATCAACAACTCTTGGCTGAAACTATTGCACTCGACTGCTCTTGGTTGAAGTAAAATTGTGCAAATATAGTATTCAGCTGCTCTGGGATGAAACTAATATATGATAATAAATGTATCCAACTGCTCTTTGTTAGAACAAATCTGCATAAAGTATAATAGTATCCAACTGCTCTTGGCTGAAACTAATATATGCAAATGAATGTATCAAAATGCTCTTGGTTGAAAACATCTTATTCAATAACTCTTGACTGAAACTATTGCATTCAACTGCTCCTGGTTGAAGCAAATTTGCTGGAAAGTAAGCAAAAGACTTTCTTTGGGGAGTAACAGCATATTCAGATGCTCTCGGCTGATAGAAGACTCCTATGGGGAATGAGAAAATCTCGGAGACCTGCTGGGGAATATAAGGTTAATACTAACCAAAAGGCTTTAGCATTTACTTTCAACTATCTGATTGAAAAGTTCAATCTAATTCTTCTTCGGAGAGTAGATTAGTAAGGAACACTAACTCTATCGGTGATTGACTTAAGTCACCTGTTGGGGGATACAAGAGACTCTTTAGGAAATAAACATACAAGAGACTTGTTGGAGATGTACTGAGGATCATTCAGTAAAGCTTGTATGTTATGGAACTCTTATCCATTAGGCTCACTGGGGAGATTGTTGACTTGAGCTATCCTTGTGAAGAGATTTCCATATTGGAAAAAGACTTCGAAGACACTTGCTAAGGATAATGTTGTTGGGGATACATTTATAAGGAATCCTACTGATATGAAACTTGTCTGGTGAGTTCATGAAGTTTGACTGGAGAAAAAATCCGGAGGAAACTTTGTAGGGAGATATCTACCGGGGAAACCAAGCAGAAATTCCGTTGACACCAGAGTTTACTTGGGGAACATCAATCATTTTGTTGGGGAAGAAACTCACCTTGAGAATCATCATTAACTATGTTGATCTTAAGAAAGAAAACTTATATTACAAAAAAGAATTGTTATACTCTGCTGAGAATTACATTGAACTTCCTTGAGAGGCATCTGAATCTAGAAGAGGTTTGTGCATGATCTGTTTGGTACATGATATGCAAGAAGGAAAATGAATGCGTGAATATACTAGTTTATGCATTTTGTGGATATCAAGCTCTGATTCTCCGACGCCCTTGGTCTTGAATAGTTTTGGCACCATGAAAATGGTTTGCAAAACTCTGATTTCTGCTCTGTCGCCTGGCGGGCTTCAGTGGGGGCTCTCGTTTATAGAAGAATAACCACTTCTAACTAGCTTTAAATCAAGATGATCAAGGAAATGCCTCACGCCTTGTGAACCAGGTGTATTATTGTAAACCAGCAAACATTCCTTTGATATTTTCAAAAATAAAAAAAAATTAAAGTTTTCAAAAGCTTTGCGTTGTTTCCACTGTTTTAATGTTTTTATCTTATCAAAAATAAAAGTGGCATTAGGTAAACAAGGAGAAAAACAAAAGTAATTGATGAAGCAATGTTCAACTTAACAATTTTATTTGATGAAAAGAATAACTCATACATGGGGTACATGAAGATGTAAATCCCTTTAAGAGGAGTTAAAGTGAAAGAAAGTAAGTAAATGGCAATAAAAATTAACTGAATTTCCATAGAAATACAACATTTTCTATTTTCCACTATGTCCTCTAATCCTCATTACTTTTCTTATAGAGATGGCGATTAGACTGTTTTCTTCCGTCTGAGATCCGTTGCAATATTGACTTGTGCTGCTGCATTATTATTCCTTTGGATATTCCCTAACTATTACGCGAACCGCTCCTAAGAGTTTCAGTTCACCGGGAGATTTAACCCTTTTTGCTTAAGCCCCCCTTTCGGGTTTTCGACTTAATGGGCTTAATTTTTTATTTTATCCTAACTTTTGCCTGAGTCACACTTTCGGGTTTTCAAATCACCGGGATGCTCATTTTTGCTTAAGTCGCCCTTTCAGGTTTTCAACTTAGCGGGCTTTTATTATCCATCTCTTTTTCTTAGGCATAATACTTTATGACTGCTTCATAATGGATGGGATGTGTCAACTCTTCTCCATCCATGTTTGTGAGAACTAAAGCTCCACTAGAGAAAGCTTTCTTCACCAGATATGGTCCTTCGTAGTTAGGGATCCATTTTCCATGTGAGTCCTTTTGGAGGGAGATTATATTTTTCAGCACCAGTTCACCTATATTAAACTCTCGAGGTTGGACCTTCTTGTCAAATTCCCTATTGAGCCTTTTTTGATATAACTGACAGTGGCATAACACCGTTAGTCTCTTTTCATCGATTAGATTGAGCTGGTCAAATCTGGTTTGAATCCATTTTTCTTCTTCTAACTCAAGATCCATCGAGACTCTCAACGAGGGGATCTCAACTTCAATTGGTAACACAACCTCCATGCCATATACTAGAGAGAAAGAGGTTACCCATCTATAATTGCAGACATCTGTTTGATATCCGTGCAAAGCAAAAGGTAGCATCTCATGCCGGTCCTTGTAAGTCTTCACCATCTTTTGGATGATATTCTTGATATTCTTGTTAGCTGCCTCTACAACACCGTTTATCTTTGGCCTATAATGTGACGAGTTATGATATTTAATATTGAATCTCTCACATAACTCCTTCATTATCTTATTATTCAGATTTGATCCATTATTAGTGATAATCTTTCTAGGAGTCCCGTAGCGACAAATTATCTCTTTCTTGATAAATCAGGTGACTACTTGCTTTATCATGTTTTCATAAGAAGCAGTTTCTACCCACTTGGTTAAGTAGTCAATGAAAACCATGATGAATCTGTTGGTGTAAGCCCTAGAGGCCAATACATTTTGGTACTTGTATCGAATAATAAAAGGCATTCTCTTTATTATGGTTGATTAATAAAGTCCCTGGAATAGATAGTCCGTTTAATGTATTAAGTGTGACTTAATCATGAGAACACATTAAACATAAGGACACTATTCCTAAAGTATCCGTAGTCGAGCTTTAGTGTGAAGTGGGATAACATTAAAGCATTAAGACTATTATGTTTGTAGACTGATGATCACATCTCATGGATCATGGATAAAGAGTTATCAAGTCTTAAACATAGGTATGAATATTAGGAGTAATATTTATACCAGATTGACCCGCTATGAGAATACTATATAGAAAGTTATGCAAAGTGTCATAAGTTATTCTCATGGTGATAATGGTGTATACCACTCTTCGACCTGAAACCACTATGGATCCTAGATGTGGAGTCGAGTGCTTTATTGCTGATCCAACATTGTCCGTAACTGGATAACCATAAAGACAGTTGATGGGTACTCCACAAAGCATGCTGAGGGACATGAGTGTCCTAGATGGAATTTGCCCATCTTGCGTAACAGGATAAATGTCTATGGGCCCAATATTGAACTGGACAAGGATGACACGATCTATACCTTGTGTTCAATATAGACATAAGGGCAAAAGGGTAATTATACACATAAGTATTATCACAGAAGGACTTGTCAGATCACATGACATTTTCGTGTCTTGGGTAGCAGTGATGTGTTGCTAGATATCGCTCACTGTTTATTATGTTAAATGCGTGATTTAATATAATTGCCAACGTCACGAAAACCTACAGGGTCACACACAAAGGACGGATTGATGAGAGATAGAGTAACTAAGGAATACCGTAAGGTACGTTGTCCTTAAGTGAATTATAGAACATCGTAAGGTACAGTGTACTTGAGTAGAATACGAAATATGGTAAGGTACCATGGGCTTAAGTGATTTTGGGCATATTATAAGATATGGGCCAAAATACACTTAAGTGGGCCTTTTAGCTTGAAGCCCACACAAGTGGTTCTATAAATAGAACCCTTGTGCAAAAGCATTAATTGCGGTTGCATTATTTTCGTTTTCTCTCACTCTCTCTCTCTCACTCAAAGCCTTCATTCGTACCAGCTAGCAATGAGATTGAAGGAAGCCGTTCGTGTGGACTGAGTAGAGACGTTGTCATCGTTCAACGTTCGTGATCGCTTCGTGGATCTGCATCAAAGGTTTTGATCGTTACAAGAGATCTGCACCAAAGGTTCCGATCATCACAAGAGGTAAATATTCTATCACTGATCATGACCATTCGTAAGGATCTCTAAAGGAGAAATTTTAATTTCCGCTGCGTTTTGGACCGCAATTCTCCTTCAGAATCAACGTCCATTTGCAGTTTTTGGCTCGACCATACTAAAGCTAGCGGAAATGTACCTGAACGTATCGCACGCTCGAACATACAACAAAGTCGCCATCAAACTTTATTTATTCCCGAAGGAAAGGGAAAACATCTATAGAACCTGGGGAAAAGAGATAAGTTGGGTAAGGAAGTCGGTTATGCAATGGGAAGGTATTAACACCCCTTACATCCATGGTACTCCATGGGAACCATTTTGATTGTTCTTGCTCGAATGAGTGTTATATATAAGGTTACTCGCGAAAGAATAAGGGAAAAAGGAAAAAGAATAGATAAAGTACTCGGTGAGGATTAGGGTCCGTATGCCTACGTATCCTCATAGTGCAATGAGGAATTTAGAGCTCCGTAGTTCATAGAACTAGTGGTGGGAGATGAAAAGAGGTTGTGATAAAAAGTATGGTCTGAACCAAAGGGTAATGTTGTTTGAACTCCAAAAAGGGGTAAAATATGAATCCAAGAGTAAAATTGGTATGAACCAACAAGTGAGGGGCCTACGACATGGTATCACTATATTGGAATAACCGAAAACAAAGGAATTAAGTGTTTCATTTTACAGCACAAACAACTCTTGGTTCACAAGGAGATACAAGATGAAGCTCAAAGAGATACTGTATTTAGGGTATATCACATGAAGTGAGTGAAGGTAGTATATGAATGTAACATGGAGATGAATGGGACGAACGACCAAAGTCAAAGAATCAAGGTTTTGGTAACAAGTGACTGAAAAGGTATAGTTTGAAACCAAATGTTAGGGTATACATTGGAATCCATAGGAGAAATAGAATTTGTACCATAGAGGGAAACATGCTTATTGATCGAAAAAGAAGGAATAAAATGTTTGGGTACGAGCCAAACAATTCTAGGTACAAATGTGGATTGCCACTATATGGTTCTAAAAGGGTATATATGGAATTCCAAATAAAATTGTATTTCAGTTTCAAAGAAACGATAAGTCACTAGGGTGAACGGTTTAATGATTGAAGGTAGGTATTGGATCATGAAATATATGAATGGTTCCCTAAGGTGGGAGGAGGAATAAATAAGTATGCTCGCGGAGGATTCGAACCCTCGTGCCTACGTATTCTCATCGTGCAAAAGTCAGAGCAATCGTAGTTCAACCCACTAAGGTTGAGAGCAAAGAAAGATGTTTGATAGGATTGCCCAGAGGTAAAGAAAATTGCTTAACAAAGCAAGGACATGACATTAACCAATGATGGTAATTAACCATAAGGTATCAATGAAGGCATGGTCTGAACCAGAGGTGCTACCATAGTCTGAGACTCCATGGGGTAGGAAAGGATATTGCCAGGGTTTGAACTCCATAAGGCAAGATAGATGAATGCCACAGTCTGAACTAATACAAAGGTAAGGAACAGATTCCCAGAGTCTAAAATCAATAAGGTAAAATGGAATATAATGCCAAAGTCTTAACTTCATAACAATGTCAAAGGTTTCCAGAGTCTGAACCCAATGAGCAAGATGTATAAGCATGCCATAGTTTGAACTATACAAGGCAAAGGAACTTATCTTAATGCCAGAGTCTAAACTCGATAAGAGAAAAAGATTATGATGCCAAAGTTTAAACTATAAGGCACTGGAAGAGGTATCCAGAGTCTGAACTCAATGGGCTGGATGAGCGAATGCCAGAGTTTAAACTGTATAGGCAAGATGCTAAGGTCTGTACCTTATAGGAAATCAAGGTGGCCAGAGTCTGAACTTAATGGGGAAAGGATGCCAAGATCTGTATCTTATAGGCAAGGAACAAAGCCAGAGTCTGTAGTCCATAGACTAAAATAAGTGCCAAGGTTTTCACCTTATGGGGAAGGAACAAAACCAAAGTTTGTACTCCAAAGGTTGAATGCCAAGGTCTGTACCTTATAGGCAGAGAATAAGGATGCCACAGTTTGAACTATGTGGGGCGAGATGCCAACCTTATAGGCAAAGAATAAAGCCATAGTCTGTACTCCATAGGCTGGAAGAAGTTGTCAAGGTCTGCACCTTGAGGGAAAGAAACAAAGCCAGAGTTTGTACTCTATGGGCTGAGTGCCAGGGTTTGTACCTTATAGGCAGATAATAAAGCCAAAGTCTGAACTCCATAGAATGAAGAAAGTTGCCAAGGTCTGCACCTTGTAGGTAATCAACAAAGTATGCCATAGTCTTAACTGATAGGCAATGCATGAAGAAATTAATTAAGAAATGGGTATGTGACCCTAAGATAATGATCCTAAAAGATGTTTGAACATCAATGAGGAGAGTTTGATACTGAATTAGATAAGAGAGTAATGATGTTTCAATGTTGAAGGAGGATAGATGTGTAATGATGCTTCACCGTTGAAGTGTTGAATGATTGAAACTTGCTTGAAGAAGACTTGTCAATTATGGTTCAAATTGCACTAAAGTCTACGAATAGAGGTGAATACGATGAGCAATTGGGTCAAGCGTCCCATACCCAAAGATATTCAGAATGAGTTAATGGAATTCTCCACTCTCATTCATTCTCTATTTCTTAAGGCTTGTGTCGTACAACTTGAGTTATGATTGATAAGTTGTTGATGGAGTCTTCTGTTTGTTGCACTGCTGCTTTGTGAATGGAGAGACTTAACAATTATATGATTTGAATTGTGCTAAAGTATATGAATAGAGGTGAATACGATGAGCAACTGGGTTAAGTGTCCCGTACCCAAAGATATTCAGAATGAGTTAAGGGAATTCTCCACTCTCATTTATTCTCTATTTCTTAAGGCTCGTGCCACACACTCTGAATTATGATCGACAAGTGCTGATACCTTTGCAGTGCTTGAGAAGTAGTCCACTTTGCTAGCTATGCTTGACTGATGTTGACTTGAAGTCTTGATCTTGTATTTGAACCTTGAGGTCTTGAGCTCTCGAGATTCAGCATATCCACAATAGCTTGGGCACAATGAACTTTCCATACCAAGTGATCAAGGATCTTTTGATCACTTGAATAAGTTTGGGGATTTAAGCACGATGAAAAGAATTTGGTTGACCAAAGTGACCTTTTGTCAACATTAATCAGTGGGATTGAAAATATTAGCTAGACTGTGTACAACCCTAAATGAATTAATTAACTAATTGAATCAAATGGTTCTAAGTAAGCCTAAGCTAAGAGATCATGCCAAAATCAGGATTTTTAAGCCCTAAGGGAAAAATGGTCAATGTGTACAAATTGATTAAATGGAAAATATAATCAAGATTATTTAGACTTAATTAAAATCAACTAATCAATTTAAAAATAACACATGGATATATGTAAAATTAGGCTAAGTCTAATTAACTTAACCATAAAGTTTCTAACGATTATAATCGATTAATCATAATTAACTAATTAAATCACAATTAACCAATTAACTTAATAATCATAATTAATCACATTAGTCATAATTATATATTAATCAAAAAATAGAAAGTGAAAACAAATTAATCAAGAATTTAATTGAGAATAATTAATTGAGATTAACTAATTAAACAAAATTAAATCAAGAATTATGGGAGGGGGTGCAGACCCTAATGTATGTGTGAAGGAATCAGAATGGGCTTCATGAGAGAAGCCCAAACTCAATCAGAAGGAAGTTTTGGTGTGTGAAACAAGGAAAATCGCTTGGGCCTGGGAGCCTAAGGCCTTGGTTCCAATCCACTGAACATAGGGAGGTGTGCGCGTGGAATGTGGTGTTGTCTAGCATATGGACTGGGACTGAGGCCCAAGGGAACATTAACACATAAGTTAAAAGGGTCCAGTGTTACCCCATTCAAACCAAAACCTGCTTCAAGCCTCACCGTACTCCCTCCGTCTCCTTCGCGCCGGAATCGCCTCCGGCAGCGGCGGAGGGCATATAATCACTTTCGTTACACCATTAAGACCGTCTCTTCGTCCTCTATCACAAATCAACCTCAATGCCTCTCAATTTTCAGTCAAACATCCAAACCAAACCAAAATCAAATGAACCCTAACTCACTAAATCTTGAATTAAACGCGAGCAAAGGGAGATTCGGAGACCAAACCATAAGGGATTGGCTCCATGGACTACAAAATACATCATAGTAAGGAGAATCGATCGAGAAAAATGGAATTTCACCAACCTGTAAGACGGCGGAGTGGCCCGGTGAAAATTGAATTCAGAGCGAATGAACATGAAGATGAAGGCGCCTTCAGGTAATCTTCAGAATCCCCTCCTTCTTCCCTTTGATTCTTCTATTTTGTGCGATGCTTCTTCCTTCTTCTCCTCTTCGTCTGTGCTTCTGTGATTGTTGTGTAGGATGAAAGATTCATTGAAACTCTGCTTTGTGTGAATCGTTGTGTGGAGACGAATCCTAGATCAAGCATAATTGCAGCTTCGATGTGAAGCTCCAATGGCTTCCTAATGGAGCTTTGTGCAAGGTTAGAAGGGAGAGAAAAATGGTGAATAGAGGTTATGATAGTGATGAGTGAGCTTTGAGAATTGTTCCTTTTTGATTGAAGAGTGATGAATGTTTATATAGTTTGGAAGCCGTAACCGAATCGGGTAGCTCGGGTAGAATGGTTAAGGCAGGTTAAATTTCAGTTAGATTTGAAGAGTATGGTTGTTGGGAATGATTAACACTGTTAATTTCTGTTAAATAGTTTGTTAAGGATCTATTCATTTTTTGACAGAGCAATTGCACTTGGGGTTGGTTACTGGATGCGATTTAGTTTGTGAATCAGAAGGAAAATAGATTGGTTATGTTGATTTGGACTAAAACAGGTTATTGAAAAGAAACTGATTATAGTTCTGAAACCTGGATTGTGAGTTGGGTTAATTTCTAAAATCGTTTTCTCTGACTGTGACTTTCAGGTTTTAGTTGCCTAGTTATTCGCAGCTTTGGATTTTTCTGCTATGCATATGCTGCTGTTGGGCATTGCCTTGCTTGAATATTTGAAATCGATTTCTGGAACTGCTGTTGGATTATTGATGCAAGATTATAGATGTTGGCTTTCTATGAAGTTAGTTTTAGTTGAGTTATCAGTTAAATTTGGTTGATATATTTTTACTTCTGTTAGCAGGTTTGGATATGTTATGACTTTCATGTGCTGTGGAGCTTTTGGAGGTGTCCTGTTAATAGAGAAAAGGTTAGAGTGAAATTGCTAAGTTGTTGGTTAGACTCACTTGTTAGAATTTGAAAACAATTACAGTTTGGATGTGATTAAAGGAAAAAGTTAGAAATTATTTGCAAGCTTGGTCGGGACTTAGCAATTATTTGGAAGTTATGTGTTAGTTAACAGTTAGCAAATCAAGAGAAAGTCAGTGGAGAGTTTTAACAGTATTAAAATTTGTTAGAGGTTGTTAGTGAACTGAATTTAGAATTGAATTAAAGCTGAATTTGCCATTATAATTTCAGTTGAATCTCAAATGTTAACTCTCTTAAGTTATCTTGAATTAGTTTGTTAATTTTGAATTTTGTTAGGGATAGACTTTGGTTAATTGGTTAAAATTAAGAGCCGAATTCGAAATTGGATTTTTAGTGTAAATGGTAGATTATTAGTTCTGCTCAAAACATTAATTCCCAATTTGAAACGGTTTGATTATGAATTGTTTGATGCAGTCGAACAGACAAGTTGTTAGTTAATTGAATTTTGGTTTTTCTCACATGATTATTAATGTACTGTCATGACTGTGAATGCACCGAACGGTAGAGATTCCGGTTAGAATTAATGCCTATTCTGCCTTGCAGGGCCTTGGTGCATGGGTTCCAGCATCAAAACAAAGACTGGAGTATGGAGTTGTACTGCTCTAAAATTGCAGCTACCGATGAAATGCCGACTTCACCTTCATTATTAACGGAAAGATGCCGACGACTGATAGGAATTTAAATCCTGGTATCGACTATTCAACTGCGGCAGCACCTTCTGAGCTATCATTGAATACAATTTTAGTAGGAATAGAAGCAAATCTAACACTGTCATGGTTCTTGTTCTTGATAGGGCCATTTTCAACAACAAAACCCATTACTAGCTTCAGCAAAGGTGGATAAATTTGTATAGAATTTTGATGGGCCACTCATCTTTTACTGAACATTATGGTCATTAACATAATTGTAATCACTCTTGATATTCATACTATTTAAATTATGATATAGGATTGTTAACATAGCATAGGACTTAAAAATTGTAAAAACACCTCTTAGTTTATAATAACATGGTTTTGGTAATAGAGTTCTCAATTTGCTAACTTAATTTGTGTTAACACACGGTACTCAAACTACAACCTTAACTTAGAATTTTTTTAATAAGCAAAACCTTGAAATCTCTACCCATCATCCGTGCAAAAGATAACACAGATCTCAATCTTTGACTATATCTTTGTCTATTTAATCACATTGGTTTCAACTTTAATAATTCCTTACTTTTAATTTAAAAGCAAAGATACTCTATAAACCAACCAAAGGTCTTTCATATATGAACAATGCCAATGTAGATATGAATGTCATAAGTGAAGGTAATATTGTGATTTCAAATGACCACCTTAACTAAACTCAGCAAGGCCAAAAACAAGACCAAGAAGTAAAGACACATTAAGAAAAAAAACAAAACAAAACTAAAGTCTAAACATGATAGCCATGGTCAAGGGGCAAATGGGTGGCCATGAATGAATATGAATACATGGATGAACCAATGGCCAAAGGTCACATAAAAAAAGGGGAATGGCAGATTTTAGGGTATGACACATACCGATCACGTTTATGCCCCACGTTGAGAATGGACATGTTGCAGAAAAGACGTTCAAAGGAGTAGGTGACACGTGCACCATGTCAGCATAAGTTTGGATGTTGTGGCACTTCTTTGCATAGTGTAACAATCTGTTTCCATCATCAACCAGTACTAACCAACTCTAAGGATTTTCTTCGCCATTGCATATCCATTTGCATGAATGATGAAAAAACCTTCATGGATTTCTTTGATGAGTAGGTCTACTTCATGTCTATCCACACATCTTAGCATAACCATGTCAAAATTTATTTTGTATAGCACATCACCACTTAGAAAGAAATTGGTTGATAACTTCCTTAAGGTCTTCTTGTCTATGATGGGGACGTCATCTGAACACTCGTGCTTCTCAAGATATCACTTGATGTCATAAAGCCATGGCTTTCCATCGGTTTCTTCTTCAACTGCTAAGCAATACGTTGGCTCGTCTAGATGTTGAGTTGTAATAGCAGGTGCTTCGTTAGCCCACTTGACCTTGAACATAGATGACAAAGTAGCCAATGCATCGACTAGCTGATTTTCTTCCCTAGGAATTTAATGGAAAGTAATCTCATCAAAGTAAAATATTAGCTTCAAGACATGCTCTTGGTATGGAATCAAATTGGAATGACGGGTCTCACAATCTCCTTATATTTGATAGATGGCGAGTGCCGAGTCTTTATACACTTCAAGAATATTGATTCGTAGATCAATAGCTGCTTTAATTCCCAAGATACATGCTTCATACTCCGCCATATTGTTAGTGCATTTGAAATATAACCTTGCTGTGAAGGGAATATGATGATTTGTTGAAGAAGTTATGACAACTCCAATTCCGTTATCCAGTGCATTTGAGGCACCATCGAACACGAGCATGTCGTTACACAAAAAATACAGAGTTGCCATAGTTTTTTATTTATTCCAAAGGAAAGGAAAATATCGAGAAAACCCCAAAGAATGGTCATCGCAACCACGAACAGGTTCGGAAGTCGGTTATGCAAGGGGAATGTATTAGCACTCTTCACATCCATGATACTCCATGGGAACCATCTAAGGTGTCTACGCTTGAATGTGTGTCGTTATCTTAATGCTTACTTGCTAAAGATTTACGAAGTGAAGGTGGATTTTAAATTAGTGTGCTCGCCAAGGATTTGGGTCCTAGTGCCTACGTATGCTCACTTGTTGAAGTGAGAAATCAGATCCCCGTAGTTCGTGAGTACAAAATGTTTGTTTGTTTGGTTGATTTTATACCTTGAAAAAGGGTTTTCGGAGTGACGCCTTAAGGCTCAAACAAAAGGTTTGATGAGTTGATGTTATTTGTAGGTTGTGAAAAGAGGTTCTTGACTTCCGATTGCACTAAAGACTATGGATAAAGGTGAGTATCTCGAATTACCAATCCAAACGTCTTGTGTTCAACATACTCAGAACGAATGTAGGAAAACTCCATTCTCATCCTTTCTCTACCACTTAAGACTCGTTGCATACAATTCTAATAGCATCTTATTATTTTTTTGAGTTTGACTTGAGAAAATACCGCTTGATGTTGGATCAAGAGTTTGTTTATTGATTCTGAAATAGTGAACAATCCTATGGTCTAACGGTTAGCTAACAAGCAATAACAAGACAAAGGAAAGCGAATAAAAAGTACATCGAAGCGGGGAGAGGAATACATGAAAATACAAGGGACCTGTGCAAGAAATAAAGGGGTCTCATTGTAAGGTAGCCCAAGAGAAAGTCTTGTGTGTGCATTATGTCCTAAGCTAGAAAGCGAATAATGATATTACAAACATAACTCCCTTCCTTCTTTGAGGATGATGCCATGAGTGCTCCCTTGTAATGAAAGATTACAAAGTCCAATATGCTCCAAATCATACTTAGGTCAATCATTTGTCCAAGGTCCAATGCAATGGTATTAAAAGAGTCCTCTAAGTCCATAGTCCATAATTCCATGCTTAGGTCTTAATGAAGATGAATCAAGTCCTTTTTATGTCTTTTTCCATTTTTATCATATTTTTATTTATTTTATGTTGAATATCAAGATGAAGGTGAAGAATGACAATGATGAATGCACAATATGACATAAGGAAACTTAAATAAATGACAAGAATTTAAATGTTAGAAGTTAGATGCGAAAAATATAAATGTTAGGAGTTAGGTGTTAGAAATTAGAAGTTAGGATTAATCGAAGTCGAAGAAATATAAGAGAATTAAAATCAAGCAACTAGAATTATTATTCTAAGAAGTAATATGCTAAAACAATTCTAAAATATCAAAATCAGTTTAAAAATAATATTCAAGATAACATTCTAGAATAATATTCAAAAACAATTCTAAAATTAACTCTAAAAATCAAAACAATCTCTAAAATAATATAGAAAAATCAATATCTAAAATATTATTCAAAAATCAATTCAAAAACATCAAAATCAATTCTAAAATTAATTCTAAAAATCAATAATCAAAAAGATCAAAATTAATTCTAAAAATCAATAATAAAAAAGATCAAAATAAATTCTAAAATTAATTCTAACATTATCTAACTATCCTAAATCTAATCTTAATCCTAATTAGTAAGGACCACAAGAAAAAACAAAGTAATGGTGTACTCCCAAAAACGGGTTGGGCCTTGGACAAAAGGGACTTGGTTAAGGCCCAACCGCAGGAGGGGGTGGCGATATGGACTGGAGGTGTAAAACAAATTCGTGTGGGCCTGAGGTGTGAAAATAGGTGGGCTAAAGGCCCAAGAACCTAGCCACAACAAAGCCAAGGCTAGGAGAGGTACCAGTCGCCTCTCTTCTCATTCTCACGCGTTTCACCAGCTCACTCCACAATCCTTACAAACGTTCACATCGAAAATGCACGCCGCCGCGCCGGACTTCGTCACCGGCGGCGGTGGAGCCCTTACCCTCAATCTCACCTCTAACTAACATAAAACCTATCACTTCGCTCCAATCGAAACTCGAAAGAATATGAACCCTAAAACTAAAACATGTGACTAAACTGAAGCATAAGGGAAATCGAGCCAGCAATCAGAGGGATTTCATCATTACATTGAGAAGAACAACCTATTCTGCAAAAAAAAAAAGATCCAAGAGTACCGATGACGAGGACGTAAGTCGGCGAAGCCTTCCTCTCCAGGTTATTGTCCTCAATCTGAAACCTTGCCTTTCATGATGATCTTTGGCTCAGCGAAGAAGATGAGATGAACGAAGCAGCACACTTAGGTAATTTGGCTCTAGCTCTTCACTTTCCTATTTCCTTTTGATATGCTCACTCTCTCTTCTTCTACCTTGCTTCACTTCTTCTACTCCTTCATTCTGAGTTTTTTCTACGGTTTCGAGTCGCGAGAGATTGGTTTGAGAGAGCGATAGTGGTTGAACATTTGAAAGAATCGAGAGGTTATTTGTATGGTTTAGAGAAGGGGTCAATGGAGAAGGTGATGAATTATGTTTTTTTTTGGTCAAAAACGTGCAGAGACTTTCAATGACAAGGTGGTGATAATTTATAGGAGTGAGGCTTTAATAGAGTTGGAATCCTGTTAGCATTTTCCAGTTCAAATCAGTTAGAGAATTCACTCTTTTAAAACAGTTGGGGACAATGGAGTAATTTTGCTAATGAAGTTAATTTGCTTTTGATTTTTGTGAAGTTTTGAAACTAAGGTACACCTGGTTTTGTTTCCAACAACTGTTACGAGTTAGATTCATTGTGGTTAGGGGGGGTTTATGAGTTATTTCAGTTGGAGACTTTGTTGGTTTATGAGTTGAATTTTAATTGTAAATGGTTTTTAAATTTTGTGATGTATGATTGTTTGCATTTTTTGCCTTGCTGCAGGTTAGTTCAATATCTGATGCAGAACCGTGAGTTGATGTAGTTTTGCCTGGTAGGTTCTGTTTGAAGGTTAAGCAATGGTTTGTTAGCTTCAAATTTTGTTGTGCTTCTGTTTGGAGAAGAGTTTTTGAGAATTCCCCTTTGAGAATTTCTGTTATGAATCTTTTTCTAGGTCGTTAGGATGAAGCTCCGGTTAGAGGTTTTATCGGAAGTTCCGCGGCTTGATGAATGGTGGATCTCGAATGTGAATTCGGGAGTTTTGGAATGGAGAATTTTGAAGGTGAATTATGAAGTTTTTATCAATCTGTGTTTTTTCAATACAACCATGAATGGTGAGTTTTATCCCCCGGTTTCAGTTTTTTTTCTTTTTCCGGTTAGTTTTTAGTTGTAAATTCTGTTACAACAGTTAGTGAGAACTTTTGATTAACTCTGCTATGTTAGTGTTGCAAGTTGACATTGTCGTTAGAATGATTCGTTGGTTTTTCTGCCTCAATTTCTGATGCATTATTGAACTGATGTGTGATGAATACATGGTTGCTAATGATAATTCTAGTTTGTTTTGAGTTTTGGCTGGCTACTGAATGATGCTTATGCTTGTAATGAACATGTTGGTATGTGATGTTGATGTTGCTAAGTGAATCCGTTATGAATGCATAATAATGAGATGCTGCAAGTGTGGATTGGAATCGAAATTATGCTATGGTCGTTTTGTTTTCTTAATGTTAGTTCGTGTAGTGGTAAATTCATGACAATCGAATTATTGATTAAATCAACGTCAATAAAACCAAAGTAGTTATTGCGCTTTTATTGTTTCCAAAGGAAAAGGAAAAAGTACAAAGAAAACCCAAAGATAAGAAGTTTTCAAATCAAAACTAATAAAATGTCGGAGATTACAGGTAAGTGGTTGGTTACACCGATGGAATGTATTAGCATCCAAAGTGCCCTAGATACTCCTAGGGAGCCTTTTTTGTGTGCAGGTGTTTTGGTCAAAAAGATCTTTGATAAAAGAATGTAGAGTGAAGGGATGAGAAAAGAATTCTTTAATTATATTTTTGTTTTTGGCAAGATTGTCTTATGCCTACGTACTAACATAAAAATGAGGGATCAAAATTTCATAATTTGTGGTAAATTTTTAAAAAAAAGTTGGTGAATTGATTTTAATAACAGAAAAATGCACAAAAAGGTCAAAGACTTGAATGAGGTTTGTTAGTTCTTTTTGTCTTTCGAAATTAAAGTCAATATGGTTAAGTTCATTCACAAGTTTGATTAAGAAAAAGGTTGAAAATTCATTGAGATAAAACCAAAGTTTCTAATCATTAAAATATGTCTAAGTTGAAAACACAACCAAAGAAGGTTTTGAAAGGAGGGAGAGATTTTGAAATTAAAGAAGTGGGAGAAGATGAAGAGATTACCTTAGACAAAAATTAAAAGTTAAGAGTTGAAAAGATTTTACCAATGAGATGCAATCCACAAGACAAAAATGTTCGATAGAAACCCATTTCCTTTGGACTTTTGAGCAAGCGATAAACATAAGCAAACATCCAAAAAAATCATATGAAGACCAATGCATCAAATAAAGATAGCCATAACATCCTAACAATCACTCCAATAGTCAACAGTCTTCAATGTCTTCACATGTATCAAATGAAAATATTCCTTGGTAAACTCTCAGAAACAATCATCAGACATCAATCACAAAGTCAATCAAATGACTCATTAATATACCATCAAATCCCTTTAAATCATCAAATAAATGGTCAATGGATTAATCCTAGGTCAAATAAGGTCAAAGGACCTTAGACAATTTGTTTTAGAATTTTTGGAAAGTCAAAAGTATTTTAAAATATTTAAAAACAAGTTCAAAATCATTTAATTCACAAAAAAATATCAAAATTAATCCAAAAAATGATTTTAATTCAAAATATGGAAGAAAAAAATATTTAAAGATTTTGGTGAAAATCCCATATTTTTTGGATTAAAAATGAATCTAATATGAATTAAACAAAATAGAAGGATTTAAAAAAAACCAGAAATTAAAATAAAAATAAGAAAAAACAAGAGCCGTCAGATCTCTCTCGTTAATTAAGGTGGCATATTTGATGTCCACACGTGTGATTTTGATCTCTCATTTTTATATTGGTACGTAGGCCTAAGACCGAAAGTCTTGTCAATCGATATTTATCATTCGATGTTTTTTCAGTACAGCCGTGAATGGTGAGTTTTATACCCCGGTTTTAGTTGTTTTTTTTTCCAGTTAGTTATTAGTTGTAAATTCTGTTACAATAGTTAGTGAGAACTTTTGATTAACTCTGCTATGTTAGTTTTGCAAGTTTGACATTGCCGGTAGAATGATTTGTTGATTTTTCAGCTTTAATTTCTGATGCATTATTGAACTGTTGTGTGATGAATACCTGGTTGCTAATGATAATTCTAATTTGTTTTGAGTTTTGGCCAACTACTGAATGATGCTTATGCTTGCAATGAACATGTTGGTATGTGATGTTGATGCTGCTAAGTGAATCCGTTATGAATGCATGATAGTGAGCTGCTGCTAGTATGGATTGGAATCAAAATTATGCTATGGTCGTTTTGTTTTGTTAATGTTAGTTAGGTTGAGTGTTATGTTTATGAAAAGTACTTACATGTTGAATTGCTTTTGGACATGTTAAGAGGGCTTTGGTTTTTACTGTCACGGATTTTGTAAACAGAGTTGGATGCACACATGAAGATGAAATTGGAAGGTTGATGGATGAAGGCTTTGCATTGACTTGAAGGAATTTTGGTCATGAGTGTTTGAGGTTGCTTGATGGAAGGCCATGAAATTGGCTATGAAGCTACTTGGAATTTTGTTGTAAATTTGTAGTTTGAAATGTAATATGTAGTAGTTAGTTATGATTATGGTTGTAACTTGTGTATTGGAAAATGAATGTGATTGGAAATTTGGAAATTGAATGGAAGATTTGTATGTTATGTAATGGATTTGTAATGGTTTGAGATAAGAATTGAGTGGTTAATCACACAAGTTGAAATTAAATTGATTTATGATGCAAGTTGAAATCGTAAAGGATCTTGAAATGTGTATGCAATGCTTTCATGAAATGGATAAAATGGCTACCATATTCATGTTCATATGTCTTGATTCCCACTTAATATTAGTCAATACAAAAATAGAAAAAAAACTATCAATTAAATGGGCTTTGATTAATGCCATGAATGTTATTTGTGGAAAATTGATGGAATGTTAATTACACTTGGCTTATGGTCATGGTCATATGATGATCATCATGGATTTGTAAAGAAACGTGATTTAAAATGTAAAGAAAAGACATGGTTAAAAGTGGTTTAAGGATGGACATGAATGGACAATGAACATGGTTTAATAAAGACATGAACATGAAATGGAAGAAATCAAACTAGAAGCAAGAAAACATGACTTTGCATAGTAAATCAAGATCCATGAGATGGGATTAGGTTTTAGGGTGGTCAGTTGACTTTGGTCAACTGGTTCATCAAAAAGTCAACAGTTGACCAAAAGTAAACTTAGGTAAAAATGTGTAATTTTGTGTAACCTATCATGGACAATTGAAATCGAATATGGATCACACTGCCCTGAACCAAATGGATTACGCCATGCTATTGACTGATCTTGAACCAAGGAACACCGACTAAGCAACAAATCATGAACATGTAAGGCTTTGAATGGATCCCAATCAATGAATCAAGACCATAAATCTTTCAAACACACGAACCATCCATAATGGACCTGATGAATAAGATGAATCCTCATACTTGAATGCATACACCATAGATGATAATTTCATAATCAGAAATTAGGGTTTTAGGGACTTGATTGATCTTGATGATGTTTACAACCATGGTCAAAGAATTAGGGTTTCCAGGTTATGTTCCATGATAAAGATAACCAAGATGAAGGGTTCACCAATACCAGCATGCCATGGAAGAACCCTGACTTAGGACTTAACCTCCTTTTAATGCTTTGTGTGACCTAGAACTTTGACTACATGATTTTATGCTTTCCTCAATGCAAATGGAATGTACTATGCTATTATAGATAGGTAGATGAGATGAATACTTATCGGGATATGCAAATGATTAGGGTTAGTGACCTAGATGATCGTTGTGAAGGGCATGATGGATTTTGGGGTATGACAGAGTGTCCATCACGATCAAGGGTCGAGTCTTTCTTCTGGGCCTGGAATCTCATAGCCTCTTATGTACATTACATCTTCATCTGGAAAATCTAGCCTCATCGATCAATAGTACTCTACTAGTTGGTGTGAAAGGTACTCTGACAACAGACTGCCTTTAATGGCCTTCTGGGTCACATTCTGAATGTCATATTCTAACAATAACATCTGCCAACGAGTGATTCTTCCAGTTAATACATGTTTCTCGAAGATGTACTTGATGGAATCCATCTTAGATATCAACATTATTGTATGGCAAATCATGTAATGTCTTAGGAGAAGAGCGGCTCATGCTAGTGCACAATAAGTTTTTTCTAGCACTGAGCACCTGATTTCACATTATGTAAACTTCTTGCTCAAGTAGTATATATCATGTTCTTTTCTACCTGTCTCATCATGCTGCCCCAATACACATCCCATGGATTCATCGAGTACTGTCAAACACATAATGAGAGGCCTTTCTGGCACTAGTGGCACCAACATTGGTGGTTCTTACAGATACTATTTAACTTTATCAAATTCCCTTTTGGCAATCATCGTTCCACTTGACAACTTGATATTTTCTTAACAGCTTGAGTATTGGCTTGCAAGTGGCTGTCAGATGTGAGATGAATCAAAAAATATATTTCAGTCTGCCCAAGAAATCGTGGACTTGCTTTTCGGTACGAGGTGCTGGTGTCTCTTGAATAGCTATGACTTTGTCGGGATCAACTTCAATGCCTATCTGGCTCACAATAAACCTTAGTAGTTTTCCAGATCTGACACCGAAAGCGCACTTAGCAGGATTCAGGCTTAGTTTGTACTTTTTCAATCTGGCAAACAACTTCTTCAGATGAATAACATGCTCTTCTTTAGACTGAGACTTGGCAAACATGTCATCCATGTAGACTTAAATATTCTTATGCATCATATCATGGAAGAGAGTTACCACGACCCTTTGATAAGTTGCCCTAATATTTTTCAGGCATAAAGGCATCACCTTGTAATAGAATTTGCCACATGGTGTAATGAAAGTTGTTTTCTCCATATCTTCGGGAGACATTTTAATTTGATTATATCCTGAGAATCATCCATGAAGGAGAATACAGAGAACTGAGCTATATTATCTACCAATACATCAATGTGAAGTAAAGGAAAATTATCTTTTGGACTAGCTCTATTCAGATCTCTGTAATCCACACACATTCGTACTTTGCCATCTTTATTTGGAACTGGCATAATATTAGCGATCCATTATGAGTATGTTGCAACAACCAGGAAACCTGCATCAAACTACTTTTTGACCTCCTTTCTTATCTTGACAACCATGTCTGGTAGAGTCCTTCTCAGCTTCTTCTTGATGGATGGGCATTCCAGCTTCAACAGTAGCTTATGCGTAACTATGTTGGTGCCGAGTCCTAGAATATCTTGATATGACCATGCAAACACATCCACATATTCTTGCAGTAGCTTGACTTTCTTCTCTTTTATGCTTGTTCCAAGGCGGCTCCGACCTTGACTTCCTTTCGAACCTCCTTAGTCCCCAGATTGATCACATCTATTGATTCTTGATGAGGCTGGATCATCTTTTCCTCTTGCTTTAAACATCTGGCCAACTCTTCTTGGAGTTCGCAGCCTTCCTCACCATCCTCTTCAGCTTGGTTAATCGAGAGGTCAAAGTCAGGGGGAATTATAACATTTTCGTGTTCAATGGATTCAGTTATTAATGATCTGCATGGAATTGATTTTTTTCTTTTTAGAGGAAATAATTTGAAGAATGAAAGTGATGTGGAATAAAAATTGCCATTTTTATTTTTGTTGTTTATTATTTGCAAAAATCAAAAAATATGAAAGACAAAGATCTCAAAATGTACTTATATTGATGATAAAGTCAAACATTGAAACAAAATGGGCCCTACAAAGCTATCCATATGCCTTGGGTAGGGTATAGGATTTTTTTAAAAATAGGAAATTACTTTGAACAAGAAACCATCTCCAAAACATCTATTCCTTCCAGTTTGTAGGAGCAGCATCTAGAGATCCACAAAATACCATATTGGACAATTCCTCATCTTCATCTTCAACCATGTTCACTTGATCATCACTTCGAAAACCAACTTTAGAGAACACTTCTTGCATTCTAGGAACTTTCCCTTGATGTATCTTTTGATCTCTGGACTATTCAAAAGACGGCTGATATCCCAATCCACATTTATCCTTCTTCTCTAGTAATTCAATCACTTTTCCCTAACTTCTGGGAAAACTAGCTTCAATTGCTGCTTTCACACTCTTCCACGAGGACATAACCATCTTGGGTTCTTCAACGGGATTCGGCTTAGTATGGACCACATTCACTACTTCAAGGTTCTGGAGAGGAGTTTCCACAATTTCTTCATCTACTTCAATGTATCTGAATGAAAACAGATGGCTGACAAAAATATATTTTTCTCCGAATATTGAAACCAGCTTACCAGAAGTGACAAACTTCAGCTTCTGGTGGAGTGTCGAGGTAACAACTCCAGTAGCATGGATCCATGGTCTACCTAAAATATAGTAGTAGGCAAGCCTAATATCCATAACCTAGAAAGTAATACGAAAAGTTTGAAGCCCAATCAGGATAGGGAGATCAATCTCTCCAATAACCATTCACTTAGACCCATTAAAAGCTTTCACCACAAGTGTACTGGGCCTCGTATGTAACCCTTCAATATTTAGCTGCGCTAGAGTAGCCTGTGGTAATAAGTTTAGAGATGAACCTGTATCTAGCAGCACTTGAGCAAGAGTAATGTTTGTACATTGAATGGATATGTGGAGAGCCATGTTATGTTCTCGTCCATTGGAGGGTAAATCATCATTTATAAACATCAAACAACTACCAACACTGAGATTAGCAACCACATTATCAAACTGATTAACACTGATGTGTTTCGCTACATAAGCCTTATTTAAGAACTTCAATAAAGCAGTCATGTGAGCCTCATAAATCATAAGTAAATAAAGGATGAAGATCTTTGATGGAGTCTGGCTGAGCTGATTTACGACCTTGTATTCACTCTTCTTGTTAACCTTTAGAAACTCCTTATCTTCCTCTACAGACACTGCCTTCTTAGATGAGCTTGCTTCTGTAGGGGTTACCTCCTTCCCCTTTGTTGGTTCAACTGTTATCTTGCTTGCTTTGTTCTGAATTACTTCAGGAGGTAAAAATCCTTCCACTTCGAGTTATCCCACTAGCTCTAGCGATATTGGTCACATACGGCTCCTTCAAGATCATTATTTTGTCACCCACATAAATTGTGGGGTCATAGTTCCAAGGCACTGCTTTGGTACTATGAAACAAGAATTAAGCGGGAACATGGATAACCTTTCGGTCAATTTTCTTCACTGTTGTTGTATTAGTATTCTTTTGATAAGGAACCACTAAAGGCTTGAGGAGTCTTTCTTGATCAAATACATGCACAATCACAATAACACCCTCATCAATATTCGCTATAGTAAACTGAATAACCTGTTGATCCATCAAACATTGAAGACAAACCTTAAATTTGACACACTGATCAGGGTCAAATGAAGACACCACACATTTTTCATGCACTTCTTTCATAAATTATGTTTCCACCGATCTATCATGGTCCACTGTCAAGGGGTCATCAAATTGAGCATATCCTTTATTAAGCTTTCATCAGTAAAACTTTCTACAACATTGACGCCTGAACCACTATGTTTAGGCAAATGATTGTTCCCCATATTCGGAACATTAGAAACAAACAATATTTTATGATCTATCAACTCCTGGACTCGGAGCTTGAACACTCAACAGTTTTCTGTTGTATGACCCTCTGAGTTGTCATGAAAGGCACATCTGGCATTCTCGTCATACCAAGGCTTATAAGGCTTCGACATTGGTGGTAGTCCTCTGGGAACGACCATTCCATTATGAATTAGATAAGGTAGTGTCATACCCCGATTTTGGTCCTGAAATTTTTTCATTTTTTTTGGCACTTGGCCTAAAGTTCATTTGCATACATTCATGACCAAAGGCAACCGTCCATTCCCAAATCCATATTTATTTTTTATAAACATTGATTATTATCTAAGTTTTTTTGATCATGGTGTTCTTGATTATAAAATGGATTCTAATTATTTGACTTTTTAATTTTCAATTCGATTTTAATTTCAAATTAAGTCTAATTCCAAATTTCAATTTAATCTTAATTGTGTTTTTACTAATGATTCAAACTCTAATTGATTTTAACTTCCAAATAAATGTTAGAGTTGATATCAAAGTAATTTTAACAAATTATAGATTAATTTGATTTTAATTGGTTTTATTGGTTTTTGATTTTAAATTGACATTTTGATTAGTCTTGGATTATTTCTAAGATCCATTTTTATAACCAAATATCCATTTCCATAAACCAAGTTACAACCATTCTTATTCTTTACAATCACTTCAATCAAATTCAAACTACAACCATAACCATACAGTTCATTCAAACTTTCAAACCTTCATTCAATATATCCAATTCCATTCAATACAATTCAATAAACATTCATTCATAATCCAAAGAAATTCCATACATACTTCTTCATTCATGCGCATATTTTACTATTTCATATTTTTACATTTGTAAATTTTTAAATTTGCATTTCATATTTTCTTCATTTCACATTGAGATTTTCCATTCGTTCATGTTTAAAGATTCCCACACAATCATTCATATTCCAAATCATTCATTCATTCAATCATTATCATCCATGCACATGGCATATGAATAACTTATAATAAAAAAAAACATCATCATCATCATCATCATCAAAACCATGTTTGCCAAGAAGTTGTTGCACAAAGCTGCCCATCACCATTTCAACCACAAGTTTCAGCAGCATGGTAGTTTGCAATCAACTGAATTGGATCCGAGAATTGTGATCCACTATGGCATTCCATCTTCTGCTTCACCTTCAATTCCAAGAACTTGGGGCAACCTCGAATCTGGATTCCTGAAGTGACTTTGCCAAATCGAGATGAAACTGAAATTGAAAATTCCAAACCAATTTGTATTTTGCATGCAAATCCGAGGAGGATCAGAATCAAGGATTAACGCGAATAGATCGTGAATTGGAGCAGGAAGACTTACCGAATCGGAGTTTCGTCGCGGAGGCTATAGGGGTGAAATGGTAGTTCAAGCTATGAAACTCAATGGTTGCTTTGATCATCACATGGAAACCAATATTGTGTGCCAACCTGGTAGCTTCTTCAATGCTCTACAAAAGCCCATCACTTCCTGGAATAGTAGGAACTCTGGTTTCCTTTCCAGCACGAATAACATGGAATTTAATGAAAGGGTTGCGTTGAGAGAAAATATTTGTTATCACAGCTTCATCTCTGAAAAGTTATCTTGGCAAAGTGATTCATCCAGAGCTTTATCATTCTCCGTCTCTCCATAAAGTTTAATTTCATCTACTAATATACACTTGCCTAGCAATCCTCCATGAGCATAATCCATAACATTCCAATTCATCACCATGCCATGTCCACCTGCAATACCAATGTAAACCAAACCATACAACAGTCATTCAATAATTACACGCATTGAATCAAATGATGATGCAAACGATGCTCACCTTGAACTACACTATGTTGAATCAGCATTTGTGGAAATAATTTTACCAAAGAAGAAGCTCTACTGAATGCCTTGAATAATGGCCGTCCTAGAAAAACAGGAACCATTTGGACATCAAGCTCTCATATAATAATAACTGTGATTGGATCTGGAGTACTGTCATTGGCATGGGCTAGCGTAATTGGGTTGGATTACCGGTCCTACAGTGATGATCCTTTTCAGCCTCATCATTTTGTATACCTCATGGATGCTAACTGAATGTTATCGTTCTGGTGATCCTCTTTTTGGGAAGAGAAACTATACTTATGTAGATACAGTTCAAAACATTCTTGGCAGATACCATTATACAGTTTGTGGATTAATTCAGTATGTATGTCTTTGCTGTAATGCAACAGGATATTCAATTGCAGCTTCTATTAGTATGATGGAAATAAAAAGATCAGAGGCCTTCAACAATGTAAGACCTGCATTTATCACAATTCATGTCCAAATCGCAATTCGACCCATAATTCACAAAGCCACATCTTGACCATCAAGTCTACAAACTGTGAGCCACGTTTTCCAAGTGTAAGTCGTAGTTTCCGCTCATGCTAACATCAACCTTCAAGTCACCTGAAATTCCCAGCAACACGGGCTGCATTCGAACCAAGACTTATGCAGCTAGTCATCGTCACCCGCAGACATAGTTGTAAACCTGCGGAACATATCAAAAGTGTAAGCAAGAGAACGCACATGAGTATATGGTAAGCTTATTCGAGTCGATGCATAAATGTCGCCTACCTCCCGGAGTGACCGGCGAATCACCCGTTGCTTTTGATAAAAGGTTTTATTCATAGGATCTTCGGTGGTCGGCTACGAAGTCAAGAGAAGTAAATGCAGTGTCCTCATTCCTCCAACAGATTTTGTTTCTCGGATAAAACAGAATAGCAATACCAATGCCAAATAGAAACTCCGCTCATCAACCAGCTTCCGAATCAAGGCTTCCTCTTACGCAATATAGCTGATGCGTTTTGTTAGAACCCGTTACTGCTGCAGCTCAGAGTATTCGGACGGATGGTTCAATAAGTGATTTTGTGACCTCTTCATAACCGGAGAAATTCTGGATGTATCTATCAGAGCCAATGAAAGTAGAACAAATCAACAAATCACCCTGCACAAATCAAACCATAACAATCAATTCAGAAACTTTGTGCGATATGTTTTCTCAGATTTTTGACAAAGAAGCATTGCTTATTGAAATTCAGTTATTAAAAAGAGAATGTTAATCAAAGACGAACCGGTAACACCGAAGAAGCAATGGCCATTATCCATGATTTAATCACCAAGAGTTTGTTTAATCTCATAGCTACAAGGGAAGTTGCAACAGAAACCTCATAGTGGCAAGAGAAATTCACTGCAGTAAAACCAAGTAATTACCAAGTCAGTTAAAATTTCAAAAATCCCAAAATGGCATAGAGACAAAATTCAAAGAGAAAGCATAGGTTCAGATTACCTTTTCCAAGTCCAAGCATCAAAGAAGGCAATCCGATTCTAAGCACCTAAAAGCACTTCCAGGAAGTTTCTTTTTTGAATCTCTGTATACCAATCTGAAACCCTAGGTAGTGAATATAAAAGGAGAGAGGTGAGGCGCACAAGAAAGAGGGGGAGGCGACGAAAACCACAAAACTAAACCCTAATACGAAAACCAGAGAGACCACAACGAAAACCTGAAAGCTAGTGAAGTGAGGCAGTTGCAAGCTCGTCATTACCGCCGCTGAAGGTGAGTTTTTGCTTGAATCTCTCTGAAGTGTTTGATTTCTGGAGTGAGAGCAAAAGTTTGAGGATGAGTGAAAGTGAGACGGAGAGAGGAACGATTGAGGCTAGTGTGAGTGCGTTTGAGAGAGGGTTTTGATGAGAGAGGTGCGTGGTAGAGAGATGAGGATGAGCGAAATCGATAGGGGGGAAAATGACTGAGTTCTGGGACTCTCATCTGCGTCCTCACTTTTTCTTTTCGTTTTTTTATTTATTATTTGTTCTTTCTTAAACAGACCATTAAATCCCATTTAAGTGACCATTTAGTTTCCCTTACAGTTGGTCATTAATTTTGGTATATGGGTAATGGTAACATATTCATGTTTATCTCTACCAATTAATTTTTCTTTTGAAAAACCAACAGCCAGGCGGCTATGGTTGTGTTTTATATTCCTCCATCATTTGGTTAAGTGGTCCAATAGCAGTAGCCCATCCCATTTTAATTAATTTGTATTCTAAACTATCTTCAGCTAGTTCTGTTTATATACCCAAGTTGTTATTGTAAATAATAACTAATCATAAATGGTCTAGTGGAGAGAGGGCAGTTTCATGGTCTTTAGTGGAGCGAGTTCGATACTTGGGGATAGCCAATTTTTGTGTTTATATTTGTTATGTTTATTATTTTATTTAATTTCTTTTTCTATATAGTACCTTGCTATTTATTTTAATTTTAGGTTATTAATACCCATTTCCATACCCTTGTAAGTCGATTGCTTTTTAAGCATCGCCATCAACCTCACATAGCTTACTCTTGGGCTTTCTTACAATGAGCCAGTTCTCTTGCACTTACACTCATACATTGCATTATTTGTTGTTTGGGCCCGATTTAATTATTTCATGATTTTGAATCCCCATTTGACAAAATGTACCCCACTCCCCCGATGTGTAATAATTTTGTACTGTTTTATTTCTTTATTTGTTTGACTGTTTAGTTAGATACTAACACAAGAATAAAATCAACCATTTCCAAAAGATCAAAAATAATGACTCGATCCAACGTCGAGTATTTTCTCTATAAACAAATCAATTCATTTCTCCCTCCTATTCTATTCCATTTCTTTCAAACTTTCATCAAACGCTTGATTCAACGTCAAGCCAATTTTCTTAATAAAAACTCAAAAAATATTAATTCATAGTTAAGACCTTTTCAATAAGATGGAAGTGGAACGTGGTGTATACCGCGCACTCATGAGATTAAGATTCGAGACGTATGCCTCGCCTATCTTAGCTCTCGCCATCATCCAAATTTATCCACTTTGTTTTCTCTCAAACACTCATTCAAATTTCTCTTAAACGTCCATCAATACTTGATCTAGGGTCAAGTCATTTTCACAACAAAACTCAAAATACCTAATTCTTATTTAACACTTTTTCAATAAAGGTGGAAATGGAACATGGTGTATACCGTGCACTCCTGAGATTAAGATTCGAGACGTATGCCTCGCCTATCTTAACTCTCGCCATCGTTTAAAATTGTCAATGTGGTTTCTTCAAACCCTTTCTCAATCAAACCTAAAAATACTTAATCTCTATTAAATACTTTTGCCAATGAAGATGGAAATGGAACATGGTGTATACCGTGCACTCCTGAGGCTAGGATTCGAGATGTATATCTCGCTCATCCAAGTTCTCGCCATCACTCAAAATACATCTAACCAATCAAACTCTTTCTCGCCGCCGTGCGACTAATCAAAGAACCTTTTTCATAAATGAAAGATATGTTGTCTTAAGTGATGCAAAACAATGTTTCGGCCACGATTGTTGAGTCGAGATAAGTGACGCTTTTCTGAATGTAGATTTATAAATCCGTTTGATGTGTGGTATGCATCCACTCCTCATCTGTTTTGGGTAAAACAATGTTTTCGTCGATTAATACAGTATAGCTTTCGCTAAAATCGACCAACAAACAAACATTTTTCTACCCAGAACTACGTAAGCCTTGATTTCTCTGTTGAGATACGTAGGAGCAGGATTTGTAAATCTTGTCAGGCCCACTAATAAAAAACTTAGGTTTAGTCCTTCGTAAAAAAAAATCTAAACACATTCTCTTCTCATCCTTTCTTTCTTTCCCACCTAATAATTTGAAAATCCTAATATTTCAACTAACACTAACGCACACAACTAACCTAATGGTTCCCGTTGAGTACAACGGACGTGAGGGGTGCTAATACCTTCCCCTTGCGTAATCGACTCCCGAACCCTGATATTGGTTGCGATGACCATATCTTATCCTTTCTTTTGTCTTGGGTTTTATCGATATTTCCCCTTTCCTTTTTAGGAATAAATAAAGTTCGGTGGCGACTCTGTTCAGTCCATCATTGCGAGCGTGCGATCGCGCTTCGCTTTGTAGTCGTATCCCTATTTTTTCGAGGTACGACAGGTAGCAATTGAGTGTTCGTCATAGGTATATGAGTGATATTTGCATCATTGAATTGTTGGTAAGGCCTCTGCTGATTTGGTCGTTGTTGCTGGACCGAATATTATTGATTGTTATATTAATGATTTCTATGTTGATACTGAGGTGTAAAAGCCTGGTACTGAGGCATTGGAGCTTGATATTGAGGCACTTGAGTTGGAATATGAGCATGGGAAATTGGACGATAAGGAATAGTTGGATACTGAGCAGCTGCTACGTAAGGGTACTAGAAATAAGGCATGATAGCAGGAGCCCTTGGTGGTGCCCTCTCCCTCTGAGAATAGATGAAACTAGTCTCGCCTTCTTTCCTCTTGAATCCATTGGAAGGCTTCTTCAATATTGCTTGACTTCTTGAACCTCCCTGAATTTTACCACTCTTGAATCCTTCTTCTACTTTTCCATCCACAATCACCATGTCAGAGAATTCTGTAGACACACTGCTAAGTATTCTTTCATAATATTGGCCCTCTAAAGTTCCCATGAAGATGTCAATTAATTCATGATCAACTAAAGGTGGATGAAGCTTTGTAGCCAATTCTCTCCATCGTTACACGTATTCTTTAAAAGATTCATTGTCCTTTTGAGCCATACTCTGAATTTGAGTACGGTTCTACGCCATGTCAGTATTTTATTTGTATTGCTTTGCAAATGCTTTGGCCAACTCACCCCAAGTGGGTATGCTGTTGCACTATAATTGCATGTACCAATCCAGAGATGCTCCAGTTAGGTTGTCCTAAAAATAATGGATCATGATTTTGTCATCTCTGGCATACGCAACCATTTTTCTGCAATACGTTTTCAGATGTATATTAGGACATGTGAGGCCTTTGTACTTCTCAAATTCTGGCGCCTTGAACTTTGGAGGAATAACCGTGTTTAACATTAGAAACATATCCAAAGTAGTCAAACGGGTTGAGTTATGTCCTTCCAGGATTCTTAGCTTTTCTACTAAAGCTCGACACATCAGGATAGCCTCGGAATCGTAAGCAACAATAGGAATGACCCTGGACCATCCCAATTATAATTTTGCATTTCAAACTCATCTTGGAGCTTCTCATCAGTGTGAGAAATGGGAATTTGATTGACGACCCTTGTGGGATAACTCCATCAGACACTATGGAGGTATGTACAGGCTGAGGCACATGAGTTGCTCCTATGGAATTTCATACATCATACCTTGTGTTTGCGTGGGTAGCATGTCGACATTGAGGAATCAACTTAAATTATTGGAGATGAGGAAAAATGAAATGAGTTTTTACTTTGAACAATGAAATGCATGATGAATATTTTAATGCATGCAGATGTGAATTTTTTTTATGCTTATGTTCATTTTCATTTTCAGGGAACCATTTAGATTCATAGTTATTTAGCAAACATTCCAAGAGATCGTGGGGAACAAAGAAAGAATGGTACCAAACTTTGGTACAAAAGAGCCAAAATCTTCATTCATTCAATTTAAAGTAGAGTACAAAGATTGAGTACAAGATTATTTTAGACATAAAGAAAAGTATAATGTAAAATTCAAACTGCAAGCTTTCTTCCTCTGAGGTCTTTTAAATCTTCTTTGGACCTCTTCATCATGTCTTTGTAGAGAAAAACAAAGTTGATCACTGAAGGAGGGACGTCATTATCGTTTAGGTCTTCTAGAACACATCTTAGCATTAAAGGCATGTCCTTGGTTAGCCAATTGCAGAACTCCACCAGACTGGTGAAATTGTCCCAATATTCATTCCTTTGTGCATGTAGAAAGTGAACGGTTCCCTCGTAGGCCTCCGAGCTTGTTCTCCAGCTCCTTTTCACTCAGCTAATCTGAGCTTTCCCGCTACAAAGAGTCAAATCTGTCTTTTCGAGGCAGTGCTAACTTATGAGCATTCTCTTCCTCTTGGCACTTTCCTTTCCATATCTCAGGTGTAACTTGAGAAACATCCAAATCACTCTCTTTGAGGCGGCGCTCTTGCTATTCCCTCGCATGTCTCATTTCTTTTTTTTCTTTTGTGTCAATCTTCCACCATTTCTCTTTTTCTCGACAATCTCTCTCAGCCTTCTTCAGTTGGCCTTTAATGGTATCCAAGCAACTGTCGGCTTGATCCAAATCGTGTTTGACTCTTTCCCTTTTGTAATCTTCTTTATCAACCTTTTCCTCATTTACATGGAGCTTCTTTTTCTTTCTCTCGAGTTTACACTTAAACTCGTTCTTATCATTAGTGACCCGATAAAGGTTGCTTTGCAGCTCTTCATTTTCTTTGGTAAATTTCTCAATGGTTGCCATGAGTCCTTCTGCCTCCTCAATAAGGATATGGGTAGGTTTAGGCTTCGAAAGAGGAACATGTTTCTCTATACTTAAAGGCATTTTGATCGATCTCACCCTCTCCTTTATCCATTGGAAGTAAGGCTCTTTGGTGATACAATTATTCTTTCCTAGATCAACCTTCCCTTTCATGTTGACTTTTTTCCCATGCCTTCTTGATTCTTTGAATTAATCATGGTTCCTAACTCCCAGGTCATGTAACAAAAAAGCCTCCAAAGATTTCTCCTCGGGAGGGACCTCCATTAGGTACCCAATTTATCTCATAAATAAGACTGAATTGACATTGATGCAACCTCGAGTACCAATGAGCGGTATGTTGGGGAAGCCCCCACAGTTGGATATAATCTCTATACCGTCGTACTCCCTGCAGTACCATGAAATATCACTATATCATGGTGATCCCAACTCTAGGGCCAACTAGCATTTATTTGTTCCACAAAGGGTCCCTCCTTTGAAAGATGGGTTTGCAACCATTTGTTTAGTAGAGAAGCGCAACAAGAAACCATTCCTCCTCTCTTCCCATTCCTCCAACTCAGATAATATAACACATCAACCAAAAGGGTAGGCACTAGATTCTCCATGAGAAACATGCCGATGGCAGTCATGTCTACAAATTTGGGAACATAACAATTTCATAAATAGCCAATGCGATTATATCATAACAAGCCTCCCAACTTTGAGCCTCCAAAAGGGTGTAAGCTCTATGTATGAGGAACTGGAGTGAGAACCATTTAGTATTTCCTTTGACTCCTATATTTGTAGTAACTTCCTTATTATGCATGTTAAGGGCAACATCTATAACCTGATATTTCAAAAACTCTTCGACACCCATGAACAGAAGTTTGTCCTTCATTGGAATACCAACAAGATTTTCAAATTCCTCCAACATTGGTGTTATTTGAAAATCCTGGAACGTGAAACATCTCATTGGCAGATCATAGAACTGGGCCAAGGTCGTAAGTAATAAGGGGTTCTGTAAGAACAAAAATTGTTCTACAACAGATTCCATGATTTTGATGATAACAAAGGATGAAACCAAAAAATGGCACCCTAACGAAAAGTTTCTAAGTGTGCAGGGTTCTAAGGAAAGAAGGAAGAGATCTGATGACGTCATCAGATACAGAATCATATCAGATACAAATTATCAGAAGACCAGAAGCATCTGAAGTAGAAACACGTTCAAGAAAGTCTAACTCTGAGCAAAACAGCAAAATATTAGAAGCATCTGAACAAGAAGTACGCTCTAGAAGTTCTAACTCTGAACAACTGTATGCCAAACTCCAGAAGCTCTCAGCGCTATCTGAAGAAACCATCAGAACTCAAGAGATCAACATCAGAAGTTAAATAGCAAGATTCCAAGAAACATGAAGACTCTGATCATGGATTTCCTAATAAAGAAAGAGTAACGTTAACTTCAAATAAAGGCTTGGCAATGGATTTCCTAATACAGAAAGAGACGTTAACTCCAAATTCAAATGAAAAGGAACTATATTTGGAAAGTAGTCATTCGAGGAGAGAAAGTTGTCTTGGCAAGAAGCTATATAAGTTATGGCATTAATTTAAATTATTGGCCATCACCTTCAACGACTACTTCACTCCTATATATAAAGGACTGCAAATCAACATTAATAGCACAAGAATTTACTGAAACATCAACACACATAAACACGTTTTATTCTCTCAATCTTCACGAAGCTTTTGCTTAGAACGTGAAACACTTTGTTCTTGCTGTTGTAATATTTGCTTATCTTAGAAGCACTCTAGATTACATAAGTCTTTATCCTTGTTTTTATTTCCTCAAGTGACTCTGCGCAGTCTGTATACTTGAGAGGACTAAGAGATCTTTCTCTTAGACGTTGTTTGTAATCAATCTTTCGAGATTAGTGGATTAAGTCCTTGTTGAAGGCGAAATCACCTTGGCCGGGTGGACTGGAGTAGCTTTGTGTTATAAGCGAACCAGTATAAATTCCTTGTGTGTTTTTTATTTTTGAAAAAGCGCTTTTTTTCAAAACAATTCAAACCCCCCCTTTCTTGTTTTTCTCACCTTCAATTGGTATCAGAGCTCCGACTCTGTTATTGATTTTCTAATCAAACACTTAACAGTGTAGAGAGATCCAGAACGAGAAAAACTATGGCCCACACAAATGAAAAGGATAGTTACAATGCTAAGCCTCCTGTCTTTGATGGAGAGAAATTCGATTACTGGAAAGATAGAATTGAAAGTTTCTTTCTAGGCTATGATGCTGATCTCTAGGACATTGTCACAGATGGATACAAACCTCCTGCCACAGAGGATGGAGCTGAAGTTCCCAGAAGTAAGATGTCAGATGAAAAGATCACCACAAGGCCAGAACCATACTCCTCAATGCTATATCTTACAACGAGTATGAAAAGATCACCAACAGAGAAACAACCAAAGACATACTTGACTCTCTGAGGATGACTCATGAAGGAAACTCTCAGGTCAAAGAGACAAAGGCTCTGGCGCTTATCCAGAAATATGAAGCTTTCAAAATGGAAGATGATGAAGCCATAGAGGCAATGTTCTCTAGATTCCAAACTCTGATTGCAGGTCTCAAGGTTCTAGACAAAGGATACACAACTGCAGACCACGTCAAAAAGATAGTCAGAAGTCTGCCAAAGAAATGGAGACCCATGGTTACTGCTCTGAAGCTGTCAAAGGATCTGAACAATATCAGTCTTGAAGAACTTGTCAGTTCCCTCAGAAGCCATGAGATAGAACTAGAGGAAGATGAGCCTCAGAAAAGGAACAAGTCCGTAGCATTAAAGTCCAGATATGAAAGACGCAAACCTGACAGAACCAAAGCTCTCCAGGCAGAAACTGAAGATACTGATGACTCTGAACCAGAAGATTCTGATGATGAAGAAGAATTGTCCCTCATGACCAGAAGAGTTAAACAACTTTGGAAAAAGAGGAACAACAACTTCAGAAGACCAAGACCCAGAGGGGATCGATCAGAATCAACCTCAAAAGGTAAAACTAACAAAGATATTACTTGTTATGAATGTAAAGAAACAGGTCACTACAGGAATGAATGCCCCAAGCTAAAGAAAGACAATTCTAGAAAAGAAAGCTTCAAGAAAAATACCTTCAGGACAAAGAAAGGATTAATGGCTACCTGGGATGATAGTGAATCTGGGTCATCAGAATCTGACTCTGATGAACAGGCCAACGTGGCACTTATGGCTACCACATCCAGGAGCAGCTCAGATGAAGAATCTGAAGAGGTATTTTCTGAACTCTCTCGATCTGATCTAGAATCATGCTTGTCAGAAACTCTTATCTCATATCAGAAATTAAAACAAAAGCTTAAAAACATAAAAGGTTGTCTTAAAGCAAAATTTGAAGAATGTGGCAATTAAGTGATAACGGTTATGATGTAATCTTTAATCAAAAAACATGTAAAGCCACTAATCAGAACGATGGCTCTGTCCTTTTCACAGGCAAGAGGAAAAACAACATTTATAAAATTAATCTTTCTGATTTAAAAGAACAAAATGTTAAATGTCTGATGTCGGTTCATAAAGAGCAATGGGTATGGCATAGACGCTTGGGCCATATTAGCATGAGGAAACTTTCTCAGCTAAATAAACTCGAGTTAGTCAGAGGCCTACCTAAACTAAAGTTTTCTTCAGATGCTCTATGTGAGGCATGTCAGAAAGGAAAATTTTCAAAAACGTCTTTCAAAAAGAAAAATGTTGTTTCTACCTCTAAGCCTCTGGAACTTCTCCACATTGACTTATTTGGTCCTGTGAAAACAGCATCAGTCAATGGAAAGAAGTATGGACTAGTCATTATTGATGATTATAGCCGCTGGACATGGGTGAAATTCCTAAAGCACAAGAGTGAGTCTCACTCTGTATTCACTAGTTTCTGCTCCAAAGTGCAAAAAGAATTTGACTCTAAAATTATTAGAGTCAGAAGTGATCATGGTGGGGAATTTGAAAACAAAGATTTTGAGGAATTATTTGACTCTAATGGAATATCCCATGATTTCTCCTGTCCTAGAACTCCACAACAAAATGGAGTTGTAGAGAGGAAGAATAGGACACTCCAAGAGATGGCCAGAACCATGATCAATGAAACTAATATGGCAAAGCACTTTTGGGCAGAAGCTGTAAATACAGCGTGTTACATTCAGAATAGAATCTCTATAAGACCTATTCTGGAAAAGACTCCCTATGAACTGTGTAAAGGAAGAAAACCAAACATTTCATATTTTCATCCTTTTGGATGTTCTTGCTTTATCTTAAACACTAAAGAACATCTGAACAAGTTCGATTCCAAAGCACAGAAAGGTATTATGTTAGGATACTCAGAACGCTCTAAAGGCTACAGAGTATACAACACAGAAACCAAAATTGTGGAAGAATCAATTCATGTCAGATTTGATGATAAGCTTGACCCTGAAAAGTCAAAGCTAGTTGAAAATTTTGCAGATTTAGAAATCACTCTTGCAGGATCTGATAAAACTCCAGAAGCAACTGTCACTCAGAACTCTGAAGAAATTAAATCCCCAGAAATCCCAAAGAAAGTTAAAAGTCGTATCAACGTATCTGAAGATTTGATTCTGGGAAACAAGGACGAACCTGTCAGAACCAGATCTACCTTCAGGACCTCTGAAGATACTCCTCTGGGACTAGTGTCTCTGATTGAGCCTACATCCTGTGATGAAGCACTTCAAGATAACGACTGGGTTTCAGCCATGCAAGAAGAATTAGATCAATTCACAAAGAATGATGTCTGGGATCTTGTTCCAAAGCCCAGAGGCACTCACGTTATTGGAACCAGATGGGTATTCAGAAACAAGCTGAATGAGAAAGGAGAAGTCGTCAGAAATAAAGCTCGACTGGTAGCTCAAGGTTATAGTCAACAAGAAGGTATTGACTATAATGAAACCTTTGCTCCAGTCGCAAGGTTAGAATCTATTCGTCTTCTGGTATCTTTTGCTATTAACCACTCTATCAAATTATATCAAATGGATGTCAAGAGTGCATTCCTTAATGGTTATATTTCAGAAGAAGTGTATGTTTACCAACCTCCAGGTTTTGAAAATCCAAATTTTCCAGAACATGTTTTTAAACTTAAAAAATCTTTATATGGACTTAAACAAGCTCCCAGAGCTTGGTATGAACGTTTAAGCAATTTTCTTCTGGAACACAATTTTATCAGAGGGAAAGTTGACTCCACACTCTTCTGTAAGAACCTTAACAATGATCTCATGATATGCCAGATATACGTTGATGATATTATTTTTGGTTCAGTTAACGCCTCTGTTTGTCAAGAATTCTCTGAGTTAATGCAGGCAGAATTTGAAATGAGCTTAATGTAAGAACTAAAGTTCTTTCTGGGAATTCAAATTAACCAAACTTCAGAAGTAACATATGTTCATCAAAGCAAATACATTAAAGATGTTCTAAATAAATTTGATATGGCTGACTGCAACTCTACAAAAACTCCCATGCATCCGACATGCATTCTTGAAAAGGAAGAAGTAAGCAAAAAGGTTTGTCAGAAGCTCTATCGAGGTATGATAGGCTCTCTTCTCTATCTGACTGCTACTCGTCCTGATATTCTCTTTAGTGTCTGTCTCTGTGCCAGATTCCAATCAGATCCTAGAGAATCTCATTTAACAGCAGTTAAGAGAATTCTCAAGTATCTGAAAGGAACTCCTAACCTGGGCCTGATGTATGAGAAAACATCAGAGTATAGACTTTCGGGTTACTGTGATGCAGATTATGCAGGAGATAGACTAGAATGAAAAAGCACATCTGGAAATTGCCAGCTTCTGGGAAACAATCTGATATCCTGGGCTAGCAAGAGACAGTCAACTATTGCTCTATCAACTGCAGAAGCAGAATACATCTCAGCATCACTATGCACAACTCAGATGCTCTGGATGAAGAATCAGTTAGAAGATCTGCAAATCTTCGAGAGTAACATTCCTATCTTCTGTGATAATACTGCTGCCATTTGTCTAAGTAAGAATCCCATTCTACACTCCAGAGCTAAACACATTGAAATAAAACATCATTTTATCAGAGACTATGTTCAGAAAGGGATAGTAACATTGAAGTTCATTGATACAGATCATCAATGGGCAGATATCTTTACTAAGCCTCTAGCTGAAGATAGATTTCTTTTTATCTTAGAAAATCTGAACATTCAAAATTGCCCCGAATGAAGTGTGGCTCTGAAGATGTAAAATGAGACTCTGACATAAACAAATGTGCTTCTGCCTCTGACTCTGATACTTCTACCAGTTAAGAAGATATCTGAGTTAGAAATCTCCAAGAACCAATCCTTTGGTATTCCTGAAGATCAGATACATCAAAACACGTGGAGCACTTAGCGTCTAACTTTGGAACTTCTAGACAGCTGTCCAGAAGAAATTCAAAGGCCAGACGATTGAGATCTCCTCGAGCAGTATGCATACTGTTGGGATTAGACATTCATTAATGAGCCTTAATCATTTTTCCCCCAAGCGTGCTAACTTGTGTTTTGTGCCAACGCTGAATTGTGTGTCGTTTTGCATGTGTTTGCGTTTAGGGTATTTAAACACTCCTCTCACATTTCACACACTTATCACTCTCACTCACTCTCAAACCCTCTCTGAAGCATTTCTACAAACACTTCATCTTCATCTTTTTCTTCATCAACTATGGATGCTCAACAACAACAAGTTTTCAACTTTTCTCAACAAATGGAATCCAACGCCACAGCCCAAAGTTCAAGCATTTCCACTCCAACAGTTACAGGCGTTTCCATTACTCCAGTTTACAAGGAACCCCATGTTCTTGATCGTGAACCCCACATAAACCTAGCAACTCCCTTTGAGGGACTGGAAGTTTTGTGTGAAACTCTAGTGGACTTCAACAACATGAAGAGAAATGGAGTAGATCTTACTGAAGAACTCCGTCTACAAGGGTGGGAAAACTACTTCCAAAGGCTTTATGGCCCTGTTTACCCAAATCTCATCAAAGAATTCTGGAGATTTGCTGACGCTGATGACCATTTCATCGTCTCCTACGTATTGGGGGTAAAGATAGTAATTACTGAAAAGTCAATTGCTTCTTTACTGAACATGGAGAAAGATGGAGGAATAAGGATCTACAACATCAACCCTAGGTCAAGGCGCATTGCTCAGGAAATAAATCCAACCATTTTCAAACAAAACACTGAAGGCAATCCATCAAAGAACAAAGAACTTCATCAGAACCTCAGAGTATGGCTCAAGATCATTCTGGGAACCATTCATCACCGTCCAGCATCAAACTCCTCTGACTACATCAATACAGATCAGAAATGCATTCTGTATTGCATTCACAAGGGTTTGAAGCTCTGCCTTCCTGCACTACTCTTCAGATATCTCAGAGACTCTGTAAGGGAGACAAGAAACAACATGAAACCCAGAGCCTACATCCCTCTGGGAAGGCTTCTGTCTGATGTTTTCATCGAAAATGGGCTGGTAGATCATCTGGAGAAGAACAAGCTTATGGATGATCTGGCGATAGATACTGGAAGGCCTCTGAACGCCAGAAATCTGAAAAGTATGGGAATCTTGAAGAAGATTCAAGTCAGACCCACGCTGGACACCTCCTGGGACGCCTTGAAAGATCAGAGGAAGCTGCCCCATGGTCTTGCAAGGTTCTACAAGAATGAACCCAGAGAAGCTATCCTCTTCTATATGCAGCGTCTGAAGGATGAAGGAGTCGACATCTCTGACTTCAGACTGGATGATTGTCTAGATTCAGAAGAAGATTTTGTTAGGTTCAAAAGAGGTCCCTCTTCAAAGAAGTCTTCAAAGGCAAAGAGAGCAAGGCTAGGAGAAACTTCTGGAACCAGATCTCCAGCACCTCTGCAAGTAACTACTGGTAAGTCTGCTCCCTCTATTCCCTCTAAACATCTTATGGCTTCTTCTAACCCTCTCCCAACACCACCTATATACACATCCTCTAAAACCCCACCTTCTACAACCAGAACCTCACAACCTCTACCCAAAATTAATCTTGCCCATACATCACTACCTCTATCTGAAGCTGAAGAAATGAACCAAACCACTTCCTCTTCATCATCTTCAGACCCAGAATCACCTCCATACCTTATCCTCTCCTCTGACCCAGAACACTCTGACCCTAGCTCTCCAACCTTAGCCCAAATTCAGGCTCAAAACCTCGCTTCACAACAACCAACACAATCTGAAGTAACTTCACCTCCCCTAGAACAAACAACCAACATCCCTTCTGAAGACCAACCTTCTGAAGCTCAAACCTCTGACCTCCACACCTCTGATATCATCCCTCCAAACACCTCCGAACCTGAACCTGAAGCTGAACCTGAACCTCTAACATTAAACCTCAGCCCTCCAAACTCTTCACCTCAAACCTCTGAACCTAACCTTTCCGTACCTACCCTTGAGGAAGCCATAATGCTGGTCGCAGGGGCTTCAGTACAAAAGGTCAAGTCTCTGACCATTAACTCTGAAGTCAGTGATGATCCTGACTCTGTAAGGACACACTGGAACAGAGTTATTGGCTGGATGACCTCTGAGGCTTTTAAACTGAAGAACATCTCTGAGCAAGTCAGAAATGGCTACATCAGAGATGCTGAGGCAAGACTACATGAGAGACTTGCAAGAGAAGCTGAAGAAAAAGCCAGAAGGCTGGAGGAAGAAAGAGCAAGGGAAGCTGAAATCCTAAGGGCAAAGGAAGCTGAAGCTAAAGCTCTGGCCGATGCTGCTGCTGCTGCCGAAGCTGAAGCACAGGCTGCTGCCGAAGCTGAAGCACAGGCTGCTGCCGAAGCTGAAGCAAAGGCTGCTGCTGAAGCACAGCAGGCTCTGACTCAGGGGGAGTCCTCATCTGTTGTTCCTATGGTTCTCTAGACGCTGGAAGAACTGAAGAAAGATCAGAAGGAACTCCGTGCCAGAATGGATAAACAAGACACTGTCAACGACAACATTCAGAACATGCTAGCTCAATTGCTTCAGAGAATGCCTCCGCCTCCCAACCCCTAGGCACTTAGGATTTTGTTTGCCTGTTGTTTTGCTTGTTTATGATGTTTACTTGTTCTTTTTGTCCTTTGTCTCTGTTGCCTTTTTATCTGAATACAATGTTTTTTCTCTTGAATTATTCTTTTTTGCTATGTCTTTTTGATTCTGAGAAAAAGGGGTGAAGTCATTAATAGCTCTGATGAAAATACTGTCTAAATACCTTAAGCACTCTGCAACATATTTTTCTTAAAAATAAATTTATCTAACACTAGACTTAAGAAATTGCAGAAGGTATCAAGAAACCTCATTGCTTGGAAGCTCTGGTAAGGACTTCTGAACTCCCTAGCCTATCTCAGGGGGAGCTCTTGTCTATCTGATCTGATATTGTTTATGTTTCATCTGCTAATTAAGTTTGTTTTGTCATCATCAAAAAGGGGGAGATTGTAAGAACAAAAATTGTTCTACAACACATTCCATGATTTTGATGATAACAAAGGATGAAACCAAAAAATGGCACCCTAACGAAAAGTTTCTAAGTGTGCAGGGTTCTAAGGAAAGAAGGAAGAGATCTGATGACGTCATCAGATACAGAATCATATCAGATACAAATTATCAGAAGACCAGAAGCATCTGAAGTAGAAACACGTTCAAGAAAGTCTAACTCTGAGCAAAACAGCAAAATATCAGAAGCATCTGAACAAGAAGTACGCTCTAGAAGTTCTAACTCTGAACAACTATATGTCAAACTCCAGAAGCTCTCAGCGCTATCTAAAGAAACCATCAGAACTCAAGAGATCAACATCAGAAGTTAAATAGCAAGATTCCAAGAAACATGAAGACTCTGATCATGGATTTCCTAATAAAGAAAGAGTAACGTTAACTTCAAATAAAGGCTTGGCAATGGATTTCCTAATACAGAAAGAGACGTTAACTCCAAATTCAAATGAAAAGGAACTATATTTGGAAAGTAGTCATTCGAGGAGAGAAAGTTGTCTTGGCAAGAAGCTATATAAGTTATGGCATTAATTTAAATTATTGGCCATCACCTTCAACGACTACTTCACTCCTATATATAAAGGACTGCAAATCAACATTAATAGCACAAGAATTTACTGAAACATCAACACACATAAACACGTTTTATTCTCTCAATCTTCACGAAGCTTTTGCTTAGAACGTGAAACACTTTGTTCTTGCTGTTGTAATATTTGCTTATCTTAGAAGCACTCTAGATTACATAAGTCTTTATCCTTGTTTTTATTTCCTCAAGTGACTCTGCGCAGTCTGTATACTTGAGAGGACTAAGAGATCTTTCTCTTAGATGTTGTTTGTAATCAATCTTTCAAGATTAGTGGATTAAGTCCTTGTTGAAGGCGAAATCACCTTGGCCGGGTGGACTGGAGTAGCTTTGTGTTATAAGCGAACCAGTATAAATTCCTTGTGTGTTTTTTATTTTTGAAAAAGCGCTTTTTTTCAAAACAATTCAAACCCCCCCTTTCTTGTTTTTCTCACCTTCAGGTTCATCTTCTTATTTAAGAGACTGAGAACATTGCCATAATCTTTCCCAAAGTTGATCTTGTAGACTGTGTGGATCTAGGAAACCAGCTCATGCAGATTGTCCAATTCAGGATCTTTGAACTTGTAAGAGCACGTTCTTCTTTTGTTTTATCCCATACTCTCTGAATGACTATAACTCCAATTCTCTGGTTCCCTAGAAACAAAAACATAAATGTTATGTTTTGATTATGCAATGCATGTTCATGGCTTCAGAGTTACAGGTAAAATCAAGCTCAGGTTGGGAAGAATAACAGGTAAATATTGGTATCTCTGATTATAGGAACTCCATAGGTAGGTTCTACAGTTGATAGGTTCCCATAGTCATGGATCCTTCTTGAGAATATTACCACCGCGATGAAGGATCATCGGATGATAATACGCTCAAGATGATCTCTTCTAGGTAAGGTTTTCATATCGTCCCAACGAGGAATACTCCTCGCGGGCACAACAATCAATTCCAAGGTTCTGAAAAGGTCCCTAGAGTCATCGATCCAACTTGAAAACGTTATCACTGTGATGAAGCCTCGTCAGACAATAACATCTCCAAGAGAATCTACTCTAGGAGGGGTCTTCGTATCATCCCAATGAAGAAGGATCCTCGTGGGCCAATACTACCCAACCACCATCTTAATCTTGTTATTTCTCAGACTCGGGTAGAGAGCCTATCTTACAAAGTACCAATAGTCAGAGATCCCCACAAGTGTCAATGAGTAACAATCAACAGGTCACATATATAAATACAATGAGACAACAAAAAAAGGAGATAGAAAAAATAAATCAACAAAGCTAAAACTAAACATAAATTAAACTAATCTAGGCTTGACTCTCTCTAGTTTAGAGTTACTCTCCACCAGAGTCGTCAGCTGTCGCATCTTGAAAAATATGATGCTTCACAAAGCACTCGCACGCTCATGGAAAAGATGTACGGACAAAGTCGCCATATAATTTTATTTATCCCAATGAAGGAAAGGGAAAATTGTGATAAAAACCTTAAAAATAAAAATAAAATGGTCGTCGCAAACAAATTCAGGTTCGGGTGTCGGTTATACAAGAGGGAGGTATTAGCACCCCTCATATCCATTGTACTCAACGGGAACCTCTTTGTTAAATTTGTGATTGAATGTTAACTTATGTTAATTGTGATCTTCTACTTATTAATCGAGAAAAAGAAAGAAAGGAAGAGGTTTTTTATTAAAGGGGTTCCTGACAAGATTTCTCAATCCTGCTCCTACGTATCTTCAGGTGCTATAGAGAACTCAAGGCTACATAGTTCTACTTAAAAAGAACTACTAGGTTGATTGCTTTTAATGAGTGATCCTTTAGATATATCGAGTGACTAAAACTTTACTTATTGCTCGCTCTTGGAGGAGAAAGTCCTTGTTTGTTTCACATCGATATGGATAAAGCATACTCGTTTCTAAAAGTGTTTTTGAAGTCTCGCAAGGGCGGAAAACAAGTTTTATTTGTTGAGTGTTTTGTTGGATGACGATTACTCGAATGGCCGAGTAAGACTACTCGTATCCAACTAATCGAGAAGAGGAATAGAGGGCTCTAGACCATCTCCTTTTTCATCTTTAATTGTAAAAGGGTCTAGATAAGGTTAATGTATTTTGGATGGAATAAAATACTCGAATGGCCAAGTAAGGCTACTCGTATTCGAATACTCGGGGAATGGGATAAAGGCTCTAGACCACCTCCTTTTTCGTCCAAGTTTATTACGAAAATGAGTTTGACTTAAGTTTTGATTATGAAAGCGATTTGAGGTGAATAAGATTAGAAGTTTTTAATGGATGACGGTTGCTCGAATGACCGAGTAAGACAACTCATATCCAAACAATTGAGGAAAGGAATCAGAGGCTCTATACCATCTCCCTTTTCACCCTTTTTGAAATGGTGTTTAAGTATGATCAAGTAATTTGGATTTGATTAGCGAAAAGGGACTCGATGTTTGATAAAGGTTTTTATTTGCATTAAATTGAAATGAGATAAAATGATTTGAAGGTTTTTGAAAATGATGGAGAAGTGGATAGTGGAAATGGTTCTGATTTGGGAAAATTGTTCGACAATGGATCGAGTAATTTTTTTTGTTCTTTTTGAAACTGTTGATTTTAATCTTTGAATTAACAATTAACTAAAAGCAATAAAGGAAAATGGTAAAATTATTACACATTAAGGGAATGAGGGGTACAATTTTGTCAAATGGGGATACAATACAATAATTAACAAAATAAGCTCAATAAACAACTGTAAATAACAGAAGTCTTGTTGTAAGAAGGCAAAGAGAAAGCCAAGGGAAAAAACTAGATCAGAGTTTTGAACTACTAAATTTAACACTATGTTAAGCAATCATAAAGTGATTCATGTAAGAATCATCTTATCTGAGGCCGGTCAATAAAACCTTATGCGTTTAAGCAATTTCTGAAGTTAAATTGAATTTTTAACTTCGAAATTGCAATGCATATGTGAAAAACCGATGATTTAAGTAACATTTTTTAATGAAAAAAAAGAAACGATAATTAAACTAAAGAATGAAGCACTATGTTAAGCAACCGTAAAGAGATTCATGTAGGAATCACCCTATCTAAGGTCGGCCAAGAAAACTTTATGCGTTTAAGTAGTTTCTGAAGTTAAATTGAATTTTTAACTCTACAATGCATCTATGAAAAACTGATGGGACAGATAAATCGAATATTTTATTTTTAATAATTTAAAATAAAAAATTTAATTAATAAATAATTCATAAAAAAAATCGTGATAATAATAGTAATAAAAATAAATAATAATAAGAAAAATAATAATTAGCAATAATCAATAACAACAATAATAATCATAAATAACAATAATAATTATAAATAACAATAATAAAAAATAGTAATAAATATATATAATAATAAATAAATAAATAAACAAATAAACAAATAATAATCAATAATTAAATTAACAATAATAATAAACAATAATAATAATAACAACAATAATAATAATAACCAACAAAAAAAATAAAAAATAATAATTAGTAAATAAATATTAATCAATAATAATAAACAATAATAAATTAGAAGGTAATAATAAAAATAATAATGATAACAATAATAATAATTAATCAATAAACATTAATGACAATTATAATAATAATTAATAAACAATAATAAAAATAAATAAATAAATGATAATAAACATAAATCAAATCTTTTATTTTTAATAACTCAAAATGATTTTTTTATTAATAAATAATTAATAACAATAATAATAATAAATAGTGATAATAATAGTAATAAAAATAAATAATAATAAGAATAATAATAATTAGCAATAATCAGTAATAACAATAATTATTATAAATAACAATAATAATATATAATAATAATAAATAAATAATAACGAATAATAAATTGATAATAATAAACAATAATAATAATAATAATAATCAACAATAACACTAATAATTATAAATAACAATAATAAATAATAATAAAAAAATAATAAATAAATACACAAATAATAAATATATAATAATAATAAATAAAGAAATAAACAATAATAATAATAATAATAATTAGTAAATAAATAATAATCAATAATAATAAACAATGATAAATTAGAAGGTAATAATAAAAATAATAATAATTAATCAATAAACATTAATAACGACAATAAACATTTTAGAACACCACAAACAATAACTCTTCCTCTTTCAAAACCTCATGTCTCAACTCTCTCAAATATTCCATGAGTAAGCAATAAAAGAAATTCTTCAAATAAAATGGCAATCAAAGGAGATAAAATAAGAAGAGAAAACGAGAGCTACCCATGAAGCGGTAGCGAGCGGTTCACCGTGAGTGTTGGCTCACAATGGTGAAGTTTGATTGTGTCGTGTTGTTAGATGTTATTGTTGTTGTTATGAGTTGGAGTTTGAACAACAAGGTTTTGGGTGGTTGAGCGGTTGCAAATTTTGGTTGTGGTTTATAGTTTGTGTGTTATGAGGTATGACTGGTGGCGTGCGATCGAAACAGAGAGGCGCAGTGGCTGGCGCCGAATGTTGTGTTGAAGGGTGTTTGGAGTCGCAATTGCGGTCTAGGGAGAGGTTTCGTAGTTGTGTTTGTTTCATGGCTGACGAAATTTGAACGATGGGAGTTATATGTTGGTGCGGTGATGGATATGGTGTTGTTGGAAGAGGTAGTGGTGGTTGTGAGTAGTATTTTAGTGGTGCACGACCAAAAGTGAAACACATGCCAAGGTGGCACTATTTGTGAAAGAAGGAGTTTTGTGGTATTGTATGTGTGTTTATTATGGTGAGGTTTTTATAAAGTTGATATGTGGTGAGGTTTTTTCATGTTGTTGCAGTAGAAGTGGTGGTATTATGAAGAAAATGTTGGTTATGATTTTAAAGTGGTGAAGAGAGAAAATGATTGTGTTATAATGTGTGATGGTTTTTGTTTACAATTCTAAAAATTATATGAAGCTGAGTGATTCATGTTTTCACTCAATTGTCTTTTTCTTTTGATTTTTTTGGAAATAGACATATAAGTGTGACGGGGGGTATTATTAGAGAGAGAAAAAATGAATTTTTACTTAAATGCGTTGTTTAGAATATATAAGAGAGAGAAAGATCAATAGTATTTGTGAAAGAGAACCCCAAGTGGTCCTTCCTTTTTTTTTTCTTTAAAAAATAAGAGAGGACCCATAGGAGACGAACACGTGTGATGGGTGAGAGAGACTAATTTTGGTGCCCTCCTTGTCACGTTTTATTTTCTACTTTGTTTCTAGTTTACTTATTACTTTGAATTTATAAATTAAAAACTTTAGACAATTAAATCAAAAAAAAAACTCACAATAAAATAAAAAATAAAAACACATATAATTGTAAATAATCTCACCGATTCTTTTGGCTAAAATAAAAAAATAATCGAATAAAAGATAAATAAAAATCGGACGAAAATACGTCCGAAATATTAAACTGAATAAGCCAAAATAATCAACGCGAAATAAACTTCTCAGAAACATACAGGTTTCGATCAAATTTTGAAATAAAAATCGATCAGTTAAAATGCTCAGGCTGATCAAAATACGACTGAAAAAGTAGTCAAAAAATAAAAATGAGCATGCCAGGTTAAACTACGCGATCCGTAGATTAAGAATATTGACGTTTGCAAGCTAAATTTTGAAATTTTTCGCCTGCTATTTCGAAGTACTGTTGAGAAATGATTCGACCGGTCTGTCTGTAGATTCGAAAAATTATTCTAGTTGACATTTTAAGCGTTGTGCGGAACAAAATGCATGATGTGATAAATAGAAAATGCAGATGTTTTGCGAATGCGTTGAATTACTGATCGAATAATCGTGAAAAGATAATCAGATGCAAATGAGTCGCTCTTGGACCATTTACTTCTGAATCTCAATTACAATTAAAACTCTATAGAGATTCAGATGACGATAATACTCTTGATTGTTACCCTTTGGACCTCTGAAACATGATGAAAATGGAATGAACGATGCACTGAGATTGAGAAATCAAGCCTTTTGACTTCTTAATCAAACAAAATGATTGAATGTATGTCATCAAGACCAGATGAAATTCCATATGCGAGTAAAAACTCAGGGTAAAATTTAGGATATGACATTTGACACACAATTGTTTATACTTAAGGGTCTGTAATATTATCCTCAAATACTCTACATGTTCTTCTTTTGACTTAGAGTATATCAAGATATCATTTATGAACACTACAACAGATTTATCTAGGTAAGGATGGAAAATTTTGTTCATGTAACCCATGAACACTCTTGGTGCATTGGCCACTCCAAAAGGCATGACCAAATACTCATAGTGACCATAACAGGTTCTAAAAGAAGTCTTTGGGATGTCTTTTGACTTTACATAAATTTGATGGTAACATGGCCTCAAATATATCTTACTAAAAACACAGGCTCCCACTAACTGGTCCATAAGGTCATCAGTTCTAGGAAAGGGAAACCTACTCTAAAATTTAAACTTGTTCAACAGATGGTAGTCTACACACAATCTCATAGTCTTGTCCTTCTTTTTAACTAGTAACACAAGCGCACCCCAAGGTGGCACAATAGGCCTCACAAATTGTTTTTTCTAATCGCTCATCTAGTTGTTTCTTAAGTTCGCCTAATTTTGTATTCCATCCAGATTCAGTTGTAACTTCTGGAAGACATCCCAAAGCAGGACATCAGTTGAGTTGCACGGGTCTATCAGGACGCGTCTGATATCCCAGTTTCCATGTTAAACGGTGATGGCCAAAGGATCATTGTCGTGAGGGTTGATGCCTATGACATCCTCTTCATAGAAAACAATATTGACCTCTACCGTTCATATAGTGTTTTTCCAGGAAAGTCGAGGGATATGACGTTCTCCGTGAACACCTGCATGTTTTACATCGTCAGGCGGCTCTTGAGAGGCCCCTCCCATAATACCTTCGACAATGGTGTTGTCTACATAGTGTAGGACCCTGTTAGTCATCTCCAAAAAGAGATGGATGCTAGGGTTGGAGTGAAAAGAGTGGCCCGAGTTAGTTTCACTGAGCCCCACGTTGGACGCCATTGTACTGGTAAATAAGTACAAGGTATGCATGTTTCCCCTACAAGGGAAGGAAATCTTAGATTCCCTTGTAGGTATATTACTCTTATTAGTAGTGAGTGCTAGCTCTCGATGAAGAGAAGTCTTGTATGGTGGTTTTAAGATTGTTTAAGGGATCCACTCACGTGAGGTGATGGATCCTGTATACGGTCAGCGTTGCTTGTGAAGGAGAATTGCGACCCAAAGCGCAGCGGAAATTAAAAAAAAAATTCTCCTTTAGAGATCCTTACGAATGGTCATGATCAGTGATAGAATATTTACCTCTTATGACGGTTGAAACCTTTGGTGAAGATCTCTTCTGACGATCAAAACCCTTTGATGCAGATCTCTTGTGATGATCAAACCCTTTGATGCAGATCCACTAAACGATCACGAACGTTGAACGATGACAACGTCTCTACTCAGTCCACACGAACGGTTTCCTTCAATCTCAGTGCTAGCTGGTACGAATGAAGGCTTTGAGTAAGAGAGAGAGAGAGAGAGAAAACGAAAAGAATGCAACCGCAAATTTTTGCTTCTGCACAAGGGTTCTATTTATAGAACCACTTGTGTGGGCTTCAAGCTAAAAGCCCACTTAAGTGTATTTTGGCCCATATCTTATAATATGCCCAAAATCACTTAAGCCCATGGTACCTTACCATATTTCGTATTCTACTCAAGTACACCGTACCTTACGATGTTCCATAACTCACTTAAGGGCACCGTACCTTACGGTATTCCTTAGTTATCCTATCTCTCATCAATCCGTCCTTTGTGTGTGACCCTGTAGGTTTTCGCGGCGTTGGCAATTATATTAAATCATGTATTTAACATAATAAACAGTGAGCGGTATCTAGCAACACATCACTGCTACCCAAGACACGAAAATGTCATGTGATCTGACAATTCCTTCTGTGATAATACTTATGTGTATAATTACCCTTTTGCCCTTATGTCTATATTGAACACAAGGCATAGACCGTGTCATCCTTGTCCAGTTCAATATTGGGCCCATAGACATTTATCCTGTTATGCAGGATGGGCAAATTCCATCTAGGTCACTCATGTCCCTCAGCATGCTTCGTGGAGTACCCATCAACTGTCTTTATGGTTATCCAGTTACGGACAACGTTGGATCAGCAATAAAGCACTCGACTCCACACCTAGGATCCATAGTGGTTTCAGGTCGAAGAGTGGAATACACTATTATCACCATGAGAATAACTTATGACACTTTGCATAACGTTCTATATAGTATTCTCATAGCGGGTCAATCCGGTATAAATATTACTCCTAATATTCATACCTATGTTTAAGACTTGATAACTCTTTATCCATGATCCATGAGATGTGATCATCAGTCTACAAACATAATAGTCTTAATGCTTTAATGTTATCCCACTTCACACTAAAGCTCGACTACGGATACTTTAGGAATAGTGTCCTTATGTTTAATGTGTTCTCATGATTAAGTCACACTTAATACATTAAACGGACTATCTATTCCAGGGACTTTATTAATCAACCATAATAAAGAGAATGCCTTTTATTATTCGATACAAGTACCAAAATGTATTGGCCTCTAGGGCTTACACCAACAATCTCCCACTAGCACTAGAGCCAATCAGGCATACCCCGTATGCCCATTGATCTAGTATGGCCATCATGCTTCTGCTGCGCAAGAGGCTTTGTCAGTGGGTCAACTATATTGTCAAGTGTAGGTACTTTACATATTTTCACACAACGCCTAAGTATGTGTTTGGATCGTCGGTGAGATCTAGGCTCCTTAGCTTGTGCGATAGCACCATTGTTATCATAATAGAGACCAATGGGATCCACAATGCTAGGGACTATGCCAAGTTCACTAATGAACTCTTTGATCCAAACAACTCCCTATTCTGCATTTGAGGCAGCAATTTACTCGGCCTCGGTTGTAGAATCAACAACTGTATCTTGCTTTGAACTTTTCAAGCTCACAGCGCCACCATTTCAGCAAAATACATAACCATTGGAATCATTCATATTAAAGCGTCTCAGCATCTTGTCTATGTACTCTGACTTAGGCCAAGCATTTTATGATCTATCTCTATAGATTCTGATTCCTAATATATAGGCTGCTTCACCTAGGTCCTTCATAGATAAGCATTTCCCCACCCAAGACTTTGCCTGTTGCAGGGTAGGGATATCGTTTCCAATAAGTAATATGTCATCTACATATAATACCAGGAATACGATCATGCTCCCACTAACCTTCTTGTAGACACAAGGCTCATCTTCGTTCTTAACAAATCCATACAGTTTCACTGTTTCATCAAAACGAAGATTCCATGAGTAGGTCACAAGTTCATCTTGATCCATGAGTAATACATCACCTAGACCAGATATCCATATATCTTAGTCAGGTGACGTATCCTGCCTGACCTACGCTGGTCTTGTTCTACTTGAGCAGATTGCTCTTACACAACTACTTGTGTTTCCTGCTCTAATTCCTCCATAGGTGTATCGATGCTTTGTGATTCTTGAATTTCTTCAAGCTCTACTTTCCTCCCACTGGTTCCTTTGGAAATAAAATCCCTTTCTAGGAAAACTCAAGTTCGAGCGACAAACACTTTGTCCTCTGAAGGATTGTAGAAGTAATACCCTCTTGTTTCTTTAGGATACCCCACAAATAAGCATTTGTCAGATTTGGGCTCAAGCTTAGTTGAAACTTGTTGTTTCACATAAACTTTGCAACCCCAAATATTTATGTAAGACATATGTGGTTTCTTACCAGTCCATATCTCATATGGTGTCTTATTAACCTTTTGGATGGAACATGGTTAAGTGTGTAAGCTGTTGTCAATAGTGCATGTCCGCAAATGGAGTTTGGAAGATCAACGTGACTCATCATGGATTTAACTCATTAGGTTTCATCCTTTTAGTATTAATGTTATAAGTTGGCATTATGAGATCAAGGACATATAGTCCATTGCTCATTTGTGCAGTAGCATAGAATATATCATTCAAATAAATTGAGCAACAATTGTTCTTTATTATAAATGAAAAACCAAACTTGTCCAAACAAGAAATGGAAACAATATTCCTGCTAATTGCAGATACATAATAACAGTTCTCTAACTGAATTATAAAACCACTAGGTAAAGTTAATAAGATCCTACGGCTAAAGTAGCAACCTTTGCTCCATTGCCAACTTGTAGGTCAACTTCACCTTTTGCCAAATCTCTACTCCCTTTCAGCCCCTGAAGTTGAAGTCTCTACTCCATTCTTCTTATCTTCCAGGTACTTTGGGCAGTTTCTCTTCCAGTGTCCGGTCTTACCGCAATGGAAGCAGGTGCCTTCTTTTGCTATGCCTCCACTAGGCTTCAAAGCAGCAGTGGGTCTGGGATTTGCAACTTCCTTGCCCTTCCCCTTATCACTCTGCTTAGTGGGCCTTTTGTTCTGTCTCTTTCCATTTCCGATCATCAGAATGGACTTCCCTTTTGACTTCAGATTCTGCTCGGCAGTTCTTAACATGGCGAGCAGTTCAGGAAGAGATTTGTCCATATTATTCATATTGAAATTTAGGACAAATTGACTGAATCCATCTGGCAACGATTGCAAGATCAAATCAGTCGCAAGTTCCTTTTCGAGGGGAAAACCCAATCTCTCAAGGTTTTCCACATACCCAATCATCTTGAGTACATGGGGACCTACAGGGGCTCCCTCAGCTAACTTGCTTTGGAAAAGGGCTTTTGAAACTTCAAACCTCTCATGCCTTGCTTGCTCTTGATAGAGCAACTTCAGGTGTTCGATCATATCGAACGCTGACATGTTCTCATGTTGCTTTTGCAATTCTGAGTTCATGGTAGCTAGCATGAGACAAGCAGTTTCATTGGCATCATCGACATGCTTCTTATAAGCATCTCTTTCTGCCTTAGGTGCAGAACTAGGAGGTTCCTCTTCAGGAACAGGTGTCTCCAAGACATACAGCTTTTTATCATGTTTGAGGACAATCCTCAGGTTTCGGTGCCAATCCAGAAAATTTGTCCCAGACAATTTTTCCTTGTCAAGGATTGATCGCAAGATGTTGTTAGAGGTGTTTGCTGTCATGGTTATCTACATAAGGATTAAGAAAATATAAGTATCATTGACATATTTAATTAGGCCTTTAATCAAATATGCTCCCACTATTTTACTCAAAACAAATGACCCTCATCATTTGATTCGGAAAATCCCGTTGGAAGATTTTCTAGTGGGTCGAGATCCCTATTTCACTTCGTTCTAAGTCCGCGTAGGCGGATTACACAAAACTAGGTTATTTAGGTAGGAACTCCTTCCAATTGTATCTCATACAACTCTCGAAATTTCAGTTGGGTGAATAACTCCTTATTCCAATCCATCATATGGATCATTCCCAACTCTTGCTTCTAAACATGTATAAGAAAATTATAATTAAGTTTGACCCATTGTTTTAGCAGTTGGATATTACAATTATCCCATCGCATCTTACCAATATAGAACATGCACCTCGCTTTGGCGAAACCTACATTATTCGATACTAGTCTTGATGAGTGCTAAAACTTGGAAAGCAAACATATATAATATTCTCATAATTTGTTTAGTTAAGTTTGACCCATTGTTTTAGCAGTTGGATATTACAATTATCCCATCGCACCATACCAATATAAAACATGCACCTCGCTTTGGCGAAACCTACATTATTCGATACTAGTCTTGATGAGTGCTAAAACTTGGAAAGCATAAACTTAATATTTTAGGTTGAGGGAATTGCAATTGTTATGATCTCACCGGCTTGTTTATCATATAAATCGTCTCTCACATGCATCAACATACATTCACATGCATCAACATACATACACAATGAAACAGTTATGGCCCCTAGCGCAATTGTTCTCCCAAGCCAATGAGAGAACCTAAGCTAACCTAATAACGATCTAAGCTTCTCCAAGCAAGATCTTCAAGGTTGTCCTCCTTTAGTATTGAATTCTTCTCTAAGCTTCTCCAAGCAAGATCTTCAAGGTTGTCCTCCTTTGATCTTGAATTCTTCTCTTTCTTCATATCATTATTCTCCTTTGATATTGAATTCTTCTCTTTCTTCATATCATTACATTACAGAAGAAACTCGTTTTACATACGAGGGTTTGAGATGAGAAAAGAAGTTACATTAAGAGATCAAAAGGAGAGGCACGACACGCAGGTCGTATTTAAAAAACCCAAAACAAAATAAAGGAAGACTAAGGCCATAACTGATCACAACAAGGCAACAATAATAAACACATTATTATTATTATTATTATTAATCTCAATTCCTTTAATTAATTAAAACCAAATTAAGTTTCGGCGACCGATCATACTACGCAGAGTTAGCCGGGGGTTCCGCTGCCCGGTCAGCGGACGGTGGTTCCGCTGACCGATCAGCGGACGGGGTCAAGGGGCAGCGCCCTTGCGGGGTTGGAGGGGCAGCGCCCCTGTCCAAAATTTTAATGAACAATTCATTTGAAATGGACATTGTTTTTGCATCAACACAACTCTTGCGTAGGCACAAAATCAGAAACCCCAAAAATTTTGACTCTGGGAGTGTGACGACCGTCACAGGCGTGTGACGAGCGTCACAGGCCATGTGAGTGTGACGAGCGTCACAGGGCACGTTACGACCGTCACAGGTCAAAAACAGAAAAGCCTAAAATTCTGTGAGTGTGACGACCGTCATGGGTGTGTTACGACCGTCACACATCCAGTTTGTTACGCTTGTTACGCTCGTCACACGAGCCTCACGCAGCCAAAGTAACAAACTTTGAAACAGTCAACATGCTCGTCACACGAGCTTCACGCAGCCAAAATAATAGGACTTTGAAACAGTCTACGGACCTCTTCCAAAAAGCCCTAAATTCACAACTCCTTGACGGCACAACCCTTGCGCCGTCACCAACCCTAATGCGCCAATTTCAGACCGTCAAACACACCTCGATTGTTGATTCAGTATGATTGATCAACAGGTCATTGCTTCACCATACTAATGTCGGATTCCGAAGCAAATGACCATTGATCGCTCAAAGGAAAACAATCATTTAGTGTTCGAATGAACGAAACAGAAACAGTATATCACATATACCGTATTTTGCATTAGGATTACTTATATCATATATAAGTTGATCGGTCTCAATTGCGTAACCTATGGACGATCGATGTATCGCTGCTTCACCATACTAATGTCGGATTCCGAAGCATAGTCAACATCAATCATCCAACTTATACACTCATGATGCCAAATTTAATTTCCCGTTTAATTAATTGATTCTTTCTGTCTTTTAATCATATTAATACAGAAATTTAAACAGCTATCCGAGTCATGGTTTCGTAAGTGGCTCTGATACCACTGAAGGAGAATTGCGACCCAAAGCGCAGCGGAAATTAAAAAAAAAATTCTCCTTTAGAGATCCTTACGAATGGTCATGATCAGTGATAGAATATTTACCTCTTATGACGGTTGAAACCTTTGGTGAAGATCTCTTCTGACGATCAAAACCCTTTGATGCAGATCTCTTGTGATGATCAAACCCTTTGATGCAGATCCACTAAACGATCACGAACGTTGAACGATGACAACGTCTCTACTCAGTCCACACGAACGGTTTCCTTCAATCTCAGTGCTAGCTGGTACGAATGAAGGCTTTGAGTAAGAGAGAGAGAGAGAGAGAGAAAACGAAAAGAATGCAACCGCAAATTTTTGCTTCTGCACAAGGGTTCTATTTATAGAACCACTTGTGTGGGCTTCAAGCTAAAAGCCCACTTAAGTGTATTTTGGCCCATATCTTATAATATGCCCAAAATCACTTAAGCCCATGGTACCTTACCATATTTCGTATTCTACTCAAGTACACCGTACCTTACGATGTTCCATAACTCACTTAAGGGCACCGTACCTTACGGTATTCCTTAGTTATCCTATCTCTCATCAATCCGTCCTTTGTGTGTGACCCTGTAGGTTTTCGCGGCGTTGGCAATTATATTAAATCATGTATTTAACATAATAAACAGTGAGCGGTATCTAGCAACACATCACTGCTACCCAAGACACGAAAATGTCATGTGATCTGACAATTCCTTCTGTGATAATACTTATGTGTATAATTACCCTTTTGCCCTTATGTCTATATTGAACACAAGGCATAGACCGTGTCATCCTTGTCCAGTTCAATATTGGGCCCATAGACATTTATCCTGTTATGCAGGATGGGCAAATTCCATCTAGGTCACTCATGTCCCTCAGCATGCTTCGTGGAGTACCCATCAACTGTCTTTATGGTTATCCAGTTACGGACAACGTTGGATCAGCAATAAAGCACTCGACTCCACACCTAGGATCCATAGTGGTTTCAGGTCGAAGAGTGGAATACACTATTATCACCATGAGAATAACTTATGACACTTTGCATAACGTTCTATATAGTATTCTCATAGCGGGTCAATCCGGTATAAATATTACTCCTAATATTCATACCTATGTTTAAGACTTGATAACTCTTTATCCATGATCCATGAGATGTGATCATCAGTCTACAAACATAATAGTCTTAATGCTTTAATGTTATCCCACTTCACACTAAAGCTCGACTACGGATACTTTAGGAATAGTGTCCTTATGTTTAATGTGTTCTCATGATTAAGTCACACTTAATACATTAAACGGACTATCTATTCCAGGGACTTTATTAATCAACCATAATAAAGAGAATGCCTTTTATTATTCGATACAAGTACCAAAATGTATTGGCCTCTAGGGCTTACACCAACAGCTTGTTCGCCGGTGGGAGGTGTAGCGGTAAATTCATGACCATCAAGCTATGGATAAACTTGTCGTCAATAAAACCAGAGTCGCCACCGCACTTTTATTGTTTCCAAAAGGAAAAAGGGAAAAGTACGAACAAAACCCAGAGATAAGAAGTTTTCAAATCAAAACTAATAAGATGCCAGAGATTACATGTAAGGGGGTTGGTTATACAGAGGGAAGGTGTTAACACCCAAAGTGTCCTAGGTACTCCTAGGGAGCCCTTTTTTATGTGTGCACATGTGTTTGATATAAAAGATATTTATGTGTGCACATGTGTTTGGTATAAAAGATGTTTGAGAAAAATAGAGTGAGGGGATGAGAAAAGAATTCATTGATTATATTTTTGTGTTTGACAAGACCTTCAGACTTGTGTCTACGTACCAACACAAAAATGAGGGATTAAAACCTTGTAGTTCGTGGTAAAAATCTCAAAGTTGGTGAATTGTTTTTGATAAAAGTTTAAATGAAAAGGCACAAAGGGGCCAAACTTTTTAATGGGGTTGTTAGTTCTGTTTGTCTTTTTTGAAATTTTTAGTCAATATGATTAAGTTTATTTAAAAATTTGATTTAAGAAAGAGTTTGAAAATCCAATGGCATAATGCCAAAGTTTCTAATCATTAAAATAAAGTCTAAGTTTAAAATCACAAGCAGAGAAGTTTTTGAAAAGGGGCAGAGATTTTGAAATTTAAGAAGTGGGAGGAGATGAAGAGACTAATCCTAAGCATAAAATTAAAAGTTAAGAGTTCAAAATATCTTACCAATGGGATGCAATCCAACAAACAAGTATGTCATATAGAAAACCCATTTTCCTTTTGGACTTTGAATCAAGCAATAATAAGAAAGCAATTAGCAATATTAGACATCAAATAAAGATAGCCACATCCAAGCAAGAAAATCCATAGTTAGAAGTCTTCTTTGTCTTCTCATGTATCAGATGAAATGCTCCTTGATCAACTCAGAATAAAGCATTAGACACAAGATCAAAATAACAATTTGCATCAAGACAATGTAGCAGATGGGTTCAAATGAATCCCAAGACTTGCATCATATCAAGGCTCAGTTCATAATAACTTGATCTCAGAATGTTGGCATTGGCCAAGTCCTTCTTGCACAGGGAATGTTGCCTAGTTCTAAGTCCAAAAGTTCAGATCAAGATCAACAGCCCACCAAACATTTTTTAGGTTTTTTTGTTATTTATTAAGTATTTTAAGGTCCTTAGACCACAAACAAAATCAAAATGCACAAGAAAAAATATACAATCACAAGATATGGCTCAAATGAGCAAAGTGAAAATGGCATAAACATAAACAAGTTTAATGAAATGTAAATGGCAATGAATGATAAATGACTGAAAATTAAATTGTATAAAGTAAATGACTTGAAAGTAAAGCAATTATTAATAAGGGTTAGTCAAATTTTAGTTAAGGTTAATTGAATGTTAATGGTATTTTGCTTTTTAATTGATTAAGTCATTCTTTGGAGAACACTCAACCATCAATTCACAAGCATGAATCCTTGAACTAAGACATCTTCCATAGGAAGGAAAAAAGGCCAAATTTCCACACAATACCATGAAAGATGGGAGACTTACAATCTCACTTACTAGAATGCTATGCCTTTAGGGTCAAATTTAGCTCTATGTTAAGCAATCGTAATTGGACTTATGTAGAAGTCACAACTATCTGAGGTCGGGCAATAAAAATTTAGGTGTTAATGCATGTTAGAGATTTGGTATGATGAACCAAACTCCTAAAATATACCACACACTAAAAGAAAAGATCAAAAGGGATGGACCTATCTTATCCATACTTGTATTGGTTCATCTGACACAAGATCATTGATGAACCAATTAGCCTTAGGATATTTGAGATTTCATTGGTCAATGAAAGTGATGGTAAAGAATATGGATGAAGATGAAGAGCGAGGAGAGGTAGAGAAACACAAATTGGTCATGGAAGGAATTTTATCAAATTAAAATCACATTCATTTTGGGAGATGAAATGTACATTTCATCAATCCCCTAAATCCATTGATTTTAATCCAAAAAATTCAAATCAACCTTGATCAAATCCCAAAAAAATATCAAACATCACAAGACCATAAAAATGGCTCAACATAATTTTTACACAATTAATCAATTAAAAATTAAATTAAAAATGCATTAAAATTCAATTTAATTTGGTCAAAACCTAAAATCTCTTCGAAACACCAAATAAATGGCCAAGAAATTTATCCTAGGTCAAACAAGGTCAAAGGACCTTAGACAAAAAATTACATGATTTTTGAAAAGTCAGAAGTATTTTTAAACAATTAAAAATATGCACAAAAATATTTAATTCATGAAAAATATCAAAATTAATCCAAAAAGTAATTTTAATTCAGGAAATGAAAGAGAAAAATATTTAAAGATTTTTGGTGAAAGTCCCATATTTTTTTGGATTAAAAATTAAATTATTATGAATAAACAAAATAAAGCAATTAAATGAAAATTCAGAAAATACAAAAACACAAGGGCCATCAGATCTCCCTCATTAATTGAGGTGGCATATCTGATGGCCACGTGCACGCTATCCACCAAGGACCTGAGTCAAAGTGCCACATACGTGGTAATCAAAACCAAGGGCTAAGATTAAATTTTTTGGACCAGATCAGATGGCTTGGGACTTGCCAACGCACCACTGGAGCCCTGCTCCGGTCATCTTCTCCGGTGATCACCACCGGACTGGTCCAACCTCAACTTTATGAAAAATGAAAAACAAGGACACTATTTCAAAGAGAAAATGCTCAGGAGCTCGAATCTGCCCTCAATTTTCTCCAATTCCAAGTATATAAAAAGATACAGGGATTTGAATTTTGAGGATCATGAACTGAGTTGCTTCGATTTGACCTCAAAGCAGCTCAATCTTGTTGTCTATATTTATAGGACTTCAGCCAACTAAAAATCACAGAAGAATGAAGAATTAAGAGAGAATCAAAGAGATTAAGTTTCTGAAATTTCACCTTCGAGTAGCTTTAATTTAGCTTGATCCAGATCTGGATTTGCTTGATTCTTCTTCCTCTTGCTTGCAGTGATCAATTGAGATGGAAAGGGCAATGAATTCTTAGAGTTTGAACTTCAAAACAGAAGGTGAAATTCAAACTCGATTTCAATGAAATCCTCAAGAAATTCTATAGTGCGGGGGTCTGAGTTCTCTTGGAAAAGCTTGGGCAAGGTGTTGATGTCATTTCTCAAGCCATGAGCTTGTTTAAATAGGCAATGGGATTGATTTTTGCACCACTTGAAATTTTGCCAAAAATTGGAAACCAAGTAGCATGGGTGCATGGGAAATGATTTGACCTAAGGAATGATGCAATACATTTCCAATTCGTGTGCAATTGATGCTGAAGTCATTACAATGAAGCATGCAAAGAGGAATGATCACTTGAATCCAAAACTTGCCAAAACAAATCCCACAATGGAGCCAAGCGCAAGTCCTTAAATTTTGATCCAAATGAGGTGATCTTGGACTTTTAGAAAGGTGAGATCAAGGGGAACAACTTTCATGTTGAACACTTTTCCATTTGAAGCTTGGATCATGATGAATTTTGAGGTGGAAGTTTGGAAAATCAATCATATTTGAAAATTTTCTAAGTACCAAGTCAAATGTTCACTTCTTCCATCTTGAATAACTTTTGCTATGGACTTAAAATAGAAAATGTTCCTTCATAAAAGTTGTATCTATTTCAAATATCTTCAATTTGGCATGAAGGAGTTATGCATTTTAGAAGTTGAGGAAAATCACTTGTTCAATGGTAATGATCCAAAATGACCTATAATGTTTCCTCTTGGTACATGCATTTGAAAGTTGAATTTGATCTTCTTCCAAACATAAATTTAAAAAGTACATATTGAATTAGATCATGGAACTTTAATGGATTTCATATCATAAAAATTGAGCAAGTTATGGTCCTTGGAAGTTGACATCCTAACTAGGGTTCAGACAAAATGACCTATAATCTTTCACCATAAAAAATGACTTTCCAAGCAAAACTAGATCTTGACTTCAACATGAAAGTTGTTTGGAATTCCATAAGGAGTAAAGTTTATCTTGGAATCATTTTCATATGACAAAAATTGTAGGATATAGGGTCTAGGGAACCTCAGTTTTGACTAGTTGACTTTCTTTGGTCAACCACCATGAACTAACTTGCAAACTTGAAGTTATCTTGATCTTTGGGACTCATGGAGGATCATATATGTGTAATATAATGTAATATTAAGTATCCCTTGATATATTTGATCAATTGACGAAGAAACTTATCGAGGAAGTCACACAAGATACCTAGATGAATTAGGGATTCCAAGACAAACAAGCTCAAACTTTTGATGATTTCTTGATCAAAATGATATGTGAAGACCATGGGGGTCCATATATGATGTATAGAGCCAATGTGAAACATATATTGATTAGTCTCCTTGCATTGAGGGTCTTAAACCCTAGATATGAGCTTGATGAAGCATAGGTGAACACACACACTACCTATAAAAGAGACAAACTATACATTGACATATTTTTGGTATTTTGGTTAGTAAATAAAAAACAAAGTATGATACAATCAAATGTGATTGGTGATCTCTCCTAGTGAAAACCCAGTGAATAAGGGGTAAGGGGGATGCCAAGGTGTGATCCCAAAGTCAATGCATATGATGAGATAACATGAGGGATCTTAGGGTCAAAATTTGGGGTCTTACATCTGCCCCTATTTAAGGACATTCTAACTGGGGATGTGAAGGTTAAAATATTCGTATCAACTCAGTAGAATGGACTTGAATAACAACATATAGAAACAAATTTTGGTCCATAAGAGACCTCATGATGTATATGATATGAATGTTAAAATAATCTCTATGGGGAACATATTGCCACAAAGGAAAAGAATCTGGAGAGATTGAAATTCCATAGGAGGAAAATGTATTCCGTAAGGAACACTCACTAGGGAGACTGAGACTCTGAGGGATAAAAGTGATGTGTGTAGGCCAGGCTACAACTTAAAAACTGTTGGAGACACAAGAAGAATTCCATGAAAATAAATCAATGGAAGGACTCAGTTAGGGATAAGGGAAAATATACAGGAGAGATAGGTAAATCAGAACAAAATTGAAATACTCGAACCAAACAGGGGATTGGCGACTCCACTAAGGAAATATGCACCCAAACTCAACTGGGGAAGAGTGAACTTCAACGCAGGAGTACCATAAGTATATTATCTATTACCAGTTACTGGGTAGGAAGATAATGTACTCTGACAGAGAGACATCTGTTACCGATTAGGGTAAACATATCAAGGATGACTCGTTGAGAAACAGGAAATGCATTCGTTACCGGTTACTGGGCAAGAACAACCTGCTGGGGAAAATAGGATTTACAACTACCGGTTACTGGGCAGAAGACCAAAGAAAGAGAATATCTGTCACCAGCTAAAGTGAACATATCAAGGATAGACTTAGAGGAAGAATATCTGTCATCGGTTAGGATGAACATATCAAGGATAGACTACTAGGGACAAGTAGGAATTATATCTATCGGCTAATGGATAAAATACCAAAGAGAGAATATCTGTCACCGGTTAAAGTGAACATATCAAGGATAGACTCGGTAGGGGGAAGTAGGATTTATAACTACCGGTTACTGGGCAGAAGACCGCAAAAAGGAGGAAATCTGTCATCGGTTAAGATGAACATATCAAGGATTAACTCTATGGGGAATGAAATAAGGATTACAACTACCTTTTTACTGGGTAGAAAACCACAAAGGAAGAATATCTGTCATCGGTTAGGATGAACATATCAAGGATAGACTGCCCGGGGAAACGTCAAAACGAATCCGCTGGGGATAACAAAAGGAAGTAAATCACTTCTGCCGGGTATAGGGAAAAAGTAAAGTACTCAAAAATCGAGAAGAATACTACCCGTTACTGGGTAATAGATTCTCAATAGACCCAAAATTATCTATCTAGGTAAGAGCTAGAAAGAAGCTGTCAAACAAGGACTCAACCCAGATGAGGATATAACTCAAGGGGAGTGGTTCCATCTAGATAATTAATTGGGGAGGAAACTGAAACAAAAATCATCCACGAGGAAATAACTCAGTGGGGAAAAGAGAAAGGTTAGATTCTTTCTGCTTAATGGGCTGACACTCTACCATTGAAGGAGGACAGACGCACCAAACCTGTATGGGGGAAATAATATCACCATAGCAGGGAATCAGAATAATAAAATCAAATGCAAATAACAAATGCATAATGAAATATCTGATGACGTGTTTTATGTATATATGTATGATTATGATTATAGTTATGCGGATAAAATAATCAGAAAACACTCGGCTAATCTCAGTAGGATGGGAACACCAATTGGAGAAAAAAATGTTGGGGATGAACACTAATAATCTGGATTTGAATAACTCAACCCTAGCTAGAGAGAGAAGAAAAAACAGTTGAGGATCTAAGTTGTCAACTCTGTGGGAAATTTTAGGTCAACACCATATCAAATGGGGGGGACAACCTCGCAGGGGACAAAATCAAACATTGCTCAATACTTCCAGAAATTAGAGATCTTCGATATTTGAAGATGGACTCAACCGGGGAATACATGAGACAAAACTCTGCACGGGGTCTAAGCCAAATTGTTGAGGATGTGAGCCTTCAACTCAGCTGGGAAAATTTGCAAAACGGATTGATTACTAGTTCAACTCTACTGGGGATAAATGGTGAATCGTTTGGGAATTATCAACAAACCAACTGCTTGGGGAGGACCAACAAGGCTCCGTATTGTCTATACTTACCTGTTCTTGGATTTGCTGTTGATATTCCCAACTGAAATCAATTGCTTTTAAAGTGACTGCTTTCATATTCTTAAGAAAAATGATTTTAATTTATTAATTATTTTCAAAATTACCATCATAAAAATTCAATTTTTTTTAGCTGAAATAACTAAGAGTAGAAACAATTGGATAAAAAACTCAACTTTATTTAATAGAATGGTAGTCTGTAAATGACAAGACTTCATAGATCTTTACAAGATTGAAAATGGTAATTTACATGGAAAATGGCGACATTGAATACAATGATCACTACTTTTCCTATCAAACTTTAATATCCATTGTGCTATTGGCTTTGGTCGAGAATGACGAATCATAAACGAATGACTTGCTCAAAAACTGTCTCAAATGATCGGGACCAACCAAATGCAGTTACTTGCCATAATCCCTAATTTTTTGCCTAGATTGCCCCAAGGTGGGGTACTCAATATAGCGGGATAAATTACTGTTTTATGTCTCTAACTTTTGCCTGGACCTCCCTTTCGGGTTTTCAATCCACCGAGACACTCATTTTTGCCTCAACCGATCATATCTGGTCTGGCACCATTCAACTTCTATCAACTTGTCTTCCATCATCACACGTAATGATGGGATCTCAACCTCTACTGGTAGCACAACTTCCATGCCATAAACAAGAGAGAAAGGGGTTGCCCCTGTTGAAGTGCGGACTGATGTATGGTACCCATGCAAAGCAAATGGGAGCATTTCATGCCAATCCTTGTACGTCACAACCATCTTCTGAATAATCTTCTTAATGTTCTTATTTGCAGCTTCAACAACCCCATTCATCTTAGGTATATAGGGATAAGAATTATGGTGTGCAATCCTGAATTCTTTGCAAAGAGCTTCCACCATATTGTTATTCAAGTTTGATCCATTATCAGTAACGATCTTGCTTGGCACACCATATCGGCATATAATCTGATTCTTGATAAACCTTACAACAACTTGTTTGGTTACATTCTCATACGATGCGCTTCAACCAACTTTGTGAAGTAGTCTGTCATACGGTGAACTGGACTTTATTGGATTTGTAATCGCAATGTCGCGGTTAGCAAGAGTCGCCACCGACTTTTCTTTTATCCCATAAGGAAAGGCGGAAAAGAACAGGAAAGACCTTAATTTAGATTCTTAGGTTCGGGAGGTACTTTATACGAAGGGAAGGTGTTAGGCACCCTTCGTATCCATGGTTATCCATGGGCTCTTAATTGCTCAATCATTTATGTTTTCTAGGTTTGAAAAAGTGGTTGAGAAATGTATGAAAGATGTTTTGAAAATGAGAATTTAACTTTGTAATGATTCTTGCATGAATGTATACAAAGTGGTTATCCCTCTTAATTTTGAAGATGGTTTAGAAAAATATAACTTGGCAATGATCCTAGTACGGATGTATGCTAAGTGGTGATTTTCTAAAAAAAGGATGTTTGAAAGGTGTAAGGTGGGAAAAGTATTTTTTATTATGAATGAGCAATTAAGGTTGCACCTATCCGAGGTCTTTCCGGGCATTTCCCATCCTTATGAGGGTAAAACTGTCCTTACTATTGAGAAGTAAGTAATTTTATCCTTGGGATGTTGAAGGGTCATCGTAGGGTCATCGATCGGTCATTGAAGGCAACAGTTGTGAGGATACCTTAGCATTCGAAGGGACTATCATCATTTAACCGTAGGCTACGCCGAAGGGACATCGAGGGACAAAATCGTATTTTCGAAGGCAACATCCGAGGGACCATGATTTATTCTATGATGATTTAATCGAAGGGCCATTGCTAAGTGTATCCCCACATTCGCGGGACATGACCGATTTATACCGTAGTACCGTAAGGCCGCAAAAAGAGGTCCAAGATCACTTATTTAAAGGTCATATTTTAAAGTCAATTAAGTAATTAAGTCCATACTAAAATCAATACATTAAAATTAATACATTGAAATTAAGACATTAAAATTAACACATTAAAATTAATTAGGCCACTTAGGGTGAGTCTCCACAAGGGTATCCCACAAATAAAGTGGAAGACCTAAACAGCAATCTTTTCCTGGGACATATGAACCTTTGCAAAATTCAGCAAACGGGTTAGAATACCAAATCGGGGTGTAATCGAAGATTACACCAAAACAGTAATAGTATCAGGTAAGCAAAGCATAGTTATAGTAAAACAGGTCAGGTGGGCAAGGATCAAAACAGAGCGAAGAAATAGCGGCATCCATTATAACAATTCAAAGTATCCAGGCATACTTAAGTCCACATGCAAACCTCAAATATATTTATGAGTTAAATTATGATATCACACGCAAGTTAAGAACATAAAGCGATATCGCATGCAAATTGAGAAAATGAAGCTGTAATAATAATGCAAACCTGTTTGCAATCGAATTGCACCCTTGAGTTGGCGAGCCGGATTGAATTGGACGGTGGTAGCTTTGCGGCCGCCGGCTTTTCCTTCAGGGTTTCCTTTAGGGTTACCCGGGGTAAGTTAAACAGTAGTCTTGTAAAACACAATGCCTAAGCTGTTGGAAAAGTAAATGTGCAAAAGCGAAAACGGCCACGGAAAAAGGAATGTGAAAAAAAGCCCCTTTTCTAGGTTTTCAAGGTGGCTATTTATATTAGTGTCATTAGGTCATGCATGCTGCCCAAAAAAAGTCTTCAACGTGCGCATGGATATAGTGGATGCAGGGCCCAACATTCCTTAACGGATCTTCAAGTCTCCGAAGCGTTACCTGCGCCTACAAAGTAGGGGAATGGTGTGACGTTCGTCACACCATGTGTGACGCCCGTCACAGGGGTGTGTTGCGTGACGCTCGTCACGCCTTCTGTGACGCCCGTCACAAGGCTGTGTTGCGTGACGCTCGTCACGCCCTCTGTGACGTCCGTCACAGGCACAACATTTGTGTCTTGCGCTTTGGGCTGGGCTTTGCTGTTTGGTTTGTTTTATTTTCTTTTTGCACCCCTTTTCCTCCGCTTCCAAATAAACCACTTTCATATTATCACTGGGTGAGCGTGTAGGCCAGTTTGGGTCATACGCGAGCTGGGCCTTTGTTCCTTTAAGTGTCATAAAATGAGTCGGAGTGCCCTGAACTGTCTTGAAATATTAATGGGCAAATTTTGGGGTATGACAGCTGCCCCTGTTCAATATTCTTGAACCGAGAGAGTAGAATGGTATGTGCCGTTCGTGGTCTGGAGGTGAAAGATTATTGAACACTAGAATGCCCCGAAAATTTGCGCTTGCCAATTGGTCTTGGTGGAGATGGGCTTAAAGATGCCATCCAGGAAATTTGATGAGGGGAGCTTCAGACTGTGTCGTACGTTAGGCCAATTTGAAGACATGGGTGCCACACTGGGTCGTACATTAGACCGAATACTGAGTCATCCATTAGGCTGCCGACTTCGCTGGGGAGTCAGAGTGTGTCATATGCTGTTGGGGATAAAGGATCAGAATGGGTCATACACTGGACCGTGAGCTGTTCGTTAGGCAGGTGACTTTGATGGGGATGAAAGATCAGAACGGATCGTACGCCAGATCGGTTCTGAGTTGCAGAATGAGCCGTCCATTAGGCTGAATCTGCTTGAAGAGGGAGTAGTCGTATACTAGACTACCATTCAGGAATGTGCCTGTCCGAAGGTAGCACCTGAGAAAGGGAGTAGTCGTATACTCGACTACCATTCAGGAATGTACCTGTCCGAAGGTAACACCTGAGAAAGGGAGTAGCCGTATACCCGACTACCATTCAGGAATGTACCTGTCCGAAGGTAGCACCTGAGAAAGGGAGTAGCCGTATACCCGACTACCATTCAGGAATGTACCTGTCCGAAGGTAGCACCTGAGAAAGGGAATAGTCGTATACTAGACTATCATTCAGGAATGTACCTGTCCGAAGGTAGCACCTGAGAAAGGGAGTAGCCGTATACTAGACTATCATTCAGGAATGTACCTGTCCGAAGGTAGCACCTGAGAAAGGGAGTAGCCGTATACTAGACTACCATTCAGGAATGTACCTGTCCGAAGGTAGCACCTGAGAAAGGGAATAGTCGTATACTAGACTATCATTCAGGAATGTACCTGTCCGAAGGTAGCACCTGAGAAGATGGAGGTTTAACTTGGTCGTACATCAAACCATACTTGAGTTGTTGAAGATCAGACTGGATCGTACGTTAGATCGTATCTGAGTTGAAAGAGTCATATGTTGAGCTGAATCAGAATGAACCGTATGTTAGGCTGTATCTGTATACGTTGTACTTGCAATAAATGTCTGGGATGGGCTTAAAGATGCCATCGCTAGGAGGATATCGAAGTGTTGTCAGAATGAATGTTCCCATGAATTGCATCTGGAATATGTATCTGAATTTTGTCTGTGATTGATAAAGGCGTCTGTCTGAATGAGCCTTTTACTTTGACTATATCAGGAGGATAATTAATCTGCAAAGAAAGGTTAGCGCTATGCTATGTCATGATGCGTGAGATGTTTTATGCTTTCGAAAATAAATGCGAATGTTGTATGCATGCGTATGTTGTGAAACGATGTAATGAATGAGTTATGCGTATGAGAAGTTCTGCTTGGGGACTCTACTGGGGAAAATAAATCCCCATCTACTGATTGGAGATATTCGTGTTGAGGACCCTCTCTCGGCTGGGGGTTCTGATTGATGGTAGAGATATTCAACAGAGCCTGGCTGGGGGTGGATGAGATGATCAATCTGTCTGATGATGCCGACCTCTGTTGGGGAATACTGCCAACTTCTTCTGGGGAAAAACAGGCTTGCTGGGGGAAGAGAATTGGTAGTGGATTCATTGGAAGCATGATTAGACCTTTTCCTTGATCCTGAAGTAGGGTAGTAATTGCTATTGCTATTCTATGCATGTATTTTGGTAAACATTGGTCATATTCAAATGCACATATTAATTCAAATTAAATCAATGGACGTTTACGCAACCAAAACAGAAAAGTAAAAACAAAAATATCTTTTTTGAAAGAAGGTTGTATTGATTTTGAAAGAAGGCCTATAAACAGGCAATTTGTGTACAAGGAGACAGAGATCCTGGTAAGAGGAAATTGTCGAAACACAGAGAAAGCTATGCAGAAAAAGTCCTATCGATTTTAAGTCTACTACTGTCATTATGTCTTTAAGCATCTCATCCCCTGCTGTCAGATAGAAGTGATTGGCTTGGTCAGTCCCTCGAACTTGGATGAACGTTGACTGAAAACGGGACATAGTCATACGCTTTAATCCCTAACTTTCGCCTGGACCGCCTTTTCAGGTTTTCAGTCCAACAGGATACCCTTTTTTGCCCAAGCCGCCTTTTCAGGTTTTCGACTTGCCGGGTGTACATTTTTATATGTTTATCCCTAATTTTTGCCCGAACCCTTTTGGTTCGCCGGGATGCCCTTACTTTTGCCTAGGTACGTCGACCTAGCGGGTCTCTTTTATGCGTAGTATTTTTTAACTATGTCTGCGTTCACGGGATGCGGGAAGTCTTCGCCATCCATTGTAGCAAGTATCATGGCTCCACCAGAGAATACCTTCTTAACTACAAATGGCCCTTCGTATGTGGGAGTCCATTTGCCTCTGGGATCACCTTGGGGTAGAATGATACGCTTGATCACCAAGTCACCAATTTGATACACCTGTCTCTTGACTCTTTTGTTAAATGCCTGGGTCATGCGCTTCTGATATATCTGCCTATGACAAACAGCCGCAAGTCTCTCTTCATCAATCAAATTTATCTGATCGAGTCGAGTCTGAATCCGTTCCTCTTCATCTAAGCCCGCCCCTTTCATGATTCTTAGAGAGGGAATCTGAACTTCCACTGGTAAGATGGCTTCCCTTCCATAGACTAAGGAGAACGGAGTTGCCCCTGTCGAAGTGCGGTAACCATGAAGAGCAAAAGGTAACATCTCATGCCAGTCTTTGTATGTTACTATTATATTCTTGTATGATCTTCTTGATATTCTTATTAGCAGCCTCTACGGCATCGTTCATCTTTGGCCGGTACGGAGAAGAGTTATGGTGTTTTATTTTGAACTGCGTGTAGAGTTCGGTAATCATCTTGTTGTTCAGTGATAACTCTTTCAGGAGACAGCAGGTTTCTCAAATAGATATTTGATAGAATCCATCTTAGAAGTCAATAAAGTGGTATGATTCAACATAGACTGTCTTAGTCGGCGAGCAGCCCAAGCCAAAGCGCAGCAAGCTTTCTCGAGCTGTGAGTATCTTGTTTCACAGTCGGTACCTTTTGCTAAGGCAGTGTATGACATGCTCTTTTCGACCAGACTCGTCATGTTGCCCCAGCACACCCTATTGAATTTTCTAACACGGTCAAATACATAGTTAGAAGTCTTCCTTCAACTGGTAGCATCAGAACCGGAGGTTCTTGGGGATACTTCTTGATTTTGTCATTCATCATTCCATACCATCTCTTGATTTTTCTTTTTTAGTAATTTGAAGATGGGTTTGCAGGTAGCAGTCAAGTGTGGAATGAATCGGGCAATGTAATTCGAGTGCCCCAAGAAACTTCTGACTTCTCTCTTGTTTATTTCAGTACCCAGATTTACAATTTCAATTGATTCCTCATGCGGCTGTATAGTCTTTCGTAGTACCAGTCTGGCAAGTTCTCTAGGGACTTCACAATCTTCCTCACTTCCATCCTCGGCTTGGTAGATCGGATTTTCAAAGTCATAATGAACAGTAGCAGAGTCATTACTAACAGGATCCAGAGTGGATATGGATCGGCAAATTGTTACGTGAGTGTGTGCAAGAAAACATAGCTTGTTTGAAAAATGATAGGAAAGATAAGGAGCGCAATATTTGAATGCAAAAAGTCCATTGATTTATTGAATATGAATATGCTTATGAAAATGACAAAACCCTTGAAAAATGAGCTATTGTGCCCCGGGTGTAGACACAATGCTTTAAGAAGTTCAATTGAAAAAATAAAGATTTGCAATACTAAATGGACAATAACAATTACTCCTGACTAAAGGAAATCGGGATAGTGTCTTCAGCCTTCCAATTATTGAGTCCGTCGCCAATTGTTGGGTAGATCCAGCTATCCAGGTCGCAATCATCGTCAGCATCTTCTACAGCATTGATTTGATCTTTGACCATCCTTTCAGAGCTAAATCCCAGACCAGCTTTGTCAGACTTGTACGGTACGTTGATCAGTTGACCCCAGCCAGTACAGCCACCATCTTCGACCACAGCTTGAGCATCTTTCAGAGAAATCATAGCAGGAGGAGCACGAATAACCTTGGGCACACAGGGAGTTGGCTTAAGGACAGGATCGGGCGGAGAAACCACTTCAAATGACTGAGTTGGAGTCTCGAAGAATTCACCATCCATCTCAACGTATCTGAAGGCATGCACACTACTGACAATGTATTCTTCTTCCCCACACACAGTGACAATCTTACCCTCTATCGGATATCTCAACTTTTGATGGAGAGACGAAGCTACAGCACCTGCCCCATGAATCCAAGGGCGTCCCAGTAAGCAGGAATAGGCAGGACGAATGTTCATTACATGGAAGGTAGTATTGAAGACTTGAGGTCCTATCTTGATAGGGAGGACTACTTCGCCATGGACAACACTCTTCGCACCATCGTAAGCACGTACCACAATATCACTAGGCTTCAATTCAATGCCTTTACAGTCAAGTTTATCGAGCACGACTTGCGGTAGCACATTCAAGGAAGAGCCATTATCAATCAACACATGAGCCAAAGTGATTCCCTTACACTCAATAGAAATATGCAGGGCCTTATTGTGGTCTTTTCCTGCTGGTGTCAGGTCAGCATTGGAAAAACCTAGGCCGCCGTCAACAGTCAGGTTAGCAACATAGTTTTCGAACTGATCGACGGAGGTCTCCTGAGGTACATGGGCAGTCTTCAGGAATTTCATCAAAGCATGGGCATGAGATTCAGAGGATAACAACAAGGACAACATCGAGATTTTGGAAGGAGTATGCCCCAACTGTTCTACCACATCGAAATCACTCTTGCGGATGATTTTCAGCATTTCTTCCATTTCTCGTTTGGCAACATCTTCAGTAGTAGCTTTGATCGGTGTCTCTGACTGAGAAGGGTTGACTGGTTCTTTTCCTCGGTTTTCGGGAACCGGAGGTGAGATTTCTGGAGAGAAGATCCTTCCGCTTCGAGTAACTTTACTAGTCCCAACAATATCATTAGGATTAGCAGAATTGCCAACTTGCTTTACACCATGGATGTAAACATCACCTCCATAATTCCACGGAATGGCTTTGCTCGAGGAATATGGTACTGGGCCAGGTGTAGTAATGATCAGGGGAGCTACTCTGGGCTCAGCAATAATCTTCACAGGTATTCTGGGAGCAGTTATCTTCACTGGAATCTTGGACCTCGCAATCACAGATACTTCTTCAATAGGGTTTTCTGCCTTAGAAACCCTTTCAAAGAGGATTGTACGATCGTCCATCAGTCGTTGGATACCATTCTTCAATTCCAAACAGTCTTCGGGCCGGAGCATGCAGAGATTGCAATCTTCAGTACAACCTGGAAATAAACCAGCTTGCAATAAATTCCTCTTTATAATCGGGAGAGGAGATGTTAAATCTGCTACAGTAGTGATGAGAGGATTGTCATCGAGAGCATTAACAGCCTTGTCATGATTAGGCATAGGAGCAGTGATGACATTAGGAGTCTCCGGAGGCTCGAACTCAATTTCCCCCGCGTCGATCATATCCTGAATTTTATTTTTTAACAGCCAACAATCGTTTGTATCATGTCCGGGGCTATCAGAGTGATATGCACACCTGGCATTGGGATTATACCGAGGCGAAGCAATGTTGATATTTGCTGGAGGACCTCTGAGAGTGATTAAGTTTACCTTTAGCATACTTTGCAGTGCTTGTGCTAAAGTCATATTGAGTTTGGTAAACTGCCTTCTTGGTCTGTCTTGTCTTTGCTGGAAGTTTTGAGCTGGCGGGGCTGCGATTGTCACTGCTCCAACGGCGTGGTCACCATTTTTCTTATTATGATTCTTCTGACCATACACAGCATTCGATTCATTCTTCCCATGATAGGACTTCTTACTGCTTGTAGAAGTAGCTGCCTGTAACTTTCCACTTCGAATGCCGCTCTCTACCCGTTCACCTGTCAGTATAAGTTCAGTGAAGCCTGATGAAGAACTCCCCAGTAGGTGGCTGTAGAATGGGCCAGTCAGGGTACCCATGAACAGGTCTACTAATTCTCGGTCAGTCATAGGGGGTTTGACTCTGCCAGCCAAATCTCTCCATTTCTGAGCATACTCTTTGAAGCTTTCTTTAGATCCCATAGCCATATTCTGCAACTGTAGCCGAGTAGGTGCTAATTCAGAATTGTACTGGTACTGCTTATAGAAAGCCGTTGCTAAATCAGTCCAGGTGCGGATGTCAGAGCTCTCGAGCTGATAATACCATTCCAACTGAGTGCCAGACAGACTTTCTTGGAAGAAGTGGATCCACAGTTTCTCATCAGTGGTATGCGGCTGAATCTTTCTCACATAAGCCCTTAAATGCATCTGAGGACAAGACGCACCATCATACTTAGTGAAAGTGGGGATTTTGAATTTGCGGGGAATGGTCACATCGGAGACCAGACCCAAACTTTCGAAATCCAGACCAGGTGTCTTCTGACCCTCCATGGCTAGCATGCGTTCTTCCAGCAGTTTGTACTTATCATCTCTCGGAGAGTACTGTTCATCTTCATACTCTTCATCTTCATCCTCAGGGTTAGAGAAATCAGGATTCTCCTCCTCTGAATCAATTTCCGCCCCCTCTTCTGGACCATTCGGGATTCCAAATTTGATTCCCGTAGCCTGTCCTTTACGCCTTCTGCCCGGGTTAATGAAGCTCACAGCTTTCTTGTCCTTCTTCTTTTCGGCCAAAAGAGCTTTCAGTTCCTCCTGCCCCTTGGATAAGCTTAGCATCATCTCCTTGAACTGAGCATTCTGAGTCTGGAGATCTTTGACAGTTTGTTCGAGATCCATTTTTCTGTTTAAGAGGCAGACCGTGAGAATATGGTCCTTTAGAACACCTGTTATGCAATGTTATGTTATGCGATGCAATGCATGAAAGGTTTTCAAGGACTTTTGGGAATTTAACTTTGCGTAAATCATCTAATAAGAGAGAAATGTTTATTGCTAACTTTTTTCATTACAAAAGGAACAATAATAAAATATAATGAAAGCTCAAATCTCCCAGGGGCGACTTCTTTTTGGGCGAAGATATGCATTGAGCCTTCGTTCCTCGTTAAGCTGACCGGTGAGCTCTAGTACTTTCTTCCTTTCTGCATTGAACTGAGCTTCGAAAGTATCTCTCTCCTCCCTCAACTGGGTCCAGGATCTTTTCAATTCTTCATCATCAGTAGGCATATCTGGATAAGGAATGATCTGGGAAGTACCTCCTTCGACCTCGGATTCAACAATCAATGGTCCGACTGCAAGATATGGCATGACAAGTTCGCGAGCTCTGGCGCGTACCCATCTGAGATAAGGCTCCATAGGAATAGAATTCTTCTTTCCTAAATTGCTTCTTTTCACCATGCCCCAAGCTCGTACAAACCTTTGGCGGAGACCTTGAGAGTCATTGTCATAGTCAAACACTATACCTTGAATAATCATTTCATGTGGACCATCTCTTCGAGCATGCCCAAACTGACGTAGGGCTAAGGCAGGATTATAAGTAATACCTCCCCTTATCCCCATGAGTGGTACATTAGGGAATTCCCCACAACGGTCGATGATGATAACATTTTCTCTGAGGCTAGAACACCACCGGATGTCTGAATGGGAGAGTGCCATTATCCTTTGAGACCACTTCAGATTTTGATTACTCTTCAAGACTGATTGAGGAAGGTGCGAAATAAACCACCTAGACAATAAAGGTATGCAGCACATGAGAGTCCCTTGCCTTTTCGTAGTACGGGTGTGAAGGGAATGCAAGATATCTCCAAGCAAGGTAGGCACAGGGTTATGAGTGAGGAATATCTTAATGGCATTCACATCTATGAATTGGTCCGGATTAGGGAATAGCACCAAACCATAGATTATCAATGCTAAAACGTCTTCAAAAGCATGGACATTCATAACTTTTAGGAATTCTCGGGCTTTACTTATCAGAAATTTGGCAAGTAAACCTTTAATTCCACTTCTTGTTACCCAATTGGTCTCAATGTCAGATTTCGTCATGTGTAAAGCTGCGGCAACTTCTTCAGACTTTGGCATCTTTTCTAAACCGCTGAAGGGTATTTGATCAAGGATAGGTATCCCAAGTAGCTGGGAGAATTCTTCTAACGTGGGTACCAACTGATAATCTGGGAAAGTGAAGCAATGATGCTTAGGATCGAAGAACTGGAATAGGACTCTCATCATATCTTCTTTGAAACCAGCGGTAACCAGATTGAGGAGATGACCATGTTTCTTGTGGAACTGAGCATGATCGGGGAGTTCTGACACCAAATCCTTGAGTTGAGGAGAGATTGCTACAAGATTGATCCGGATAGTCTTCCTGGAAGCCATAACCTGTTTAACAGAGCAAAGCTAAATTCCTAAGTCCTTGAAATGGTTAGTATGATGATGTTATGATGTTATGATGTTATGATGTTATGCAAGCACAAGCATGTCACACAACAATTATTCCTAGGTTTTAAGGCTTGCATGAGTTCCATAGGTAAGTACCCTCCCCACTGAAGTTTGGTTGGCTCAACCTGTCCTAGAATAGTAACCGGGTTCTAGAAGGATCTCAGATCATCGACCTTTCTTTAGGTCCACTTCAGTGCAACACCAAGTGGTTGACCGAAGCTTTCCTAAAGTCCAATCTCAAAGAGTGTAGCATCGAGTATCAACCAACCTCAGTCGGAACCGAAGTCAGTTATCTCACTACTTTCTAATGGCTAGGATGAGTCAATTAGGGTTCTAAAGGTCTGGTTAATGCTTTGATGACACCACGCGGAAGCCAAATTTTTCCTCAAGTAACATGAGGAACATCAGGACAACCAAAGTGTCACATTAACCGTAGCTATCATTTTAACCATTCCAGTATACGCCGGATAGTCGCGATGATCTATTGCTACTTACCTAAGGTACACTAGATCCGGGTGTAGGATCTTTCACTCAACAATACCCTTAAAAGAAGGAATAATAAAACATAAATGATTTTTTTTTTTTTTTTTTTTTTTTTTTAAGATGGACCTCTCTTTGTAGTCCCCAGCAGAGTCGCCAGTTCTGTCATACGGTGAACTGGACTTTATTGGATTTGTAATCGCAATGTCGCGGTTAGCAAGAGTCGCCACCGACTTTTCTTTTATCCCATAAGGAAAGGCGGAAAAGAACAGGAAAGACCTTAATTTAGATTCTTAGGTTCGGGAGGTACTTTATACGAAGGGAAGGTGTTAGGCACCCTTCGTATCCATGGTTATCCATGGGCTCTTAATTGCTCAATCATTTATGTTTTCTAGGTTTGAAAAAGTGGTTGAGAAATGTATGAAAGATGTTTTGAAAATGAGAATTTAACTTTGTAATGATTCTTGCATGAATGTATACAAAGTGGTTATCCCTCTTAATTTTGAAGATGGTTTAGAAAAATATAACTTGGCAATGATCCTAGTACGGATGTATGCTAAGTGGTGATTTTCTAAAAAAAGGATGTTTGAAAGGTGTAAGGTGGGAAAAGTATTTTTTATTATGAATGAGCAATTAAGGTTGCACCTATCCGAGGTCTTTCCGGGCATTTCCCATCCTTATGAGGGTAAAACTGTCCTTACTATTGAGAAGTAAGTAATTTTATCCTTGGGATGTTGAAGGGTCATCGTAGGGTCATCGATCGGTCATTGAAGGCAACAGTTGTGAGGATACCTTAGCATTCGAAGGGACTATCATCATTTAACCGTAGGCTACGCCGAAGGGACATCGAGGGACAAAATCGTATTTTCGAAGGCAACATCCGAGGGACCATGATTTATTCTATGATGATTTAATCGAAGGGCCATTGCTAAGTGTATCCCCACATTCGCGGGACATGACCGATTTATACCGTAGTACCGTAAGGCCGCAAAAAGAGGTCCAAGATCACTTATTTAAAGGTCATATTTTAAAGTCAATTAAGTAATTAAGTCCATACTAAAATCAATACATTAAAATTAATACATTGAAATTAAGACATTAAAATTAACACATTAAAATTAATTAGGCCACTTAGGGTGAGTCTCCACAAGGGTATCCCACAAATAAAGTGGAAGACCTAAACAGCAATCTTTTCCTGGGACATATGAACCTTTGCAAAATTCAGCAAACGGGTTAGAATACCAAATCGGGGTGTAATCGAAGATTACACCAAAACAGTAATAGTATCAGGTAAGCAAAGCATAGTTATAGTAAAACAGGTCAGGTGGGCAAGGATCAAAACAGAGCGAAGAAATAGCGGCATCCATTATAACAATTCAAAGTATCCAGGCATACTTAAGTCCACATGCAAACCTCAAATATATTTATGAGTTAAATTATGATATCACACGCAAGTTAAGAACATAAAGCGATATCGCATGCAAATTGAGAAAATGAAGCTGTAATAATAATGCAAACCTGTTTGCAATCGAATTGCACCCTTGAGTTGGCGAGCCGGATTGAATTGGACGGTGGTAGCTTTGCGGCCGCCGGCTTTTCCTTCAGGGTTTCCTTTAGGGTTACCCGGGGTAAGTTAAACAGTAGTCTTGTAAAACACAATGCCTAAGCTGTTGGAAAAGTAAATGTGCAAAAGCGAAAACGGCCACGGAAAAAGGAATGTGAAAAAAAGCCCCTTTTCTAGGTTTTCAAGGTGGCTATTTATATTAGTGTCATTAGGTCATGCATGCTGCCCAAAAAAAGTCTTCAACGTGCGCATGGATATAGTGGATGCAGGGCCCAACATTCCTTAACGGATCTTCAAGTCTCCGAAGCGTTACCTGCGCCTACAAAGTAGGGGAATGGTGTGACGTTCGTCACACCATGTGTGACGCCCGTCACAGGGGTGTGTTGCGTGACGCTCGTCACGCCTTCTGTGACGCCCGTCACAAGGCTGTGTTGCGTGACGCTCGTCACGCCCTCTGTGACGTCCGTCACAGGCACAACATTTGTGTCTTGCGCTTTGGGCTGGGCTTTGCTGTTTGGTTTGTTTTATTTTCTTTTTGCACCCCTTTTCCTCCGCTTCCAAATAAACCACTTTCATATTATCACTGGGTGAGCGTGTAGGCCAGTTTGGGTCATACGCGAGCTGGGCCTTTGTTCCTTTAAGTGTCATAAAATGAGTCGGAGTGCCCTGAACTGTCTTGAAATATTAATGGGCAAATTTTGGGGTATGACATAGTCAATAGCCACCAAAATGAAACGATGTCCGTTTGAAGCTTTGGGCTCAATCATACCAATTATATCAATTCCCCACATGGAGAAGGGCCATGGAGAGGAAATGACATTCAACAGTGTCAGAGGAACATGAATTTTATCCGCATAAATTTGACACTTGTGGCATTTATTCACAAACTTGCAACAGTCAGATTACATTGTCATCCAATAATAACCTGCTCTCAACATCTTCTTCGCCATATCATGTCGATTGGAATGAGTACCAAAGGAACCTTCATGGACTTCAGTCATCAATAAGCCTGCTTCATGTCTATCCATGCATCTGAGCAGAACCATATCAAAGTTTCTCTTGTAAAGCATATCACCATTCAGGTAGAAGTTGCCAGCTAATCTCCTCAAAGTCTTCTTATTTTTCAAAGATGCCTCAGCCGGGTAAATTTGACTTTGGAGGAAACATTTGATATCAAAATACCACGGATTTTCATCTTTGACTTCTTCAACAACAAATACATGAGTTGGCCTATCAAGACACATCACAGTCAAATTGGGAACTTTATTCCAAAATTTTACCACAATCATTGGAGCCAACGTTGCAAGAGCATCTGCCATCCGATTTTCATCTCGAGGGATATGATGAAAGTCAACCTTTATGAAGAAATTTGAAATCCTCCTCCATAGTCTCTATACGGTATCAAAATGGGTTGATTTGTCTCCTATTCTCCTTTGATCTGATTCACAACCAAAGTTGAATCTCCATAGACGTAAATATATTTTATTCTGAGATCAATGGCCTCTTCAAGCCCCATAATGCAAGCTTCATACTCAACCATATTTTTTGTGCACTTGAAAGTCAATCTAGTTGTAAATGGAAAATGAGTGCCTTGAGGCGTAATAATCACTTCCCATATGCCATTACCATACAAATTAACAACTCCATCAAATACCATGCCCCAATGGGAACCAGGTTATGGACCCTCTTCAAGCAATGGTTCATCATAATATTTCATTTTCAAGTACAAAATCTCTTCATTAGGAAAATTGTACTGCACGGACTGGTAATCTTCAATCGGTTGGTAAGCCAAATGGTCAGCCAAGATACTACCTTTAATAGCTTTTTGAGATCGGTATTTAATTTCATACTCGGATAGCAACATCTGCCAACGGGCAATCCTCCCAGTTAAGGCAGACTTCTCAAAAATGTACTTGATTGGATCCATTTTGGATATCAACCAAGTAGTATGATTCAACATATACTGGCGTAGATGCTTAGCAGCCCAAGCCAATACGCAACAAGTCTTTTTAAGCATAGAATACCGAGTCTTACAGTCGGTGAACTTCTTACTGAGGTAGTAAATTGCTTATTCTTTCTTTCCAGATTCATCTTTCCGACCAAGAACACATCCCATACTCTCATCAAGCACAGTGTAATACATGATCAATGGTCTTCCTTCAACAGGCGGAGACAAAATCAGAGGCTCGAGCAGATATTATTTGATACTATCAAAAGCTTTCTGGTAATCTTCGGTCCAATCACAAGACTGATCTTTCCGAAGAAGCTCGAAAATAGGCGCACAGGTGGCAGTCATATGCGATATAAATCTTGAGATATAATTCAAGCAGCCGAGGAAACCTCTGACTTGCTTCTCAGTTTTGGGCACATACATTTCTTGTATTACTTTGACCTTGGCAGGGTCAACCTCAATACCCTTCTCACTGACAATAAAGCCCAACAACTTACCAGAACGAACACCAAAAGTTTACTTATTGGGATTCAAGCGGAGTTTATACTTCCTCAAATGCTGGAATAACTTTAACAAATTCTCAACATATTCTTCTTCATCACTTGATTTGGCAATCATGTCATCAACATAAACTTCAATCTCGTTATGCATCATATCATGAAAAAGAGTGGTCATAGCTCTCTGGTATGTTGCACCAACATTCTTTAAACCGAAAGGCATCACTCAATAACATAATGTTCCCCAGGGTGTAATGAATGTGGTCTTCTTCATATCGTCAAGTGCCATTTTGATCTGATTATAATCGGAAAATCCATCCATAAATGAAAAGACTTTGAATTTAGCTTTATTATCTACCAACATATCAATGTGTGGCATAGGGAAATCATCTTTTGGACTGGCTTTATTCAAATCTCTATAATCAACACACATATGGACTTTTCCATCTTTCTTAGGAATAAGCACAATATTGGCCACCCACTGCGGATATTCAGATGTAACAAGAAAACCAGCTTCAATCTGCTTCTACACTTCCTCTTTGATTTTGATTGCCGTATCAGGATGAGTCCTTCTCAACTTTTGCTTGACTGACGGGCATTCTGGCTTCAACGATAATTTCTGCTCCACAATCTCAGAATCCAAACCAGGCATGTTTTGATAGGACCAAGCAAACACATCAGAATATTCTCAAAGAAGACCAATCAACCCCTTCTTAGCTTTTGGACACAGTTGAGACCCAATCTTGACTTCCTTCACATCATCATCGGAATCCAAGTTGACTAGTTCAATCTGCTCTTTGAACGGCTGAATCGCTTTTTCCTCATGCTCAAGTAAACGAGATATTTCATCGGATACTTCTTAATCATCAGTCTCTTCCTCAGCTTCGAATACAGGGAAATCAAAGTTTGGAGAGGGAGTATGATCATTGTATTAAATGGGTTTGAGAACCAACCTGCATAATGATTTGATATTTTGATTTTAGAGAAATGAATTGTGACCAAATATTATACAGATGGAATATTATTATTTATGTTTTTTGTGATTACCATTTTCAGAAAAGCAAAAAGTGAAAATAAAACATCATAGATGTGGATGTATAAAATTGTCTTTTATTGATGATAATTGAAATGCCCAACAATGTTCACTTCTCCCTTAGGCATAGGAGAATGATTTTTCCCAAAAAGTGAAAAACAAATTACTTAGAGCGATGAATAACAGTAGGAACATCAACAACAACCCAATTGTCGCAAGTCTGGCCATGCATCACAAAGTTGGTGCAAGTTTCGTCTTCATCGTCACCATCCTCAATCACAACAGCTGAGTATTGATCATTCCCATGAATGAATCCTCCACTGCAGAAACTCGGTTGCACATCTTCAGTCTTGACGTTGAACGACCCTAGTTGAAATCCCAATCCGTCCTTGTTCCTATTCTCAGTAATCTCTATCATTCAACCCCACTGATCAATACTTCCATCCTCAATAGCCTTTTGTGCATCCTTCAAAGAAGACATGGGTGCCCCAGTTTTCTTTACTTCATCAGTAATAGACAAGGCTTGGAACGGCGTTCCAACCTCTTCCTCAGCTTCAACGTAAGAAAAGGATGATAGATGGCTCACTAATAACGCGTTTTCTCCACCAACAATGACAAACTTGCCGTTCTTCACAAATTTAAGCTTCTGATGTAGAGTAGACGTTACTACTCCTGCTTCATGAATCCATGGCCTTCCCAATAGACAACTGTAGGTCGGGTGGATATCCATTACCTGGAAAGTAATCTTGAAATCACTCGGACCTATCTGAACTGGAAGATCCATTTCACCAATGACGGTTTTACGGGAACCATCAAACGCTTTGACAATCACGCCATTGTATCTCATTGGGGCGCCTTGATAAGAAAGTCTGGACAAAGTTTATTTTGGAAGCATATTCAGTGATGACACAGTGTCGACCAACCTATTGGACATAGCGTCCTCCTTACAATTCATCGAAATATGCAACACCAAGTTGTGATTTCTGCCTTCCTCAAGAAGCTCTTCATCACAAAAACTCAAATTATTGCAAGAAGTGATGTTAGCAACAATATGGTCAAACTGATCCACAGTCACATCATGCTCAACATAGGCTTGCTCTAGCACTTTTTGCAACGCCTCTCTATGTACCTCAAAATTCATCAACAAAGACAGCACCAAAATCTTTGACGGGGTTTGGAGAAGCTGCTCCACCACATTAAACTCACTCCTTTTTATCAGCTTCAAAACTTCATCATCATCGTTAGTCTTCAGTTTGCTGGATTCATCAGACTGACACACTAGAGCATTAACTGGATTCACCATTGGAATCTCTGCCTTCTACTGCTTGCAGCATCCTCTACTTCCTTTGGGAAAACTGGACCACACACACGACCACTACGGGTCACCTTTGCAATACCAAAAATATTCACCACAGAATCTGCCACTGGTAGGGGAACCTCTTGACCATTCTCAATCATCGTGGCATTGTACTTATACGGCACAACTTTATTGGATGGATATGGCACAAGGCCCACTAACCATATTACCAACGGCGATACCGATCTATTAACAATGTTGTTGTTATTGCTATCAAATTTAATCATTACCCGCTCAGGGGTCTTGAACACTGGCACGATTACATTCACATCATCTATATCCCTCGACTGTTGAATCTGGATTACATTCTCATCCATCAACTTCTAGATATCTCTCTTGACGATCATACACCCATGGGGGTTCATACTACAGATTGCACAACCATCATGGCCGTGCTCACAGTCACTGATTAAACGCAAGGTTCTATGCATTTCCACCAACGACCTATGGATACGTCGTACATCGAATACTCGGAAATTCCCTGGATAGCCATCCACCATGTTGACAATAGCATTACCATGAGCATGCAATGGATTAGATTTCACATTAGGCGCTCAGTCCTCAAAGGACACCATCCCACTCTTCAAAAGCTTTTGTACTTCATACTTCAACGAATAACAGTTCTCTATGTTATGGCCAGGGGCTCCCTGGTGAAAGGCACAACGAAGCTCCAGTTTGAACCACCATGGAAGTGGCTCAGGAATTTGCAGAGGATTTCTGGGTTGAATAAGGTTCTTGAGAATCAAAGATGGATACAATTCTACATAGGACATAGGAATAGGGTCAAAGGAGACCTTCTACCTCTCAAAGATTTGTTGATTATTATTGTTGTTGTTATAGTTGATTCTTTGTTACGGTCGTTGTTAATGTTGTTGTTGTTGAATCAGAACTGATTGGTTGTTGGAACTGTTGGAAAACACAGGAATGACTGATGAAACTTGATGCTGATGTTGACGAGGTTGAGAACTCTTTCTGAAATGAGGCCTCCTCTACCTCCCCATAGTTACTGAATTAGTTTCCCCCTCCTTCCTCTTGGAGAAACTACCCCCATACTTCTTGCTAGACGATGCTTCTTCTTTAGACAGGCGTCCTTTTCGGACTCCCTCTTCTAACCTCATCCCCATATTTACCATTTCGGTAAAGTCAAAGGGGGCACTGGAAATCATACGTTCGTAATAAAACGAACTCAGCGTCTTCAATAAAATCTTCGTCATCTCTTTCTCTTCCAATGGTGGACTAATCTGGGCAGCAAGTTCCCTCCACCTCTGAGCATACTCCTTGAATGTCTCCTTGTCTTTCTGATACATAGACCTCAACTGGTCTCTATCAGGCGCCATATCTACATTATAGTTGTATTGCTTGACAAAGGCCTCGCCTAAGTCGTTGAAAGTACATACACTTGCACTATCTAAACCCCATATACCATCTCAAAGCAACACCAATCAAACTGTCTTGGAAGTAGTGAATCAGCAACTGATCATTATCAGTTTGAGTAGACATCTTTCTGGCGTACATCACAAGGTGGCTTAGTGGACAAGTCTTTCCCTTATAGTTTTCAAAGTCAGGGACTTTGAACTTCATCGGGATTTTCACATTAGGCACTAGGAAGAGCTCAACAACACTCTTCCCAAACACATCCTTTCCTCTCAGAGTCTTCAACTCATTATGCAGCTCGAGGAACCGATCCTTCATTTTTTCCATTTTCTCTTACACATCCGGGCCCTCATATGGCTCAGAGTGGTAAATAGTGTCTTCAACACGAGGCAGAGTATGAACGACTGAAGGTGACACGGACATGACCGAGCTAGATGCCGATAGAGAAACAAAAGTGGGTGCATACCCTTCAGGCATAAAGTTGGATGACATTCCCTAAGGGAGTCCAGCAGGCATGGAGGGACCGGATTGGCTGGTAGCAATAGGAACAGTTGAGGTAGCAACCTCAGAAATGACAGTCCTCTGGGGAGGAGTTGCAGGAGTTGGTGAAGACTGATTCTACACAGCAAGAATAGACTCCATCATAGCATTTAACCGTGCAATTTCATCCTTCAGATCTCTATTCTCTTGCTCTAAATGCTCCATGATCTTCGGTTGATTAGCACGAGTGTTGTATTAGTGAGTCAACTTGACTGAAGGATAGAAGAATAACCGATAAGACATTTAGCAGAAGAAAACCTGCTATGCAAATGATGCATGAAATGCAATGTTTTTGATTGTTTAATTTCAAGGAACATATGAAGTTCTATTTGCAAATAATAACAATAGTAACAATTTGATTGACCATAAAATCTCTTTTTATTCATAAAATTTGGAAGGATTACACTGAGTACAATTTCAGAAACCAAAATACAAATACAAGAGAAAAGGAAACTAATCATCCTAAGGATCCCCTAGCAATGATATCAGCTGATCTGGCTGCGGGCGTGTACTTCCTTCGGATGTGTCGAATCTCGGACTCAAAAAATGTCTTCATTTGAGCCTTCTTAAGGACAAGCTGACCAACAATCTTCTTCCAAGCACCGGAAGGCTGAGGCCTGAGGCATACTAGAGGAAGGTGGACCCTCTAGCTCTCTCTGTCTCTTCACTATTCGATCTTCAAAAAGTTCAATAAGTTAGTCCTTGTCCTTCGCCTCCAGTTGTAACTCTTCATGCTTTCGGCTTAAAGCATGTAATCGCTCTTCCCATATATCTCTCTCTTGTTTCATCTTAGTGAGCGCGTCTTCCAACTCCTCTACATCTTGGTTAGGGAGAGTTGATGTCTCAGCCACAACCTAAGACATTGGTGTTTCGCAAGCATACGACATATTCAACTCCAAAGCTCTATTCTTCACCCAAATAGTGTAAGCTTCCAAAGCTACACAGTTGCACGGACCAAGCTCGAATCTTCCTTTCCTATGCACATTATGCCAAACATGTATCATCTTCTGCTTCAAATGTTGGGGATCTTTACCCTCTTGATAGAAAAGACCTCCTAACTGAGTGTTATTAGGTTTGTCTCTCAAGGGGAACCCAAGTTAACGACGAGCCAAAGCAGGGTTGTAGTTGATTCCTCCTTGTGTACCAATGAGGGGCACATTAGACAATTCACCGCAACTGTCAATAATATCCACACTACTAAATGTAGAATCATACCAAACAATATCATCATTAGTGAGAGAAATAAGTCTCTGAGACCACCGTAGACATTGTTTGTTTTCCAAGAAAGTAGGCGTCTGAGGCAAGTGCGAAATAAACCACTTGTACAGAAGCGAAACACAACAAACAATAGTCCCACCACCTTTAGAATTCCTCAAATGCAAAGAGAAATATATGTCACCCAACAGAGTAGGAAAGGATTCCCAATCAAGAAAATTCTGATGGCGTTAACATCGACAAAACCGTCAATGTTAGGGAACAAAGCTAAACCATAGATGAACAACATAAAGATAGCCTCAAAAGCGTCCATACTACCGACTTGAGCAAAGACAATAGATTTTCCAATGAGAAACTTAGAAGTCAACCCCATAATTCCTCCTTTCTTTACCCAATGAGCCTTAATCTCAGATTTCTTCAAATGAAGAGCTTCAACTATGATATGAGATATGGGAATCTCCTCCAATCCACTAAATGGTACTTTGTCAGATACGGGTATTCCCAAGAGATGGGCATACTCCTCTAACGTAGGCACGGGGTGATAATCACGAAAAGTAGAACTGAACCAAAACACTCAGAAGTCCTTCAACCACATAAGTAGATAACACAGACAAAAGCTTCCCATGACGTTGCTTGAAGTCCAAGGGATCTAGTACAAAGGATGACAACTTCCTTAGTTCTTTCAAATCAGGACATATAAAACCATACTTCTTAGTGTTCCTTCGCCCATAATCCATCATTTAAAAATATTTACAAATAAGACCTCAGTTCCTTGAAATTTATTTTTCTGTGATGAATGTTATGATGCACATGTATGCATGAATTCAACAATCACAAACAAGGGATCACACACAAGGCAAACACAAACAAAGTTCAAGGGATGAATCAATTCATAATCAAGATCAATCATCCATTTTGGTGGATTATGGTTTTCACCTTATCAATACCCAAGTTCCATTGATATTGATGAGTCTTGATCGGATCAACCGAGAATCAAAGGGTTTATTGTGAGTCACGAGCATGGAGTCGGATTAAGAACCAACCCAAAGGAGTGTACTAAGGATAGAAACCTGTAGATCATATTCTAAAAAGTTCCCAGAGTATTCATCCCATCTATCGGATATTACAGGGTAGGATGATTGACTCATCAACCCATAATATTCTCAAGAGAAACTCGTTTGAGTGTAGTATCACGTAACAACTGTTATCAGGTCTACACCTGAACTGTCTCTGCACTACGTCCTAAATAGGCCCAAATGTGTTAAATGTTCTACGGTTCTCAGCTTCTCGGACCCCAAAACAGAGAAAGTAATGCCTAACCACAAATAACTTGTGTGACATTAGTAACTCCAAAAGGGTCTCCACTGAGTAGATGGGTCTCAAGCCAACTTATTAAGGACTACTCCACACAAGTTGAACATGACTATACAATCCTCCTATCTTAATTGCACTCAAGTTTGGGTTAGAACTTATCTCACCACTCAGAGATCACCAAACACAACAGACAAATTATATTACACAAACAAATATAGAAACATCAAATATATAGATATATACACATAAAAAAGTAGGCTAAACCCACTGAGGACTACTCCCCAGCAGAGTCGCCACTTAACTTCTATAGCGGTAAATTCATGACTATCAAGCTATGGATAAACTCGACGTCAATAAAACCAGAGTCGCCACCGCGCTTTTATTATTTCCAAAAGAAAAAGGGAAAAAGTACGAACAAAACCCAGAGATAAGAAGTTTTCAAATCAAAACTAATAAAATGCCAGAGATTATAGGTAAGGGGGTTGGTTACACAGAGGGAAGGTGTTAGCACCCAAAGTGTCCTAGGTACTCCTAGGGGGCCCTTTTTTATGTGTACACATGTGTTTGGTATAAAAGATGTTTGAGAAAAATAGAGTGTGGGGATGAGAAAAGAATTCATTGATTATACTTTTGTGTTTGACAAGACCTTCAGGCTTGTGCCTACGTACCAACATAAAACCGAAGGATCAAAACCTCGTAGTTCGTGGTAAAAATATCAAAGTTGGTGAATTGCTTTTAATAAAAGTTTAAATGAAAAGGCACCAAGGGGCCAAAAATTTAATGGGGTTGTTAGTTCTTTTTGTCTTTTTTGAAATTTTTAGTCAATATGATTAAGTTTATTTACAAATTTGATTTAAGAAAGAGTTTGATAATTCAATGGCGTAAGGTCAAGTTTCTAATCATTAACATAAAGTATAATTTTAAAATTACAAGCAGAGAAGTTTTTGAAAAGGGGGAGAGATTTTGAAATTTAAGAAGTGGGAGGAGATGAAGAGACTAATCCTAAGCATAAAATTAAAAGTTAAGAGTTCAAAAGATCTGACCAATATGATGCAATCCAACAGACAAGTATGTCATATAGAAAACCCACTTTCCCTTTGGACTTTGAATCAAACAATAATTAACAAGCAATTAGCAATATCAGACATCATGAAGATCAAGGCATTAAAAAAGATAGCCACATCCAAGCAAGCAAATCCATATCTAATAGTCTTCTTTGTCTTCTCATGTATCAGATGTAATGCTCCTTGATCAACTTAGAATAAAACATTAGACATAAGATCAAAATAACAATTTGTATCAAGACAATGTAGCAGATGAGTTTAAATGAATCCCAAGACTTGCATCAGATGAAGGCTCAGTTCACAATAACTTGGTCTCAGAATGTTGGCATTGGCCAAGTCCTTCTTGCACAGGGAATGTTGCCTAGTTCTAAGTCCAAAAGTTCAGATCAAGATCAACAGTCCACCAAACATTTTTTAGGTTTTTTTGTTATTTATTAAGTATTTTAAGGTCCTAAGACCACAAACAAAATCAAAATGCACAAGCAAAAGTATACAATAACAAGATATGGCTCAAATGAGCAAAGTGAAAATGGCATAAACATAAACAAGTTTAATGAATGATAAATGGCTGAAAATTAAACTGCATAAAGTAAATGACTTGAAAGTAAAGAAATTATTAATAAGACTTAGTCAAATGTTAGTCAAGGTTAATTGAATGTTAGTGGTATTTTTCTTCTTAATTGATTAAGTCATTCTTTGGAGAACACTCAACCATCAGTTCACAAACATGAATCCTTGAACCAAGACATCTTCCATAGGAAGGAAAAAATGTCAAATTTCCATATAATACCATGAAAGATGGGAGACTTACAATCTCACTTACTAGAATGTTATGCCTTTAGGGTCAAATTTAGCTCTATGTTAAGCAATCATAATTAGACTTATGTAGAAGTCACAACTATTTGAAGACGGACAATAAATTTTTTGGTGTTAATGCATGTTAGAGATTTGGTATGATGAACCAAACTCCTAAAACATACCACACACTAAAAGAAAAGATCAAAAGGGATGAACCTATCTCATCCATACTTGTATTGGTTCATCTGACACAAGGTCATTGATGAACCAATTAGCCTTAGGATATTTGAGATTTCAGTGGTCAATGAAAGGGATGGGCAAGAATATGGATGAAGATGAAGAGGGGGGGGGGGGGGGGGGGGGGGGGGGGGAGGGGGGGGGGGGAGGTAGAGAAACACAAATTGGTCATGGAAGGAATTTTATCAAGTTAAAATCATTCATTCATTTTGGGAGATGAAATATACATTTTATCAATCCCCTAAATCCAATGATTTTAATCCAACAAAAGTCAAATCAACCTTGACCAAGGCCATAACAAATAGTCAAACATCACAAGACCATAAAAATGGATTAACATGATTTTTACATAATTAATCAATTAAAAATTAAATTAAAAATGCATTATAATTCAATTTAATTTGACCAAAACTTAAAATCTCTTCAAAACACCAAATAAATGGCCAAGAAATTTATCCTAAGTCAAACAAGGTCAAAGGACCTTAGACAAAAAATTACATGATTTTTGAAAACTCAGAAGTATTTTTAAATAATTAAAAATATGCACATAAACATTTAATTCATGAAAAATATCAAAATTAATCCAAAAAATAATTTTAATTCAGAAAATAAAAGAGAAAAATATTTAAAGATTTTTTTGTGAAAGTCCCATATTTTTTGGATTAAAAATGAAATCATTATGAATTAATCAAAATAAAGCAATTAAATGAAAAATCAGAAAATACAAAAAAACAAGGGCCATCAGATCTCCCTCGTTAATTGAGGTGGTATATCTGACGGCCACACGCGTGCTATCCACCTAGGACCTGATCTAAAGCGCCACACGTGTGGTAATCAAAACCAAGAGCCAAGATTAAAATGTTTGGACCAAATCAGATAGTTTGGGACTTGCCAAAGCACCACTGGAGCCCTAGCTCCGGTCATCTTCTCCAGTGATCACCACCGGACTGGTCAAACGTCAACTTCATGAAAAATGAAAAACAAGGACACTATTTCAAAGAGAAAATGCTCAGGAGCTCGAATTTGGCCTCAATTTTCTCCAATTCCAAGTATATAAAAAGATACAGGGATTTGAATTTTGAGGATCATGAACTGAGTTGCTTCGATTTAACCTTAAAGCAACTCAATCTTGTTGCCTACATTGATAGGACTTCAACCAACCAAAAATCACAAAGAATAATGAATAATTAAGAGAGAATCGAAGAGATGAATTTTCTAAAATTTCACTTTCGAGTAGCTTCAATTCAGCTTGATCTTGATCTGGATTTGCTTGATTTTTCTTCCTCTTGCTTGCAGTGATCAATTGAGATGGAAAGGGCAATGAACTCTTGGAGTTTGAACTTCAAAATAGAAGGTGAAATTCAAACTCGATTTTAATGAAATCCTCAATATATTCTATGGTGTGAGGGTATGAGTTCTCTTGGCAAAGCATGGGCAAGGTGTTGATTTCATTTCTGAAGCCATGAGCTTGTTTAAATAGGCAATGGAATTGATTTTTGCACCACTTGAAATTTTGCCAAAAATTGGAAACCATGTTGCATGGATACATGGGAAATGATTTGGGCCTAAGGAATGATGCAATCCATCTCCAATTCGTGTGCAATTGATGCTGAAGTCATTACAATGAAGCATGCAAAGAGGAATGATCACTTGAATCCAGAACATGGCAAAACAAATCCCACAATGGAGCCAAGCGCAAGTCCATCAATTTTGATCCAAATGAGGTGATGTTGGACTTTTTGGAAAGTCGAGATCAAGAGGAACAACTTTCATGTTGAACACGTTTCCATTTGAAGATTGGATCATGATGTATTTTGAGGTGGAAGTTTGGAAAATCAAACATAGTTTAAGGTAACAATGGGGTTTTGGTTTTAGTCATGGTATCTTGCCTAAAAGTGTAATAAAATGGGGTAAAAGTTTTGGTTTTTCTATTTGAGAAATATTGCCAAAGTTAGGGTTCGGCGATCACTTTGCATGTATATGTTCGATCAACAAAACTTATAAACTCCTTTAGATGATAAACTATTTCACAAAGTCCTCCCAATGTGTTTATCTCTAACACACATTGTGAGTTTTCCCATTTTGATCCATTGTTTATCTCTAACACAGTCTATCAAAATGACAACTTTTTGGTTCAACCTTATGGTGAACAAAATCATTCATTACTATCTCTAGCTAACAAACAAGATTGGATGAAAACCTAGGTAAAGAGTTGGTAAACATCTCTCGATCATAAACCAACACAAAGAGTTTTCAATAAAACAAAGTTTTCACCATATATTCATCATTAAAGAGTTTACAAATGAAGATCATCTCATATACACACAAAGCTTATGACCATCTACATCTATCCTTGACAAAATGAAGAACTTAGCTACTCATTTTCATGGTAGCTTGGTCAACAAGTTTCGGAAGAAGGTTGATCAACATCCGAGTCGAATAATCGAGATTGGATGGGAATCCACCTTCTTTTTGTGAAAGATTATTAAGAGATGAAGAGAAATGATTTCTAGGTCACAAAGTATCTCTAGAGCAATGCTGGAAAAATATCTAGAAAGTACAAAAGTATGGAAGTGTAAGGTATGGCTCCAAAAAGTAGCCCTTGCTACTTATAGTGCTGCTACTGAGATGTCATCCTCGTTAGGCGAGCAGAATGGCTCGCCTAGCGAGCCCCAAAATGAGGCACCTGAGGCACCTGCGCCCAGAGAAATATCCTTTGCCAGATTTGCATGTTCGCTAGGCGAACAAAACCTTCGCTGTGCGAAGCCCACGCTTCAACCCTCGCTCCAGCGAGCTTAGGAGGTTTTGCTACTGGAATTGCTAGCTGGGAGCTCGCTAATGGCTCGCCTAGCGAGTGAGTGCTGGCTGCTCTTTTGACCAAGTCTGGACGTGTTCGCTACCACCTTCGCTGGCTGCTCGCCTAGCGAGTTTGTTGATGTTTGCTACTGTAAAATACTGGAGCTGTTCGCTGGATGCTCGCCTAGCGAGCTCTTCGCCACAGCCCTCGCCTAGCGAGCAAGCTGATGAATGCATCCTTTATTTGGTCCCTTTGCCAACTTTCTTGTGCCTTCATTTTCTATTATTTCATGCCTAATTCCTGCACAATAACACACAAATCAAAGGTACCAAGATCGTTTATCATTGTATTGCAATTCATCTAAAACAAAGGTGGTTTCGAACACTTTAGCAAGGAAATGGAGTGAAAGATGCCCATATTTGATAGCTCAAATAAGCACTTTTGGGTATCTAACATGGGGGCCAACAACAAATCTGACGTTGTTTTTATCCAAGACAAATCTTATCCCACATTTTATTTTCCTTTATGGGAGAGGAAGACTTAAGGGCGAGGATATACCTCCCTTCAGACAACTTTATGTTTCCGTCGTTTCTTATGGAAGTCCCAGGGCATCGGCTCTTGTAAATATAACACTACAACCTCAATAGAATATGGCTTGGAAACTTTAAGTTATGTAGTCATTTAGCTAGGTTTTCTAACCCATTTAATAATTCTTCCGTCTCTAAGGTTCGATTCGTGCTCAAGCTGGGGGTGAGGCCAGTCTCCCGTTTCCTAAGGTTTTTTTGTCAAGATATGGTTTGTAAAGGAAATGATTTTGTTTCCTATCTCGCTTTTATGCATATTTATGACTCTTCTAGTGGTATTAAGGAGTTGATGGTAGATACTAACAATGTTAAGCTTTGTTGGCCTTCACCATGCTTAGTGGGAATCCTCAATATCTTTTCTTCTTTTGAAATCCTGGTTCAAAACTTAAACCTCTTTGGCTTATACCATTTTAAAGTTTCTAAGTTAGGGGGATACTATATCCTTCCAAGCTTTTGTGATGAGAAGCTATTATAAGATTTTAGAGAGAAAGAAACCATTTTTTGGAATCAGTTGTTCATTTCGCTCATTCCTTGGTCGTCATCTTTCTCTTCTTTAAAAAAGGATATCTGGATCTCTATTAGAGGTGTCCCTCCTAATGGTTGGACCAAGGAGACTTTATTTTCTATTTGAAATAATTTTGGTATGGCTTTAGAAGTAGATGAAACTTCTCTCGCTGGTGCTTAATTTGAAGTTTGTAGGGTGAAAGTGGTTAGTGAGTGTCATACGGTGAACTGACTTGGGGTGTTTTGCTTTTTATCGCAATGTCGCGGATAGCAAGAGTCGCCACCGACTTTTCTTTTATCCAATAAGGAAAGGTGGAAAAGAACAGGAAAGACCTCAATAGATTTTGGGTTCGGGAGGTACATTATACAAAGGGAAGGTATTAGCACCCTTTGTATCCATGGTTATCCATGGGCTCTTAATTGCTGGATCACTTATATTTTTGTCTGAAAAGTGTTGGTGAATTGTTTAAAAATGTTTCGAAAAGAGAGTTTAACTTTGTAATGATCCTCGTATGAATGTATACAAAGTATTTATCTCGTTTGATTTTGAAAAAAATAGTTTAGAAAAATATAACTTGGTAATGATTCTAGTATGAATGTATACCAAGTGGTGATTTTCTAGGACTTGCAAAGTGTGAGGGGTGGAAAATGTTTTAGGTTATGATCCAGTAATTGAGAGTTATACCTTCCTAAGGTCGTTATGGGCATTTCCTATCCTTATGAGGGTAAAACTGTCCTTACTATTGAGAAGTAAGTAATTTTATCCTTTGGATGTGAAAGGGTCATCGTAGGGTCATCGATTGGTCATTGAAGGCAACAGTTGTAAGGATACCTTAGCATTCGAAGGGACGATCATCATTTAACCGTAGGCTACACCGAAGGGTCATCGAGGGACAAAATCATATATTCGAAGGCAACATCCGAGGGACTATGATTTATTTTATGATGATTTAACCGAAGGGTCTTGGCTAAGTATATCCCCACATTCGCGGGACATGACCATAATACCGTAATCGTAGGGTAACAAAAGAGAGGTCCAAGATCACTTATTTAAAGGCAAAGTGTTATAATTAATTAGATAGCCATAATCAATTAGGTAATTAGGTCCATGTTAAAATCAATACATTAAGATCAATTAAGCCATTAGGGTGGATCTTCGCCATAGAATCAATACATTAAAATCAATTGAGTAATTCAGGGTAAATCTCCATAAGGGTATCCCACACATAATGTGGAATACCTAGCCGGCCGTTTCTTCGAGAATATGTAAGCCTTTGCACAATTCAACACACGGATTAGAGCATCGAGATAAAAGTATAATTGAAAATTGCACCATAAAGTAAACACAACAGGCATGAACTCAGGCCAAATGATGCAGAATTATAATAAATCATGACTAGCCAAACATAAGATAGGACGGCAAGGAGATAAAACAGCCACTGTCCCGTTCGCCCCTGCTTCGCCTAGCGAGGGCCTAGCGAGTACTCGCTACCGGCTCGCTTAGCGATGTGCTAGCGAGCGGCTGCTGGTTTTGAATTTGATATCAGTACAATCACAACCAAGTTTATGCCTTATGGATTTCATTACCGCAATTATATGGTTAATCATTTAAGGTATGCAGGTATACACTAAAGTTCACATGCCAAGCTTAAGATATTTCATAAATCTAATCATGATGCCATATGCAAATTAAGAACATAAGACAATAATAGTAATGTAAACCTGTTAGCAACTGAGTTGTGACTTCGAATCGGCAAATCGGATTGAATTGGGCAGAGGTAGACCTTGGTGCCGCCGAGTTCCTTCAGGGTTTGCCTCCAGTGAGTATCAGGGTTTGCTTGCTAGGGCTCTCCTTTTTCCGTTTCCGCTCTCCCGTCTCCGTTTTTCTTCCTCTCTTTTTCTGACTGGAGTTGTGGTATTTATAATGCCTTTTTTCATGACCTAATGGGCTCAGAGTGAAGCCCAGAATTTTATGTTATCTGCCAGCTTCGCTAGGCGAAGGATTTGCTCGCCTAGCGAGCAGGCCAGTTTGGGTCATTTTCTGGGTTGGGCCACTCGTGAGCTGGGCCTTTGTTCCTTTAAGATCAGTGTCATAAAAATGAGTCGGAGTGCCCTGAAAAATGTCTTGAAATATTAATGGGCAAATTTTGGGGTATGACAGCTGCCCCTGTTCAATATTCTTGACCCGAGAGAGTCAGAATGGTATGTACGCCATTCGTGGTCTGGAGGTGAAAGATTATTGAACACTTAGAATGCCCCAAAATTTCCACTTGTTAATCAACCGTTAGTCTTGATGAAGATGGGCTTAAAGATACCATCCAGGAAATTTGATGATGAGAACTTCAGAGTGCGTCCTACATTAGACGATATCTGAAGACATGGGTGTCATACCGGGTCATACGCTAGACCGTATGGTGAGTCATCCATTAGGCTGTCGACTTCGTCGGGGAGTCGGAGTGTGTTATATACCGCTGGGGATAAGGGATCAGAATGGATCATACGCTAGATCATATCTGAATACCAGAGTGAGTTGTTCATTAGGCGGATGACTTTGCTGGGGATGAAAGATCAGAATGGATAGTACGCTAGATCGTCTCTGAGTTGCAGAATAAGCCGTCCATTAGGCTGTACTTGAGGATGAGAGGTCAGAATGGATCGTACGCTAGATCGCATCTGAGTAGCAGAAAGAACCTTCCGTTAGGCTGAATCTGATGATGAAAGGGGTAGTCGTACGCTAGACTACGCTTCAGAAATATACCGTACACTAGGTAGCATCTGAGGACTTGAAGGTCTAACTGGGTCGTACATTAGACTGTATATGAGCAGAATGAGCCGTCCGTTAGGCTGAATCTGATGATGAAAGGGGTAGTCGTACGCTAGACTACGCTTCAGAAATGTACCGTACACTAGGTAGCATCTGAGGAGATGAAGGTCTAACTGGGTCGTACATTAGACCGTCTCTGAGCAGAATGAGCCGTCCGTTAGGCTGGATCTGATGACGAAAAGGGGTAGTCGTATGCCAGACTACACTTCAGAATGTACCGTACGCTAGGTAGCATTTGAGGCCTTGAAGGTCCAAATGGGTCGTATGCTAGACCGTATTGGAGTTGTTGAAGGTCGGAATGGATCGTACGTTAGATCGCATCTGAGTTGAAAGAGTCATATGTTGAGCTGAATCAGAATGAACCGTACGCTAGGCTATATCTGCTAGTATTTGTATATGTTGTATTTGCAATGAATGTCTGGGATGTACTTATAGATGCCATCGTTAGGAGGATGTCAGAATGAATGTTGACATGGAGTATATCTGAAAGATGTATCTGAAGAAGAAAGTAGTCGTACACTAGACTACACCCCGGAATATAGCGTACGCTAGGCAGTATCTGAGGGATATAGTTGAATCTTGAATGTAATTGATAAAGATGTCTGTCTGAATGGACCTTTGTTTTGACTATGTCAGGAGGATAATTGACCTTAAAAATAAAGTTAGCTTCATGCTATGTCATGATGCATGAGATGTCTTATGTTTCTGAAACTAAATGCGAACAATCTACGCATGCGTATGCTGTGAAATGATGTAATGAATGAATTATGCGTCTGAAATAAATGCGAACATTGTATGCATGTATATGTTATGAAACGATGTAATGTATATGATGCGGAATGAAATAAATGTGAACATTGTGTGCAGGTATGTGATGTGAAATGATGTAATGAATGCACTATGCGTCTGAAACGTTCTTCCAGGGGACTCTACTGGGAAAATAAATCTCATTCTTCTGGTTGGAGATATTTGTATTGATGACCCTTTCTTAGCTGAGGGTACTTGATTTCTGTCTGATGGTGGAAATATCCAACAGAGCCTGGCTGGGGATAGAAGAAATGACCAGTCTGTCTAGTGATGCCAACCTCTTCTGGGAAATAGCTGGTTCTTGTTGGGGAATAGAATTAGCAACGGATTCATTGGAAAGCATGATTAGACCTTCTCCTCGATCCTGAAGTCTTGTAGTAATCGCTATTTCTATTTTATGCATGTATTTTTGATAACCATCGATCATATGCATAAAATCAATTCAAACTAAATCAATGGACGTTTATGCAAACAAAACAGAAGAAGTAAAAACAAAAGCATCTTTTTGGAAATGAAATTGTATTGATTTTGAAAGAGGGCCTATAAATAGGCAATTTGAGTACAAGGAGACAGAAATCCTAGTAAGAGGAAATTGTCAAGAAAACAAAGAGAAAGTTATGCCGAAAACGTCCTATTGACTTTAATTCCCCTACTGCCATTATGTCTTCAAGCATCTCATCTCCTGCTGTCGGATAGAAGTGATTGGCTTGTTCAGTCCCTTGAACTTGGTTGAAGCAGATAGAGAACGGGACATAGTCGTACGCTTTAATCCCTAATTTTTGCCTGGACCGCCTTTTCAGGTTTTCAATCCACCAGGATACCCCTTTTTGCCCAAGCCTCCTTTTCAGGTTTTCGACTTGCCAGGTGTACATGCGTAGTATTTTTTTAACTATGTCCGTGTTCACGGGATGCAGGAAATCCTCGCCATCCATTGTAGCAAGTCTCATGGCTCCACCAGAGAATACCTTCTTAACTACAAATGGCCTTTCGTATGTGGGAGTCCATTTGCCTCTGGGATCCCCTTGTGGTATAATGATACGCTTGATCACCAAGTTGCCAATTTGATACACCTGTCTCTTGACTCTTTTGTTAAATGCCTGGGTCATGCGCTTCTGATATATCTGCCCATGACAAACAGCCGCAAGTCTCTTTTCATCAATCAAATTTATCTGATCGAGTCGAGTTTGAATCCATTCATCCTCGTCTAAACCTGCCTCTTTCATGATTCTTAGAGAGGGAATCTGAACTTCCATCGGTAGGACGGCTTCCATTCCATAGACTAAAGAGAACGGAGTTGCCCCCTGTCGAAGTGCGTATTGAGGTGCGATAACCATGGAGAGCAAACGGTAACATCTCATGCCAGTCTTTGTATGTTACTGTCATCTTTTATATGATCTTCTTGATATTGTTAGCAGTCTCCACGGCGCCGTTCATCCTTGGCCGGTACGGAGAAGAGTTATGGTTTTTTTTTTTACTTTGAACTGCGTACAGAGTTCAGTTTAGTACCATTATCAGTGATAACTCTCTCAGGAGACAGCAGGTTTCTCAAGTAGATATTTGATAGAATCCATCTTAGAAGTCAATAAAGTGGTATGATTCAACATATACTGTCTTAGTCGGCGAGCAGCCCAGGCCAAAGCACAGCAAGCTTTCTCGAGCTGTGAGTATCTTGTTTCACAGTCGGTACCTTTTGCTAAGGCAGTGTATGACATGCTCTTTTCGACCAGACTTGTCATGTTGCCCCAGCACACCCTATTGAATTTTCTAACACGGTCACATACATGATTAGAGGTCTTCCTTCAACTGGTGGCATCAGAATTGGAGGTTCTTGGAGATATTTCTTGATTTTGTCATTCATCATTCCATACCATCTCTTGATTTTAGTAATTTGAAGATGGGTTTGCAGGTAGCAGTCAAGTGTGGAATGAACTGGGAAATGTAATTCAAGTGTCCCAAGAAACCTCTGACTTCTTTCTTGTCTATTTCAGTACCCAGATTTGTAATTTCAATTGATTCCTCTTGCGGCTGTATGGTCTTTTCCTTTCGTAGTAACAGTCTGGCGAGTTCTCAGGTACTTCACAATCTTCCTCACTTCCATCCTCGGCTTGGTAGATCGGATTTTCAAAGTCATAATGAACAGTAACAGAACTATTATCAACAGGATTCAGAGTGGGTATGGATATGGAATTTGTTACGTGAGTGTGTGCAAGAAAACATAGCTTGTTTGAAAAATGACAGGAAAGATAAAGAGCGCAATATTTGAATGCAAAAAGTCCATTGATTTATTGAATGTGAATATGCTTATGAAAACGACAAAACCCTTTGAAAAATTAGCTATTATGCCCCGGGTATAGACACAATGCTTTAAAACACTAAAATAGCAATAACAATTACTCCTGACTAAAGGAAATCGGGATAGTGTCTTCAGCCTTCCAATTATTGAGTCCGTCACCAATTGTTGGGAAAATCCAGCTATCCAAGTCACAATCGTTATCAGCATCTTCCACAGCATTGACAGTCTCGTCATGATTAGGCAGAGGAGCAGTAATGTCACTAGGAGTCTTCGGAGGATCAGAGGTAGCCATCTGTATCTTTCCACTTCGAATTCCGCTTTCAACATGTTCCCCAGTTAATATAAGTTCAGTGAAACCCAATGAGGAACTCCTCAATAGATGGTTGTAGAATGGGCCAGTCAGTGTGCTCATGAACATGTCCACTAATTCTCGATCAGTCATAGGGGGTTTGACTCTTCCAGCCAAATCTCTCCATTTTTGAGCATATTCTTTGAAGCTTTCTTTAGATCCCATAGTCATATTCTGCAACTGTAGCCGAGTAGGCGCTAGTTCAGAGTTATACTGGTAGTGCTTGTAGAAAGCTGTTGCTAAATTAGTCCAGGTGCGGATGTCAGAGCTCTCGAGCTGATAATACCATTCCAACTGTGTGCCAGACAGGCTCTCTTGGAAGAAATGGATCCATAGCTTCCTGTCAGTGGTATGCGGCTGAATCTTTCTCACATAAGCTCTCAGATGCATCTGAGGACAAGATGCACCATCGTACTTAGTGAAAGTGGGGATTTTGAATTTGCGAGGAATGGTCACATCAGAGACCAGACCCAAACTTTCGAAATCCAGACCGGTCGCCCTCTGACCTTCCATAGCTAGCATACGTTCTTCCAGCAACTTGTACTTGCCATCTCTTGGAGAGTACTGTTCATCTTCATAATCTTCATTGTCGTCCTCAGGGTTGAAGAGATCAACATTCTCATCTTCTGAATCTGTCTCTGTTTCCTCTTCTTGATCCTTCGGAATTCTGATTTTGACTCCTGTGGCCTGTCCTTTAAGCCTTCTTCCCGGGTTAATGTAACTCACAGGTTTCTTGTCCTTTTTCTTCTCGAGCAAGAGAGCCTTCAGTTCCTCCTGCCCCTTGGATAAGTTCAAGATCATCTCCTGGAGTTGAGCATTCTGAGCATGGAGATCTTTGACAGTTTGTTCGAGGTCCATTTTTCTGTTTGCAGGAAAACCGTGAGAACATTGATCCCTTTAGAGTACCTGTTATGCAATGTTATGTTATGCTATGCAATGTATGAAATGTTTTCAAGGACTTTTGGAATTTAACTTTACGTAAACCAACAAAAAAAGAAACTTTTTTTTTTTTTTTTTTACAAAACAGAGCAAAGTTAAATCCCTAAGTCCTCGAAATGGTTAGTACAATGCCCTGATGTTATGATGTTATGATGTTATGACAACAAGCACAAGCAAGTCACACAACCATCATTCCTAGGTTTTAAGGCTTGCATGAGTTCCATAGGTAAGTACCCTCCCCACTGAAGTTTGGTTGGTTCAACCTGTCCTAGAATAGTAACCGGGTTCTAAAAGGATCTCCAATCATTGACCTTCCTTCAAGTCCACTTCAGTGCAACACCAAATGGTTGACCGAAGCTTCCCTAAAGTCCAATCTCAAGGAGTGTAGTATCGAGTCTCAACCAACCCCAGTCGGAACCGAAGTCAGTTATCTCACTACTTTCTAATGGCCAGGATGAGTCAATTAGGGTTCTAAAGGTCTGGTTAATGCTTTAATGACACCACGCGGAAGCCAAATTTTTCCTCAAGTGAACATGAGGAACATCAGGACATCCAAAGTGTCACATTAACCGTAGCCATCATTTTAACCATTCCAGTATACGCCGGATAGTCGCGATGATCTATTGCTACTTACCTAAGGTACACTAGATCCGGGTGTAGGATCTTTCACTCAAAAATACCCAAGCAATCCCTTAAAAGTAAATCAGACAATTTGGAACAAGTGATCTTGTTTTTAAGGTAACCTCTCTTTTTAAAGTATCCCCAACAGAGTCGCCAGTTCTGTCATACGGTGAACTGACTTGGGGTGTTTTGCTTTTTATCGCAATGTCGCGGATAGCAAGAGTCGCCACCGACTTTTCTTTTATCCAATAAGGAAAGGTGGAAAAGAACAGGAAAGACCTCAATAGATTTTGGGTTCGGGAGGTACATTATACAAAGGGAAGGTATTAGCACCCTTTGTATCCATGGTTATCCATGGGCTCTTAATTGCTGGATCACTTATATTTTTGTCTGAAAAGTGTTGGTGAATTATTTAAAAATGTTTCGAAAAGAGAGTTTAACTTTGTAATGATCCTCGTATGAATGTATACAAAGTATTTATCTCGTTTGATTTTGAAAAAAATAGTTTAGAAAAATATAACTTGGTAATGATTCTAGTATGAATGTATACCAAGTGGTGATTTTCTAGGACTTGCAAAGTGTGAGGGGTGGAAAATGTTTTAGGTTATGATCCAGTAATTGAGAGTTATACCTTCCTAAGGTCGTTATGGGCATTTCCTATCCTTATGAGGGTAAAACTGTCCTTACTATTGAGAAGTAAGTAATTTTATCCTTTGGATGTGAAAGGGTCATCGTAGGGTCATCGATTGGTCATTGAAGGCAACAGTTGTAAGGATACCTTAGCATTCGAAGGGACGATCATCATTTAACCGTAGGCTACACCGAAGGGTCATCGAGGGACAAAATCATATATTCGAAGGCAACATCCGAGGGACTATGATTTATTTTATGATGATTTAACCGAAGGGTCTTGGCTAAGTATATCCCCACATTCGCGGGACATGACCATAATACCGTAATCGTAGGGTAACAAAAGAGAGGTCCAAGATCACTTATTTAAAGGCAAAGTGTTATAATTAATTAGATAGCCATAATCAATTAGGTAATTAGGTCCATGTTAAAATCAATACATTAAGATCAATTAAGCCATTAGGGTGGATCTTCGCCATAGAATCAATACATTAAAATCAATTGAGTAATTCAGGGTAAATCTCCATAAGGGTATCCCACACATAATGTGGAATACCTAGCCGGCCGTTTCTTCGAGAATATGTAAGCCTTTGCACAATTCAACACACGGATTAGAGCATCGAGATAAAAGTATAATTGAAAATTGCACCATAAAGTAAACACAACAGGCATGAACTCAGGCCAAATGATGCAGAATTATAATAAATCATGACTAGCCAAACATAAGATAGGACGGCAAGGAGATAAAACAGCCACTGTCCCGTTCGCCCCTGCTTCGCCTAGCGAGGGCCTAGCGAGTACTCGCTACCGGCTCGCTTAGCGATGTGCTAGCGAGCGGCTGCTGGTTTTGAATTTGATATCAGTACAATCACAACCAAGTTTATGCCTTATGGATTTCATTACTGCAATTATATGGTTAATCATTTAAGGTATGCAGGTATACACTAAAGTTCACATGCCAAGCTTAAGATATTTCATAAATCTAATCATGATGCCATATGCAAATTAAGAACATAAGACAATAATAGTAATGTAAACCTGTTAGCAACTGAGTTGTGACTTCGAATGGGCAAATCGGATTGAATTGGGCAGAGGTAGACCTTGGTGCCGCCGAGTTCCTTCAGGGTTTGCCTCCAGTGAGTATCAGGGTTTGCTTGCTAGGGCTCTCCTTTTTCCGTTTCCGCTCTCCCGTCTCCGTTTTTCTTCCTCTCTTTTTCTGACTGGAGTTGTGGTATTTATAATGCCTTTTTTCATGACCTAATGGGCTCAGAGTGAAGCCCAGAATTTTCTGTTATCTGCCAGCTTCGCTAGGCGAGCGTGCAGCGAACGTTCGCTAGGCGAAGGATTTGCTCGCCTAGCGAGCAGGCCAGTTTGGGTCATTTTCTGGGTTGGGCCACTCGTGAGCTGGGCCTTTGTTCCTTTAAGATCAGTGTCATAAAAATGAGTCGGAGTGCCCTGAAAAATGTCTTGAAATATTAATGGGCAAATTTTGGGGTATGACAGTGAGCTTGGCCGTCTCTTTGATGAAAAAGTTCTGTTGAAGATATGAGATTAATCTTTTTAAGTTTGGGTGGTGGAAGAGTTATGTTCTTTGGGTAAAGTGGCTCCGTTTGAGATAAAGGTGTTAGATACATATTCAATATATTCTTCTTTCTCTAGTAGTGGTTTGGAATTCGGGCATGATGTTAAAGGGAAAGATATGGATTTCACTAACTTTTCTAGTGTTTTGGACGGTACTAGTGGATTGGAGGAAGGTGGTGGTCGGAGTCTTAGAAGGGATTAGGAAGATGGTGATGGTGTACATGATTGTTGTGACATGTTTCCCTTTGCACGTGGCTAGGAAGATGTGCCTTCGTGTCATGTGGGGGTGGAGGGTTGGATGATTTTTCTACTATCGTGCACGGAAAGAGAGCAGAGAGTAGGAATGCTCCTTGTCTTGGTGACATTCCCTCATATTTAATATCTAGTCCCTCTCTAGTCAACCTTGGAGGGTCATAGATTTTCGTTGGTCTAGGTAAAAAGGTTTTGTTTATTCCTTCCATTGGTGGATCTTTTCTTGTCCCTTCAGATCGCATGGTGGGTCCCACCTATAAAAATGTGTTTTCTACTCCCATGGCGGTGTGTGGCAGTATGCTAGGTGTGAGCGTGGACTGGGCTTACACTCATTGGATTCCTTTTTTGATCCACTTGCAAAATCTGAAAAGGGAGGTGTTATTAGTAAAGAGACCTTCTTCTTTTTGGGTTGGTTGGCTTTTTATGTGATTCGTAAACAACATTCTAGCCTAGACAATTTGTTGGCTACTTACCCCCTGAATATTATTTTGGCACCCCTTTGGTTGGTAGTTTTGGTCTTTCTTCTAAGGAATTGTTTGGTAAATGTGATATTGTGCATGTTCGTCTTTTCTCTTCAGATGATAAGGCTCTTACTTTACCTCAAAGGGTTGGGTTCTAAATCTTCTCGTCCGTCTCAGATCATCGAGACTCAGATATAGTTGCTTATCCCAATTTTTCTCCCTTTATGGAGGAGTTATGTCATATTTCTTCTCCAGTATATGGACCATATGGTTCTTACTCCTTGTTGTCGTTGTTCGAAGATTCTCCAATAGTTTTGTGTCCGCCAGACTCACATGCATGTCCAATTCCAGTTCAGAGTACTCAAGTGCTTCCCACTTCTTCTCAGAGCAAGCTATGGCTAACCCCTCTTGTGATCCTTGTGCTTCTATTGGATTTTGTCTGTAGGATAGTGTTCCAACGCCAGTTCCAGAAGGAGGGTTAAGTTCAGATAGGTTTTTCTATTGTTTGTTAAGAAGACTCTTCTACTCGATCTCTTTCATGTTCTTTGACTCCAATTTTAAGCGTATAATAGATTCCTTTTAAGGTGATAAAGTTGTTGCAGAGAAAATCCTTAAAGTTATTAAGTAGTTGGGTTGGGTAATGCCTAGTAGTGATGAGGATATGTTGGAGAAACTGATGGTCCTAGATAGGAAAATGAGAGCAGTATGCGTGGAAATGGAAATGTCTATATGTTAGTCTACTATTTTAATATTGGAGGACTAAGGGTAGGGATAAAAGGAGGAAGGGGAGAGAGCTTATTCTAGCTAATTCTTTGGAGTGTGTTGCTATTCAAGAGAATAACCTTTTGATAGTTTCTGATAGTTTTGTTCATTCCCTGTGGAGGAATCCTTTTTGTGAGTTGAGCTTTATTTCTGCTATAGGTAATAGTGGTGTAGTTCTAAAGGGAACACTCTTTTTTCATTCTTTGGTCTTGGGTTCCTGGGTGTTTATTTGGAGTGGGGTGGCTCTAAAGAGTTATGATTTGTGAATAATATGTACTCTAAACCTTTATTGTCTAAGAAAAGGAGGATGTGGGATGGCCTTTGTAGTCGTAAGGTTCTCTTGGTGAGAATATCTGGTGTGTCTTATGGGGTTTCAATTCAATTTTTGCTCTTTCTGAGAGAAGGGGAATTGTTACGACCAATTCATATTCTAGGAATGTTGAGTGTATGGGTTTCTATTTGTTCATTTCTCATATGGGTCTTATGGAACTCACCCTACCGGGTAAGAAATTTACTTGGTTCCAACCAAATAGTGGGGAGGCTAATAATAGGCTTGACCATTGTCTGATGGTTGGTGGGGGATTTAGGGGTCTGCTGCCTAATGAGCCCTTCCTCGAGATGTCTCTGATCATTGTCCTGTTGATATCAAGTATGCTAATTATTTTTGGGGTCCTAAACCATTTAGGTTCAATAACTACTGACTGACTTATCCTCAATTCTCTTAAGCGGTTCTTTCTTTTTGGTCGTCTTCCTCGTTTCAAGAGTGGAAGGCTTTTGTCCTCTTGGAAAAACTCAAATATTTTTAAGCTACCCTTAAAGGTTGGAATAAGAAAGTCTTTGGTGATTTGGATATACAAATTGATTACCTTAGATTGGTGGTTGGGGGTTGGATTATGTGGCAGATCTTAGAGCTCTTTTTCGTGAGGAAGTGGATTCCAGATCCAATGTTATTTCTTATCTTTGAGCCCTTATTGGGGTTAAGGACTCTCTATTGAGTCAAAGAGCTTAGTCTAGGTTCCTTAAGGAGGGTGATGCTAACACAAATTTTTTCACGCTTATATTAAAAATGGAAGTAGAAGAAACTCGATCTTAGTTATCAAGTTTGAGGGTGTCTAGGTTGAGGGTGTGGTGGACATTAGGCGTGAGATGGTGAAGTACTTATCTAAGAGGGTTAAAGAGAAATCTGAGGCTATACCTAAGTTGTCTGGAGTTCCATTTAGGCCCCTCTCTAAGGAAGATAATTTGATTTTGTCTGTCCATTTCCTCATTGAGGAATTGGATGAGGTTGTGGGTCAAAGTGATGGGAGTAAGAGTCCGGATCCTGCTGGTTTTAATTTCTCTTTCTTCAAAAGGTTATGTAAGTTACTAAGGGAAGATGTTAGGGTTATGTTCGAGGAGTTTCATTGTTTTTCTTCCATAATCAGGAGTTATGCCTCCTACTTTGTGACCTTAGTCCCTAAATTCAAGAACCCTAGTTCCTTAGGTAAGTTTAGACCTATCTTTTAGGATTTTTGCCTCCTATTTTTTGACCCTAGTTCCTTAGGTGAGTTTAGACCTATCTTCAAGAGATTACGATTGAAAAAAGGTTAAAACAGGGTGATCCTTGAGCTCTTTTCCTATTTATGCTTGTGGCCAAAGGACTCAGTGGTTTGATTAAGAAAGCTTTTGATCTTAGTATTTTTGTTGGGTTCAAAGTGGGGTTCTCTAACTTAGTTATCTCTCATCTCCAGTATGCTAATGATACTCTAATTTTATGGGAGCCCTCAATT